>NC_068968.1:16408951-16757114 GCF_026419915.1 Harpia harpyja
CATAAAAGCTAAGTAAAGGGAGACGGAAGGGGGGCATTTTTGTCTTCCGGAGCAACCACTACGCGTACTGAAGCCCTGCTTCACAGGAAGTGGCCAGACATCGCCTGCTGATGGGAAGTAGAGAATAACATCATTTGTTTTTCTTTGCTTTTGCCCGCAACCTTTGCTTTCACTTTATTAAACTGTCCTTATCTTGACCCACGAGCCTTTTGTTATATTTTCTTCCCCCTGTCCAGCTGAGGAAGGGGAGTGATAGAGCGGCTTTGGTTGGACACCTGGCACCCAGCCAGGGTCAACCTACCACAGCTATGCAGTTTAAACTAAAAAGCAAATGGGACTGAGAAACCTAAAACCTGTTAATATTTAAAGAAATTGGAGAATACATAAGATCTGAGTTTGATATAGTAACAAAAGATCAATTCCAGTTAAATCTGCAAAAATATTCTGTGGACCAAGAATGGGGGAAAAGAAAAAGTGTTTCTTCCCAGTTTTATACCACGCCTCTCTGTCCTGGAATCCATTTACATTTGTTTGAATTGCAGGCAGTTTGAGGTACCTGTGTTACGGATGCACGCACAACCAAATCCAACAGGTGTTAAAACTCAGATTTATTCTCCAGTAAAAAGTTAGTTAGAAGTCTGGTAACATTTTATAAAACCACAGGCTCAATGATGTAAAGAGAATTAATACCACACAGCCGACTTAAGAATCCCCAAGATTTAAAAATGATGGCTCCAGAACGCGTGTATCAGTCACCTAAAAGCTGAGGGCTCTCTCCCTCCAGGAGTTACCTCGGGCGGTGCCCCGACCCAAGGTGGAGTCCCCGACTGCAGACCCGCTGCTCCGAGGAGGACTGCCCACATGTCCTCTGGCGGGACCCCATTTATACCCCTGTCGAATCTGACCTGTGGTCATTTAATCCCTATTGGCCAAGAAGTTCACCTCAGTGTACCTGACACATCTTGATTGTCCAGTTCAAATTTCAACCTGTGGCCTCTAGGGTTTAGGGGTTTTTTTTTCCCCTTCTCTCTGCCTGGAGAAGTTTCGTTTCCTGTTGGCGGGGTGTGGAGTGTACTGCCACAACTTGTTATGAAAAGATGTTGACAGAATCAAAGGAAGTAAGAAGAAGGTATCAAAAGGATCAAAGGGTTGGTGGGATGATTTATGAGGAAAACAAAACTACTCTTAATGGCTTTGTTTAACAGTGGTGAAATGAGGTCAATGAAGCAAGTTGATAACAGGATGAAATGAAGAAAATGTGGGCTGTGTGTCGGTGTTACTTTGTATATTGAAATAATTTTCTCTGGAACCGTTTCTTGTCAAATTCCAAAAATTGCATTAGTCAGATATGATAAAATTTAATAGGATACTTTGTTCACAAAGCAATGCTGTAACGAGCAGTCTTGCATTGACCTAGATTGACCAGACTGTTCCCTATCTCCAGTTTCTACGAACAGTTTGTGGGGTTTTTTTTTGGTTTTGTTTTGTTTTTAAATGAACTTTAGCTTTATTAATGCTAAAGTTCACTAGTTCTTGAACTTGTGCTAGAAGTTGTGATGGAAATATTGTTTGAATATTGACCTTAATATACAGAACCTGGAGGGTCACCACAATACTTAGATGTGTAGGTCTGTAGTTAACCCTTTCACTCTTCATCTTTGGGAAACTTCCATTTCATGCATTTAAACTGGTTTGTTCTCCATTATTTTTCCCTTTTTATGATTTTCTTTTTTGTTTTCCTTAATAATGTGGTTGTGCCTGTCATTCCCATCTCCCCTCTTTCTTGAGGCCCGTCAGTCATAAGCAGAGAGAGGGCACTGAGCTGGATGAATTGCGAACTGTATCCTGCCCCTCATGTGTCTCCCTCATGAGGACTCCACAGTCCCACCATGTAGCAGCACTGGGTACTTGTCAACCGTGGATGTGTGGCCATGTGACCGGAGGACAGATGCGTGGATCATGAAGCCAGAGATCATGCCATACTGGTTACATTAACTGGGATTTATACATTTTGATTGTATGAATGTATATACATATAGTTATTTATGACTGAATATTTGAGAAGCTATATATCTTGCAGTAGCCAAAAGGGTGGATGCTCCATTTCATTGAACATCCACCAGGCATAGCCATGCAATTCCTTTTTCTTAGATCAAGTGCATTTGAAGTTAATATTAAACACATAGACTAATACTGGGGACTTGAATATTTTGGATACTAGTGATGATACAGCTGATAGAAGAGTTCTCAGTTTTTCACATGTGATGATGTGAAGGCGTGATTTATAACACCTTTCATTAGAAACTTTTAACTGTAACTGACTGTCGTGGTTTAAGCCCAGCCGGTAACAAAGCACCACACAGCCGCTTGCTCGCTTCCCCCCACCCCCCGCCACGGTGGGATGAGGAGAAAATATAAAGGCAGGCTCGTGGGTCAAGATAAGGACTGGGAGGGATCACTCGCCACTTATGGTCACGGGCAAAAGACAGGCTCAACTTGGGGAAGAAACAAAATCAATTTACTTTACTACAAATCAAATCAAACCAAGGATATTAGGAAGTAAAACCAAACCTTAGAACACCTTCCCCCCACCCCTCCCTCCTTCCTGGCTCAACTCCACTCCCGGGTCTCTCTACCTCCTCCCCCCGGCGGCGCAGGGGAACAGGGGATGGGGGTTGGGGTCAGCTGGCCACACCTTGTCTCTGCCACTCCTTCCTCCCCAGGGGAAGGACTCCTCACTCATCCCCTGCTCCACCGTGGGGTCCCTCCCACAGGAGACAGTCCTCCACGAACTTCTCCAATGTGAGTCCTTTCCGCGGGCTGTAGTTCTTCACAAACTTCCCTGGTGTGGGTCCTTTCTGCAGGCCGATCCTCAGTCACACACTGCTCCGGCGTGGGCTTTCCTATGGAGTCACGGCCATGTTCGGGGGCCTCCGCTCCACCGTTCACCTCCATGGGCTGCAGGGGGACAGCCTGCCATCTCACCACGGCCTGCAGGGGCATCACCTCCTCAGGCACCCCTCCTCCCCCACTGACCTCAGTATCTGCATAGGTGTTCCACTCACATTCCAATTCCCAACTACTTACTGCAGGTTCCCCTTCTTAAATATGTTGTCCCAGAGGTGCTACCACTGTCACCGATTGGGTCGGCCTGGGCCAGAGGTGGGTCCGACTTGGAGCCAGGGGAGCTTCTCACAGGAGCCACCCCCTGCAGCCCCTCCCCTGCTACCAAAAAAACCCCACAACACTGACAAACAATGAACTATATTGAACAAAAAAAGCCAATAAGACCTGTGCTTTAAAAAATGGGGATGTGTTGATGCAGGTTTTTTTATACAGGAGGAACAGCTGAGCTATTTCCATTCCTTTTCCAAAACCTCATAACTAAATCCCCTCTTGTGAATTAATGTCCTGGTTTCAGCTGGGATAGAGTTAATTGTCTTCCTAGTAGCTGGTACAGTGCTATGTTTTGAGTTCAGTATGAGAAGAATGTTAACACTGATGTTTTCAGTTGTTGCTCAGTAGTGTTTAGTCTCAAGTCAAGGATTTTTCAGCTTCTCATGCCCAGCCAGTGAGAAGGCTGGAGGGGCACAAGAAGTTGGCACAGGACACAGCCAGGGCAGCTGACCCAAAGTGGCCAACGGGGTATTCCATACCATGTGACGTCACATCTATTATAGAAACTGGGGGGAGTGAGGGTGGGGGGATCGCCTCTTGGGGACTAGCTGGGTGTCGATCGGCAGGTGGTGAGCAATTGCACTGCACATCATTTGTACATTCTAATCCTTTTATTATTGCTGTTGTCATTTTATTAGTGTTATCATTATCATTATTAGTTTCTTCTTTTCTGTTCTATTAAACTGTTCTTATCTCAACCCATGAGTTTTACTTCTTTTCCCGATTTTCTCCCCCATCCCACTGGGTGGGGGGGAGTGAGTGAGCAGCTGCGTGGTGCTTAGTTGCTGGCTGGGGTTAAACCACGACAGTTAATAAGTCTCATTCACAGTGTACTTTTCAGATAACTCAGGGACCAACCACGTTGTAGTCATACATTCTTCTGGTGTTTCCTGAAGAGGTGGGATGTGGCACACCACCAGGAAGTGTGGTTTATTAAATTAATTATCTGTGGTAAATGAAAATTTTGAAGATATGAGGCACTTACATATGTCACAATTTTAGACAGCTTTCTGTGATTCTGTCTGCTTTTATTTTTAGTTTGTGGATTTACATTTGATATTTTTAGAAGATGAACATTATCTAAAAATGAACAAAATTCGTTCCTAAAGGCAAGTTAGCTTATCCTTTTTTACAGTTAACTTTTCATCACATTGTTGACTTACGAGGCTTTTTTAATGCATGAATGTTTTGAGATGGTTGATTTTTAAAGAAGCAACCAAATCCTCAACCATCCATATTCTGGCATGGCTTCTATTGAGAAAAAGTGCTTCTAAGAAACCTCAGTATTCTGAAACGTAACAGAGGGATAACGTGTGATTAGTAAAACATGTAGAGCATCAGTTGGTCTTTCATTTATAGCTAGGGAAAATTTTTTAGTAACATTTAAAACAATTTCTGTAAATTTGTAAAACATTTTATTTGGTTGTTTTCTAAAATAGGCTCCAATAGTATCTTTGTTTTCCTGCTATAAACAGATGAAGATGCAAAATTAGATTCAAAATTGGAGTTTCCTTTGGTTTGGCAGGAACAGGGAAGCAGAAATTTGAGCCATCTTGGCTGGGTGGTGTCAGTTTCTAGATAAAATTTCAAGTATTGATTTTTTGTATTGAAAACATGCCTATTAAAGGGAGTCTGTCTGTCTTGTTTCAGCTGAAATGAAGATACTTGCTTCAAAAGAGTGCATGTTCACTTCAGTACCTTGAATTATTTTATCTCCTGCCCCTGCCAGTTCCTCAGAGCCTGTATTTATTATTTCTTTAGTCAATTTATAAAGCTTATGTTGAGCATTTGAGAAAGAAATGAGTTCAGGTAACACTGGAAGGTGGAGATGTTATTTACTTAATATATCTATTGCTGTTATCAAGGAAGCACATGTTTACCTATGTTTTATGTATGCTAACGTACTTTCCATGTGCTGTTCATGTGTATGGTGTACATTCATGTACTCTGGGCATATGGTCCCATTTAGTGGCACTTTTGGTTAGCTCTTCACATCCAGAGCTCATTAGTCTCCCATTCCCGATGGAGAACTCCTGAAATTTTATTCTTTTTCCATCCTGAAGTAGAAATTTTCCTTCAGGAATGTGATCGGTGAGCTAGAACTTGTCATGCTTACCTTGGTGGTACTTGTGGATACATCACAGCATTGTTATCCTTTTTTTTTTATGGTTGGTCTGACTTTGATAGAAAAAGAAAGTTCTGAGACTGCATGTCAGCAGCTTTGGAGAGGAGGTCCAGTACAGGGGGCTCATTGTGCAGTACCAACCAAACAGTGCATAAAAGCCTCCAAGCATTCAATGGCTGCTTCCATACTGAAGCTGGGAGTCATGTTGCATATGTTGTATTTGCTTTTAATCTCAGAATGGCCAAGGGAAAAGCTTTTGTCTGTTGTTTTAAACCACTTCCATTTTTGCAGAGCTGCCCTGCCTTTCAACTTTAGAGGATTGTGAAGGAAATGGCTAGACACAGCTTGGGAACTGTTTGATTTTTCTCAGAAGAGGCTGGAACTGATTGTATTGACCTAGCTGAGGTCAGGCTTTCTGAGTACTTGGTGAATAGGAATTTTCCTCTGTAAAACTGGGTTGGAAAATAATATTTCAGTCACCTACAGAAGTCTAATTCAATATATACATTTTTTAATATATAATTGAAGACACAAATTCAAATTCTTGAAACATGTTAAGCCTAGATAATAGTTACACCATGGATTGTCTATGATATACTTTTAGGTGCTTTCAGGAGAACTGTAGTTGTTAAGAGTAAGAGGAAACAGTTTCCATTTGGGTGGTTAAAAAAAAAAAAAAAAGGAACCAGAGTACATTAAATAATGCTGTGAGTATTATATCTAGTTATCTCTCTCATCAGGAGTGATTACTGAGTAATATTGTCTGGAACTTTTCTTTTTAAGCACTGTCAAGTTCATGTTGATGAGAGTTTGGGGTCTTTTTAAAGTTGTCTCAGAAGCTGACTGGCACTTAAGAGATGTAGTCTTCCATTCCTTTGTAAAACTTTGCTTGTTAACTTTATGGGAAAATATTAGCATCAATTATAACAGGAACTGATGCAGGAAACTTTTAATAACTAGGAATAGCTATAGACAGCCTTTAGCTAGGGAATATTTGTATTTAAAGTTTATATGAATCTGTTGATCTAAAATGAAAGAAAATTACTTTTCTTAAAAGTGTTGAAAGACAGACTACTCATTTGGCAGTGATAGTGTTGCAGTGCCGGTGGAGATCTGACTTAAGTTTATAGAGGTATTATGCAGGGTAAGACAAGATGAATTGAAATGTATGGTTTCCACCCATCAAGATTATACATGATATATATACTTAGGATCACATATATGAGAAGAAATTAGTTCTGCATGTGCAGAAATGCAAAATGTAAGCTGGAATGTTAATTAAAAACCCCTAATCCAGCATAGCTGATGTAGTCACTGTTAAAGCCCTTTTTCAGCAGCAACCACCCCATGCCCCTTTTCAGTTGTCATAAAATTCTGGAGGAACATCCAGGCACTTTCTTTGTGAATTATTTGAGAGCACAGAATTGCCAGAGGGTCTCTGGGTCCCAGAATCTGGTCCCCAGCTGTTGAATGCAGCTATACAGTAGATTTCTAGTTTTAAGAGATTTGCAGAGTATCTCTGCCCACAACGACACACAACTTGGAACGCTTTCCAGTGCTACCCACTAAACTCTAGATGTCTGTTCATGTCTTAAGACACACTGTATCTGTATTAGGTTCCAAATATACAAAAATAACAGCTTGTTTTTTACATTAATCCTTTGTGGTTTAATTTATTAGGGTGGGATAATAATCAGTGTTCTCAGAACTTAGTTTCATCGTGTTTCACCACACAGGTGACTTAAATCTTTGGACACTGACAATTCCTGTTGATAATTTATCATTATATTGTGTAAATATGTTCTCTGTATAGGGGTGCACTCAAACTGTTGAAAAAACGTAATCAGAACTATATGTTTTAGCTTGTTGTGATAGATCACTATCTGTACAAAGAGGAGACAGCTACAAATCTTGTTTAAAAGAAGCCAAGACTCTGTCCCATGGGTGTGATTGTCCTGATCACTGTGTTCAGGACTGTAGAAGTTGAGTTTATTTCATCAGGAGCAAATCGAACTGCAGCATTACAGTTGGTGCATTACTCAATAGGAATGGTATAACTGTAAATGAGAGTGCAAAACCAGCAAAGATTTTATTAGATAGTGTTGTTCAGTATTTGGAAGAGAATTTGGCTTTTTTCACAGGTTTATAACAAACCAGATTCCAGTCCAGTAATGCCAGCCGTTAAACAGCATCCTTTAAAATCACCAGGGCCAAAGAAAGTGCATACAGAAAATTTGAAAAAAACTGAGCAGCGAGTTCTCTGCTCTTTTAGTGCTATTTACATCCCCATCATCACCCCCCTCTCCCCCAATTGATTTATTTATTTATTTTACTTCTGGAGAAGTTTCAGAGACTAGAAAATGACATCAGTGTTTTGTCTCTAGTTTATTAGATTACATGTGATGACGTAATGTTGTACAACACAGACTTATGGGCTGGATCTGGGTTTTGTTATGGGCTGCTGGGGAGGAGAGGTTAGGAAGACGGGTGGGTGGACTGTGCTGTCAGCCCTGAACAGTCAGATTGCTTTGCTGCCTTGGGGAGGTAAGAGCAGATTGATGGTGGTGGGTAGTGATACACCAGAAACAGTCTCTGGCTCCTCTCCCATCACCAGCAGCTTCAGCCTGACCCTCTGCATCAGGTTGTGGTAAGCAGCAACATTTTGCTCCTTGAGTAGCAGGTGCTACTGCACTCTGCCTCTGCCAAGGAAAACATGCTGGGTGGGCTGGATGGAAATGCTGGAAAAGCCAGACTTCAGGGTAGGACATCATGCTGTCCATGATAGGATTAAATTAATAGGCACTGAAAGAAGTGTATAAAACTAACTAGTATGGGTTAATGGAAAATTTATCTGATAAAATTAACTTGATAATGTTTTTACATGAAGTGACAAGTAGATAAAGATGTAATAGGTTTAGGTCAAGTATTTAACCTTTCAACACCCATTTTTGTTCATGAGGTAGAACAAAGCAAAATTGAAGAATGACCTGGCTAAGTGACAGGTGCCTAATGTAACTGTAAATATGGAGTTGTCATTGTTTAGCTGGGTTTGCAGATAAGCTGCTGGTTCTTCACTGATCTTTTTATTGGTGATACAAAACAAAACATCACATTACCCCTGCCAACCTTTGAAGAGTCACAGAATCAGAGCTTGCAAGGCCTGAAAGGACCCCTGTGGTCAGGCAGCCTGACTTCCTGGGCAATGGAGGCATTAGGACACTTCTGAATTAATTCTTGTTTGAGCTGTAACATAAAAAGTGCATTCTGTGTGAATTTAAAAATTACTGGTGATGGAAAAATCATTCCTTTCCCTACCAATAACATACAGCAATTAGTGGAATGACAAATAATAAACGGGGACAGTGATGTGGGTAGGTTGGTAAGCTGAGTCTGGCTAATGGCAATTCTGAAGTCAAAGTCATCCTGATAGGAAACGAGAATAACTCCCACAGGCATGTTCTGTATGAAATGTGGCAACTTTGAATAGAGGGTTGCAGTGGATAATCAGCTCAATGTGAGCCCTCAACATAGCAGTATGCCTGGAAAGGACTAATGCAGTTCCTGGATATTAAAAATTAGGCGCTTTGCCTAAGAGTAGACACTACAGAGGTTATAACATTTATTTGGCACCGGTACAACTGCTACTGGAATACCCTGCTACTGCCCATGAATCGAAGATGATGTTGACTGTGACCAGAGAAGAGCCAGAGAAATCCATAGTGGACTGAGAACTATTCCCTATGGCGTATTTATTTGGTTTAGGGTGTCAGTAAGAAAGTTATGGGCAATTCTAGAATCAAGTTTACACTTTTTCCCCCCTGAAAAATAAACTGTAATTCAACACTGAATTATTTCAGGGAAGTCATGGCTTGAGTTACATAGCAGTCCTTTCTAGCTCCATAAGGTATGAATCTATTTCACTTGCTGGTCAGAAGATTAGCTATATTTCTAGCCATGTGTATTTGCATAGAGGCCATCTGACAAAACCCTGGCTTTCATATGTCAGATTCTGGGCTAATCTGCGCACCATACAGTACTGATGAATATTGAAGTCCCTTAGGGTGTTGCACTTTGAAAACTCTAGAAAAAGCCCCAACCAAAAAAAAAAAAAAAAGTTAGCAATGATTGAAATTGGCTGAGCTGCAGCACTGCTTTCATGTCAGTTGGGATAACCAGTGCATCTCTGGGTGTGCTTTGTACCCCAGTGAGCTTGTTTTGGGGTAGTCCCTCCTGCAGTGCAGTCACCTACACACAGGTGAAGTATCACCACATTTAGCTGGCCTGATGGACCCCATTAGTGCTTACCTTGGCAACAACCTGTGGCATAGAGTATTTCCCCCTCACAAGCCTGAACGCTTTTTGGGAGACTTCTCTTGTATTAAATAATACATCCTTGAAGACCTGAATGTAATTGAGAACATCTGTAAATCCAAATAATTTCTCTAGATATATTACTCTTCAGTAATAAACCATGGCAGCTGGGGGACTGCTTTATTTATACCTCCCATGTCTTATTTCCAGTCTCAAACACCAATATGTATATTTGATTTCTTTAAAAGACGTTGTCTTCCCAGCTGCAATACTTGACTCCTTCAGGCCAGAAGGAAAGATATCTTTTTGGGAGCTTTTGTCATCATCATTCCATTTTACGTCCATTATAGGTGCTGGTTTTGGCATGATCTCATTAGTAGAGCACTTGCCATGCCACCAAAGCTCTCTTTGATTTTTAAGTCTTTTCTTTCCAGCATGACTTCTGCTGTTTCACCCCCCACCCCAACAAAACAAACAAACAAAACCCCAACCATTCTTGTCTTTTTTGCCCTTCCCTACCTAATTAGCTTTGTTTGAGATTGCCTATGGTATAGTAAAATAAAAACAAACTGTGATCTGATGTAGTGCTTTGAAGAAAATCCTGTGTAATGAGTTATGCTGTGAAATAAAGCCTTCATAATATATTGATTTAAATATAGACTTCTAGAGACACATCTGCATACTTAGCTTAAAAAATAGATAGTACAATGCTTTATTAGCTGATGTAACTGATTTCAGATGTTGAAAAAGCAAATGAAAAACATGCCTGAGCAATGTAGACTTACCATTATTTTGCAAAAACAACAGTGTAAAAATGCAAAATAAAGTCAAAATGCTAGAAATATTAAACAAGGTCTGTGTTTAGTTCATGTTAAGATTTTCAGTCTGAGCATGCAATGACTTTTACCTAATAAGAAAAGGAGTGAATAATCAGTTGTTTCTAGCAATTAACTGATCTGCCTGCAGGATGATAATTAAAATGAGTCATGCATGTAAAAGGAAACTGAATCTTTCTCTCCCTTGACTCATTTTTCTTCCATAAATTTGTTTTCAGAATGGCTTGCTTTAAAATTCTGCCAGAAATTGATATACCAGTATATTAAGTCATAAAAATGCTAGGTACAATTTCAAAGCAACTCCACGTGCAAATCTCATGTAGAGCTGAAAAATTTGGCACCTGATTCACATTACCTGAGCTTAGAGCCTGCAATGTTTGTAGAGTCAGTAGAGAGAACCGGAGATCTCCAAGGGAATGGTGAGGCTTGCAGAATTAGCCTGTGGAAAGTGTTGCTCATCTCCTGCCTACCTTTGGAGCGGAGGCACCTGGCTGGTCGGTGCTGGTCATCTCTACTAGTGTGGGATCCTCTCCTGAGGATGTGTAGATAAAAGATCTGTGCCTAGCTCTGCAGGCGGTAGTGCCATCACCTCTCTTTGCCTGCTAGTAAGGGTGATTGCATGGAAGATAGATGACCTATATTCAAATCCTGCTGGGGGACCCACGTGTGGTCACCACCCGAGTGGTGTGTCCTTACCACCAGGATACAGAATTGTCTGAGGGAGAGGAGTTGGAGTATCTACCCCTCTTACTGAAGCTGACCCACTCATGCTAAGAATAAGAAAGCCAGGAGGCCAAGGAGGAAGGAGAAAATGGTTGAGGAAACTCGATTCTGTATGTTTTTCAGCTGGTGCCTGCAGTTGGGAGTAGGGAAGTTACTGTTTCTGGTCCCTATGCTTAGGAGCATGACTGTTTTTAGGTGACTTGTTAAATATATGAACAATATAAAATGCCCAAAGAGTCTGGGAAGTATAAAGCATCACATCCATCTCACGATTTAAGCAGAATTTTGAGTTGTTATCCGTGACTGGTAATAAAGGCATGTGTCAGGCTTCTGGTGCAGTTCTGCATGTGAACAGCGCCCATGTTTTGGCACCAGTGAAAGAAACTCTCAAGCCCAACAGAGAGCCAACTGCTGAGCTGTCAGTGCCATGGGGCAAGTGGGTGGGCTGGCTGCTGCCGCGTTGGCTCATTAGACTTGTATTTCAGAAGCTAACTTTCTCCTAATTCTAATTTTAGGTGCCAGCATAAACAACTTGATTTTAACTTTACTCACCTAATTACTGGCTGTGTTTGAAAATTTCACTCACAGTATCACCAGAAAAAAGGAATTACATGGTATTTGCTAGTATATTTTGGAAGTATGTGATGTATCCTTTGTTTATTGCCATGAGACATTCCCGATATTCAAGGCTTGATTATTTCCAAGGAGCTGAAAACCAATGGCTCCAGTAAAAATTGGTGGAAGGTGTACTGCTTGCTATCCCTGAGTGCTTTTTATCATAGATCAAAGGGAAGTAATCTTGGTTTTCTTAAACATGCTAGGATTAAAGGTAAAATTCATCTGTTCTCTAGCATATCTTTTGCTTTTGGTGCTTGCTTAAAGACTGTTTACTTGGAGCTGTGCTAATATATGTTGTTTTTTCCAAAGAGATTATCAGAAATGGATTTAAAAAAAAATGTTTTGTTTTCTAAAATTGGTAATCCTCTCCTGAAGAAAGATAAGAAAAGACTATGCTCTCTGCTAGTTGAGATTTATCCAGCAATTGACTTCAAACGTTTCACCAGGTAAATTTTCAGGGATTTCCTTGTTAGGTAAGATTGTAAAGACTTTAATTGAGTTTCTCAGATCATAAAGAATCAGAAATAGCATTCAGACCACCAGGTTCCTAGTTGATAATTAAAGTAAACCTTAAAAAAAGTTACTTCATTTGTAAATGTTGCCATTTGCTAGTGGCTATTGTATGTATTTCCACAAAGGAAATGGGCTGCAAATAGTTTTTAAGGCTAAATGACTTATACTTTCTGCAGACTGAAAATGTTAATGTTTAAACACATGGAATCAAGAGGTTAACTTCTCTTTAGGTGATTATTCAGACTGGTTAAATATTTTGCCAATTAAGAAGCAATAGATTTTGTCTGACCCTCTAGAGGTGGGTGGGGATTGTTAGAGCTTGATCATTTATAGGTTACACTTGCTATAAGGGGCTAATGTTTATTTACTGAATTCTTGGTTTTAAGAGAACTTTTTCTAAAATACAGTGGGATTTAATTTTATTTCATGTTGTTATCAGAGAAGAGTTGTGTCTTGTTTTGTTTTTTCCCCCCCAAATGTTGAAAATACTTTAAGTTACTGATACAATTAACTAAAGATCTGTGGAGCTTTGCTTGCTAGAGATGCAGATGACAAATGCACAGACACAGAAATACATATGTATTGAAAATGAATTAATTTGATTTAAACCCAACTCTTCTGTGGATGAGTTTAAAATCTGGAATATCTTGGAGACTGTTTTGGATTTATCCTGCATTAACTGAGAACTGAGCTTCACTGTATTTAGTGTGCAAGTAGTATACTGGCTGCATGAGGCTTAATTAAAACTATGGGCCCCATCAGATTTTCTCTGCAACACTTGTAATAAGAGTTTGACATGGAGAGGAGAGCTAGAAAGAAAAGAATCAGGTTAATTTGGCATCTGATCAGGAAAAGGAACAGGTTTTTTCTTCCTTTGTAAGAAGGTGGCTGGTTGTGATCAGGAAAAAAAAAAAGAGAGAGAAACATTTTTCTGAGAAGGTAAGTCTTGCTATGGTTGGGTAGGAGCAAAGCAGTGGGGCTCTGCTAAAGGCACACAGGATGGCCTTTTCTTGAGTGCTTTTTCCTTTTTATTTGGGATGCTCATCATCTCAAAAGAACATAGCTGAAGAATGTCTTGTGACCCTGTGAGCTAAAACATCCCTCCATTTCCAACGGGATCCAATGCATGCAGGTTTTGGGAAACTTGAAGTAGCCAAGAGTGCCACTGGGCTGTTGCTTGATGAGTTGTGGCCGGTGGTTTGCTCATGGCGTGTGCGCTGCTGGACTGAATGCTGTTATCCTACTTACATTGTTTTTGTTATATGGCTGTTTTTCTGTGCAATATGACTTCATATGTTTCTGTTGCTCCCAGAATTACAGGAATCTGTGTCATTATCTCATCTGTTACAAGAAATATTGTGTTTATATTACCAACTTGTGGTAAATTTGTGATAACTAGGTGCTGTGCTTGAAAGCTTGGAAATTCTTTATAAAAGGGTGGGTGTTTTTGTTTTGTTTGGTTTGTTTTTTGTTTTATTTTTGTAAAATCTGTGCACTCTTAAAAGAAGAGCTTGCCAATTCTCTTGCTTGCAAAGAAGGATGCAAATGAAATTTTATCTGAAAAAAAATTTCTTTATCTAGATTGGGACAGGAGGTTCCTCCAGAGTCACAATTTACTTTTTTATCACTTAAATGGATAAAGTCCTATTTTCCATAATGGCTAGTTCTTGATGTTTCTTAGCTTCAGAGGGTATTCACCCTTGCAGTACTGAAGCTTTGGGTATCAAGTTTACCCTGACATCATTTTGACACTCTCCTTTAAGTAGGAGTACTCAGATGGTATGAGGAAATTTTTTTTTTTTTGTTATTTGACCATTGAAGAACTTCTGCTGATGTTCAAAACAGTGGTAAATGGGCAGATTTTTTTTAAGCGTTATCCCTCTAGATTTAAAAATCACTCAACAGAAGTGCTTTATCACTTGGGGCATACTTCAAGTGATCAGATATGTGTTCAGATATGATCAGATAAATTAGGTTGTTAACTGGTAGATAAGTTCAGGCCATTTAAATTCCTGTTCTTTAAGCTTGTAATTCTAAACTGCTATTTAAAATACATGTGGTATTCTAAGAGATCCTGGATGCTTGCATAGTGGAAGTGAAAGATGCAGGTTTATGTTTTGTTGTAACATTAAGTATTCTAAAGAAAGGTAGGTCAGTAAATCATTAGCAGTTATTATCGTATACTTTAAACTTAGTTTCCTCAAACAAAAGAAGATAAATGGCAGGCACTAGGTTTAATATTCTGTGGAAGAAGAGAAAAATATCCAGGCTTTTAAATGTAGTGTCTTATTAGGAGGGTCTGTCAGGTGCTGGCATAAGGGAAGGGAAGAGATGGGACTGAGTGGCCAGGCACAGGGCAGTGGAAAAGGAGAGCAGGAGAGGGAAGGCCTCTTTCATGTTCCCCTTTGGGTGGCAAGAAACCTTCAAACTGTTTTGGCTACTCCTGAAACCACATCCTTGGGCTTACTTGCAGGCCTCTTTCTTCTGCCAGTTGCTTTCCTTTTGGGTGCAAAAGGGGCTACTCATAATTTTGATTAAAGGTCAGTAGATACAGGAGACTATAAGATGTATGAGAGTTTTAGGAACAGATCTCTGTCTTGGCTGCCTGTAAAGGCCATGACATGACTGAAATCATGAAACCAGCCTTGCTCTGCTTCAGATCAAAGCATTGCAATCTGTTCCCCATCTTATTTTTACTTCCAGATAACTGGGGGCAAGCATAGCAGGACACTGTCTGTCTTACATGTCTAAATAAATTCTTAATGTGGAGATTCCTCTTCAGAGCATTCCCCCTTTACCCTCCCCAGCAGTTATGTTTTGCAGATGGAAGGAAGCCATTTTGTTTTCACAACTTTTCACAACCATTTGATTCTCCCCTGGGTATCTTTTTTTCCAGGATTACAGTAGCAGTAATGTTAGTTTTGGAAAGAGGAAAATACACTGGTCTGTTCCTGGAAATCATAGTAGTGCTTTATGCAACGAGGAGAGCCGTGGTGCTGTATGTAGTACTCTGGATTGAGGAGTGACTGGGAGACATGGCACTGGCTGTGCTAAGATGAGTGTTTCCAGGTACAAGGTTATGCCCTAGAAAAACATTAACGGAAGACACAGTTGTTGGCAGCGAAGAGTAAGTGATAGCACAGAAACAAAGCTTAGCTCCTCCTGAGACCTATCAAAATATTTGCTGTCTTGCAGAGACATATTCAATGGTTGAGTTACTTATCCGGTGACTGTGGGTGTTTCTCTTCTGCATCCTCATCTGCTGTGGGGATCGTCCACTTCATCTATTGACAGCAGAAAGCAACTTCTGTTTGAAGAGATCTTCCTGATTCGGTTCAGGCGAAGGGCATTCAAGGGTCTGCTCCACTTACCTGCTACTCACTGAGGTGCTCTTGCCTACACGAATAGCAGGTGTGTGCTGATGGGTATGTCAATACTTGTTATGAAAGCTGCAGTTATTCCTGTCCTGCAGAGTGATTCCTCTGTACCAGGTGAATCAAAGTTTCCTATTTCTTTGTGAACTGTCCATGCACTCCTTGCATTTATGTGAAGGAAGACTGACCAGCGCTCGTGTGATGGTGCCGATGGGCAGAGCGGCTCTTGCAGTGGGGCGGAAGTACGTAGCACATCATGTCTTGCCAATGGGTTTGTGATCCATCTCTTTGCATCTGGAAACTGCAAATGACAATCCCATTCTGCCAGCCAGTGTGTGAGGACACAGTGGGAACTGGTGGGGGTTTTTTTGCTTGTTTGGTTTTTTTTTAAGGCTGTATTTGGATAAGATTTTTTTTTTACTTCTACTCAACTTTTTAGTGGTCTCCCATAATGGAACAAAAGATAGGACTGAGAGAGTGGCCCTGATACTGTTTATACCTTTCTGGCTGGAGAACTCATTGCTCTTTGGTTTATTTAATGAAACACAGAGGCTTTGCAAATGCACCTTGGCAGAGGGAGTTTCCTGGTGAATAGCAGGCTTCCATTTGGGTTCATGCGGATTTAAAAGGAATGTTTGGATGATGTGGTACGTTGCTGAGCTAGGCTCCAGAAAGAAGTCAACAAGTGGTGTACTGGTTTATGTCAAGTCCAGCAGTTAAATACCATGTTAAATATGTGAAGCATAATCATAGTGACTTTTTATGAGAGTTTTGGGCAAAAGTATGATGATGATATACTGATGATATTAACACATGCAAGACAAGTATTCTTTGCAAGGATCCCAGCATTAAATGTTTCCTTAAGGCACAAATTTTATTCCAGCCCTGCAGTTTATAGATTGTGACTTCATTTCTCCCAACACTATATTAAAATGTCTTGCTGTATCTTGAGATCTACTGCATCTCCACTGGGAGATTTTATTTGAATTTGAGGACTTTCCTAGGAAAAGCAAGTGTTTCTAAATCATAAAACCATTCCTTGTAACTGTCATGCTGTCACGGGGGGAATTTAAAAAAATGAGAGAGAGGTTCCAATTGCTTAAAGAATCACATCCAATTGTATTAGCAATAGAAAAATGATTTAATAGAAATTTGTATAAAAGTGTGACTTCACAGAGTTCGTTGGCAAGGTTCACTCTATTACTTAGTACATGGATAAAATGCACACAGGAAAATTAAATCGCAATCAAACTAAACTTATGTATATAGGGACCGAAAACATAATAGGGTAAAAGGGAATGTGGGAAAGGGTAAGGGAGACCCTCCTGTTGAGTCACAAGGTTCAGAGAAGACCCATTTGCTTTCTAAACTCTTGTTGGAGTCTAGGTGCGGCTGGATTGACTCCTAGTCCCAGACTTGGTCAACGGTTTATATCTAAAGGGATTATGAGTGCAATAGCAGCCTAAAATTCATTCACAGTTGAATAAAAATCACAACAGTAATTTAAGTATAAATTTGAAAGTAATAACTTATATTGTATCTTATAATATACTTGCTATAACATACTTACTATAGACTATTCAGGTTAGTACATACACATGTGTAAAGACACTATGAGAAATACATAAGAGAGTAAAAGAGAATAAAAGAGAGAGAAAAAGAGGTATACCTGTTAAAAATTCCCCTCGAGGTCAGTGAAAATATTCATGTCAAATGCTTCGGCATTTGTCTCAACAGGTGAAGGGTTGAGCCTCAAGGAGCGAAGAGAATCAGCCCAGGTCGTGTTGGCTTTTGGTGACAGGCCTCTGATTTTCACAAACAGGAAAGTTTGCGAGCTCTGAGAGGTGTCCCACTCAGAGGGAGATGCTGGTCACAACCCGCTGCGGTCCAGGAGAGCTCAAAGGGCCTCACTCAGTACCGCTGTTTATAGGTTCGGGAGATGATTGACTTTCGTCATTAACAAATTTCTAGAATCCCAGCTGTGCTGGAAAATTCCGAGACTGTTGGAGAATAACTCAAAACATAGATACGGGATGCTCCAAGATTGTCAGGGGAGGATTGTAATGTCTCAAGGTTGTTATGAGAAAGAACTGGCTGGAGGTTGTTATGAGAACTGGCTATCTCTAATCCCGTCCCCCCGCCTTCGCCAGGCAGCAGGAGTCCTTGAGATGCACAGCATATCTCCCTGTCTTAGCTGTGTAAGAGTTCCTGGCACAGTCGAGGGTCGCTTAACTGCCCGACTCATTACACTTATGCTAAGGCCTAGCGAGCCTTCCCGAGTTTGTAAATCAGCCTGGAGAGGGGGAAGGAAATGCACCAACACACATGCCCATTCACTCTCTTGTATTAATTAGAAAACTGTTCCTCCTTCATTTTAATATCAATATTAAGTCCTTTAGGAACTTTCTGCCTGGAACAGTTGTACAACATGAGTATGGAGGTAGTTGTCTGTCAAGTGCTAGTTCAGTATTGTGTACTTTTCTTTTTCAGTCTTGGTCCCTTATTTACTGCAGATGTTATCAGTCTAATTTCTGGGGGAGCACAGGAGAGGGAGAAAAATTGAGGGGAAAAGAGCAGATGAAAGAGGAGAATGCTCGTTTACTGTGTGCTGTATGTCCACACCTGAAGACTAATTCTCTCCTCTCCTTCCTGGAGGCACAGGACTTGTTCTAATGGCTCTGTGGACCTTTATGTAAGGAAAAAAGGAAAACTGTAATGTTTACCTGAAACTTTTTTTTCTTTAAAGGATAAGTTTGCATAGATTCAGCTTAGTTAACTTGCTAAAAAGCAGAAATTGACCTTTTAGAGTTTGAATTTGTTTTAGGTAGAACATAGCCTGTTTTCCAGAAAGAGAAATGAATTAAAGTATGCTTAAAATAACTTGCTATTTAGGAAAGCACCTCTTATACTACATATACCATGTATTATCTAGTAATACAGCTTTTCCAAAAAGCAGTGAGGTACTAGGAAAGTGACCAACCGTATTAACAGATTTGGATACAAGTGACAAGCAGGCATTTCAGATTTAATTTTCCTTTGTGGCAGGTTTAACTTTTGTTCAATTGCTTAATGGTGAGGAATTGGATTTGCTGCTACCTTTTGACTTTTCCAGCTGCACTCTTACTCCTGCTCAATCTGTGCTATCCGTGGCTTCAGGCTATTCCAGGCTTCAATACAGATGAAAAAGCAAACAACCCCTGCCACCCAAAACCAAACTAAAACAAAGCTGCTCTAAAAGAGTTTTCCATGCCTTTTTTTCCCCTGCTCTGACGTACTCTGTCTTGAGATTTGAGATATTCTTTATTCAAGTTTATATACTGTCCCCATCCAGCAAACTTTAAAGAACTAACAATGCATGACTAATCGTCTTTGCTAGTTAGGTGGGACTGAACTACATCTTTGTGGGATGTCAAAAGAAAATGAGTTCGCTTTATAGTTTCAAAAAGAGGGATGATTTTAGTAAGCAGAACTTTATATCCAGTGCCTATAAAATTTCCAGAAATATTTGAGAGGCACAAATAAATTTTTGAAATGAAACCTTGGAATTCAAAGGTTGTATAAAGCATACTTTCTGTCACTGATCTGCATATACTTCCTTTCCATCTTTGTGTTTTGAACATTTTCTTCTTGCTCCTTCCCAGGGTTCCTTATTTTTGAGGAATATGAAAATACAGAAACAAGAAAGCAGCAATTGATCCTGATGTTACACAGGAACAGCTGTCTGGAGTTTCAAAGGTAGCTAGCTATCAGCTAAGGCAGATTTTTCTGTCTGGCTGCATAAGGATTGTGTGAGCTTGTTGTGTCTATATTGAAACTGCTATTGTTCTCCTGCTGTGAAACGACAGATGGAGTGTCTATCCTAAGAGATTTGCGACTTTTGGCTGACTTGTGCTTTCCTAATTCATGCATAATAGAGCTGTCGTGGTTTAACCACAGCTGGCAACTAAGCACTACACAGCTGCTTGTTCACTCCCACCCCGGTGGGATGGGGGAGAGAATCAGAAGAGTAAAAGTGAGAAAACTCATGGGTTGAGATAAAGACAGTTTAATAGGTAAAGCAAAAGCTGTGCACACAAGCAAAGCAAAGCAAGGAATTCATTCACTATTTCCCATTGGCAAGCAGGTGTTCAGCCATCTCCAGGAAAGCAGGGCTCCATCACGTGTAACGGTTGCTTGGGAAGACAAACGCCATCACTCTGAACATCCCCCACTTCCTTCTTCTTCCCCCAGCTTTGTACGCTGAGCATGATGTCATATGGTATGGAATATCCCTTTGGTCGGTTGGGGTCAGCTGTCCCAGCTGTGTCCCCTCCCAACTTCTTGTGCACCCCCAACCTCCTCGCTGGTGGGGTGGTGTGAGAAGCAGAAAAGGCCTTGACTCTGTGTAAGCACTGCTCAGCAGTAACTAAAACATCCCTGTATTATCAACACTGTTTCCAGCACAAATCCAAAACATAGCCCCATACTAGCTACTATGAAGAAAATTAACTCTGTCCCAGCCAAAACCAGCACAAGAGCTTGCTGTAGTCCTTCAGGAGGGAAGAAAAACAAAAATAAAAAAAACCCTCACACAAATGAAACGTATGGTGCCAGCCTGTATTGTGAAATGATCAGAAGTATATTCCTTTCTTCTTTTTGAAGATGGATGGGTTATTTTTCTGAAGGGGAGCTATCAGCTTTTGGTTTATTTTTGTAAGGATGTAACGTATCCACTGCTTATGTATGTATATAGTTTCCTTTGACTTAGATAAAAGAAGTTTATAGTGGTGTTCTAGAGTACTCATATAGCCATCCAGTGCTAAAAATCGGGATCCTAAAAAAATAATGATGGAGGAGACCGAATTTATTGACAGGTTGGGAGGGGAAAGTGTATAATTCAGAAATACATGCTTTGTTTTCTAATGACATTAGTTAACATGTCATTAGAAACATGCTAATTAGTTTTCTAATGACATGAGTTTGCTTTACTTCATATGTAGCATACATGTATGTTAATTAGGGTAATGAATATATTTTATGTATATGAAAACGGGGTTTGTCTGGCAAAGTTTTATTAAACACATTCATCTTTATTCAGCACAGATAACTGCATTTTTGTCTTGAACTAAATGATCCTAGCATTAAAAATGTTTTGGAACATCTATAGGAAAAGTACTACTGAATTCATAGAGATCACTGTTACGGAGTAAAACTGGATGCTGATGCTTACTCCTCAGTTTGCTGTTGTTTAGTTCAAACACCGGCATTTTTTGCTTCTATAATGTTTCTTCTGTAAGTTTGTAAATTGTTAAGGTCTGCTAAGGTAATCTGTTGGCCAAGTATGCACCACTGTAATTGTTTAAACTGGGAGCTATAAAACATCCTTCTAGAGTGAAAGATCTGTTTAAACAAAGTATTTATTTAAGCCCTATTGTCCTGGTTTCAGCTGGGATAGAGTTAATTGTCTTCCTAGTAGCTGGTATAGTGCCAAGTTTTGAGTTAGGTATGAGAAGAATGTTTATAACACTGATGTTTTCAGTTGTTGCTAAGTAGTGTTTAGTCTAAAGTCAAGGATTTTTCAGCTTCTCATGCCCAGCCAGTGAGAAAGCTGGAGGGGCACAAGAAATTGGGAGGGGACACTGTTGACGCGGAAGTCACGGACACTGCACACAATCAATATGATCAAGCAGATGCCACTTTATTGCCCAAATAGCTCGGTTTATATACTCATTCTGGTTCCTGTTCACACATAAGCTGATTAAAGATTGGTTAGCATGTGTTGTCCACGCGCCTAGTTACACCTAATGATTGGTTATATCAACACTGTACACGCGCATAAACATAATGCATAATTGGTTGTATTAACTAAAACATGCGAAACTTGTCTCAGTCTAATTGGTCAAGATAAACTGCCGAATTGAGGTTCTTTGTGCCAAGTTCCCTTTATCGTGGAATGCGCACCTGTGTTCTTCTAATTGGCATCTTTCTTTTTTTGTCTTCTTGTTTATTCTGTTCAAGGCCTTCTAAAGGCATCTGGAATGCTCTTGCGACTGTTAGCTAAATATGTGTCCACAACAATTCCCCCTTTTTTTTGTTTTTTGTCAATTAACACAGCCTTACTTGATCTATCAATTAATTTTTAAACACATTGCAACATACAAGGCACACAAATTAAAATACAAAAAAAATCCCACTACGAGATAAATCAAAACTATCTTAATTAATGATTTAAGAGCAGCTCTATTTTGTAAGGTTGTGTGTCTAATACTATTTACATTTAACAGTAAATCAGCTAATACTACACCAATCTGTATTCAGGGACCCCAGAATTTGTGATTCCTGGGGTGGCAATGAGGGTGAATGCCCGATCCGTGGAAACCAGGCATTCCCATCCATTGAGTCCATGACCTGCTGCACAGGGGTCTCCATCAATAAGTTCTTAAACTTCGTTGATGCCAGTGGAACCCCCTATTAAACCTGTGAAAAAGGGATTGCTTGGTGTTGCTGTACGGAGGCATAAGCAATCTTGTCCGGTCACGTCAGCCAGGGTCATCCAGATGTTTTCTTTGGCTTGCGGCGGTATCCATGACTACGTCCATCCGAGGACTGTGAGGAAGATGGACCATCCATACATTCTTGTGCTGTCTTGCGCCCCAAACTCAGCCCAGCAATCGGTAGGTGCCAGCTTTATGTGGGCGTCCCCACGGAGGCAACAATGGCCTTGCCGTACACCAGCCCGATGCTCTTCAGAAAATCCCGGTATTTATACATTTGCAGAGGAACGGATTTCAGCACACGTGGCCAGCGGGTGCCAAAATCTGCCTCGGTTGCAACATGGGGAGCCTATGACGCATGCGCTCGCTGGCCAGGCACGCTGCATGAGTCATAGCCATCCTGTCTATTGGTTCATGGGCTTTGTGATGCGGTTGCAATGCACAGAGAATCTTGACCTGTTATGTTGGCCAAGGTGACCTACACGTTAGTTTTTGGCTGAGGTGGTATTCATATTGCCGCACCATCTAGGATGTTCCAGATGATGATGGTCGTACAAATTGAGTGGGAGTCCATTGTGGGCCTGTATCCCTAATTTCCGGCTGCTCCTGATATGTGGATAAAAAGTGTCTAAATATCGGTGGACCGCCTGCATCAGACCAACGATTTAGAAAATTTAAAACATAAGTGGCTTTAGCTAACTTTTCTTGTGGAGAGAGATTCCATACTCCCTTTTTTGTTTTTCGTCAATTAACACCTGCTGTATTGCCCTTTGCAAAGATCTATGGACACAATTAAACACAGTAAAAGCAACATTATACCTAATAAAATATACAAGAATAAAAGAAACCCCGATTTTTAACAAAGGTACAAACCAACTCCTAAGTCCCCATCCCGCAGCTAAATGCTCTAAGCCGAAATGACAGCTTTCTTAATTGCGTTGAAGCTCTTGCAGCCCCTTCTTACCTCTGCAGTTCTGTTATCTTGTTTATTAATTGCTCCACTGTCCAAGTTCCTCATGTCCGTTGTTTTTCTGGTGGTTCAAAGTCCTTTCATACTGCAGCTGTCACGTACTCTGGCCCACTCATGCTAACTGCGGCTTACTTATGCTAACTCTAAATAATCAGGCTCAAAGAAATGTCCCCCATTTTCCATGAAATCTCCCACAATTCCCCCTTTTTGTTTTTGTGCAAGTCAAGTTACATGAAATGCTTTTGCAATCATACGTTCAACTATTTTTATGATACGTGGTACAATCATTACAACTGCTAATATTACAATTAAAATAACTAAGCCATGTATAAGCAAATCTTTCAACCATCTCGTAATTCTCAAACTTGTTAGTCATCCACTTAACCCTGTGTCAGTTATCGTGAGCCTTTTTACTGTGAATCATATTGATATCGGGTGTTAGTAATGTAAGTTGTCCGAGGCTACATGGCCTCCCGTTAAGTTTCGATGGAATTCCCCCCCACGCACTATCCCCACAAATTAAAAAGATCCCTGCAGGTAAAGTAGCTGGAATAGAAAAAAGAGTGTGATATTCTGGAATAGATATAGTTACACTAAGCTGTAGCATTTCTATATACAGGCAAAATAGCATTTACATTCTGACCCTTTCGAGTGGTGTTATAGGTGTAATTAAACATCTCACAGGCATTCATGATGACTGATCCTAACAACTCTAACTCTTGAGGTTCTTGCATTACTTGAGGCAGGTGTGCATACACACCGTCCCAATTATCGACACAGGATTGTGGGTTAGTACAAAGGGAAAATTCAGGCATTGGATCTGGCCAGGTGTCTAGAGGTAACCCCACCAAAGAGGTAGAAAAAGGGTTTTCAGGGGTAGCGACAGAAAGATACATAGTTTCTTGATGCGTTATGTTTGCCAAAGTTACCCATACATTCTGTTTTGGTTGTTGGATCATCCATTCTTCACTTATGTGTGTCACCCATAACAGGCCAAATGCAGCGAGGAGGAGGAAAGCGAGGGCGGGGGGAAAAGGGGGTGCATCAAAGGATACGGCTGGTGGTTTTTCTCGCTTCACAGCAGCCTCCAGCTGTGCCAGCTTTTCTATTACTGA
This sequence comes from Harpia harpyja, assembly GCF_026419915.1. Classification (NCBI taxonomy): domain Eukaryota; kingdom Metazoa; phylum Chordata; class Aves; order Accipitriformes; family Accipitridae; genus Harpia; species Harpia harpyja. The sequence continues at coordinate 16,433,187 of NC_068968.1, forward strand.
CTGTAACTGCTGCAAAGTGAGCTCCGGCCCCTCTTCATGCTCTTGAGGCGATCCAGGTGTAGACGGAGGCAACGGAGGGTATATGCTAGGTATAATTTGTTCATGTTGAGTGGCAATATCTGGGGGCTGTTTTCTCGTAGGTGGATTTTTACTCGCTTCCTGATTCTGTAGGGTTTCCTTTAAGCGTACGGTTAGGGAGGCTTGGGAACCGTCAGATGGCTGATTAATATCGGCAGTCCCAGGGAGTGGAGCAGAAGTCAAGGGCACAGGAGCAGGCGGACAAGCTCCAGGGAAGCCAAAAGTCCCTCTCGCTGCATTATGTTTTTCTCCCCGCGTTTTTCCTTTGCTTGCGGTGGGAGAGAGAGCAGCAAAAGCAGTCGCAGCCGCTTTACGATCTGCTTTTATTTCTTGCAGAGTTGTCTTAATTACTTTCCATAAAGTTGCAAGACCTTTAACTTCTTTAGACCCATCACTAATTTCATCCCATAGGGAGGTTCCGATAGCTTCCCAGGTACTAAGCTCAACAGCTGTACCCACACTAATTAAAAGGTTTCTGTTCAACGTTTTAAAAGCTAAGTCTTGACTGAGTTGTAAAACTTCTATGGCAAATTGTGCCTGCCATCCTTATCTGGCATGAGGACCTGCCCCCAATAACATTTGAGCTTGCACTCCAAACAAAGGATCCCCGTTCTGTCGTGGGATAGCGGCTGCATTTTCACAGGTTGCTTGCCAGTTTTGATAAAATTGGATCTGCTGGGATGGAAGCAGTAACATTTGCACAATCATTTTAACATCGTATGGTGTCAATAAATGTGCAGAAAATACATGTTGAATAACAGATTGACTGTATGGTGATTTTAACCCATATTGAGTGACTGCTGCCTTAGCTTCTTTTAAAACTTTCCAGTCTAACGCTTCCCAGACAGGACCCCCATGTGCCCCTGCCACAACTGGAAACGCAGATGGAATAATTTCACCTTCAATCAAAGCATCTCTGATTACCCCCTTCCATCTTTTTGCCGGATCTCCCACCCCACCCCCTGTTAATAAGGTCACCAGAGGTGGCGGTGGCAAAGGAGCCACGGCACCGATCTCACCCGATATGTCCTGTGAAACACAAGGATTCATTGGAGGTGGTCGCGGGAACGACGAAAATCCTGTGTTGAAAGGTGGTGGAGGCGCAGGAAAAGTTGAAGACGCCGGCTCGGACTTCACCGACGGCTCCAGGTGGGCTTCGAGAGCCTCCAGCCTTTGTAACAGTTCCTTTAGTTGTGGATCCCCCGAACCTATTGCCTGTTCCTCCTTTCCCTCAAGCGGGGATGGAGGAGTGGATGGTGGCAGTGGTGGATACAGGGATGAGGCAACTGGTTTAGGTGATGAAGGACGAGAATTAGAGACTAAGTTGTTTTCCGTCTCTTCTGCTGGTGGTGGTGGAAATTCTGCCAGGCTGTCGGCTTTTTCCAAGGGCTGATCTCTGGGCTCTGGATCTGCTACCGCAGATTTCCTGACTGCACTAGCCCCTGTGCCGGATACACGGGCTGGAACAACAGCTGGAATTTGTGGTGGCACAAAGGTGAAGCTCGCCGGGGATGGCATCCCTTGTGGCCCTTCGGGCTGCAGTGCGGCAGAAGCTGCTGCCGAACGTTCAGCTTTCATATCTTTTAAAGTTTCTATAATTAACTTCCACATGGTGGAGTATCTATCTGCTCGCCTCTTTTGAACCCGAACTTATGTTATGCCATAATTCTTGCCCTATCTTTTCCCAAGTAGGGATGGCAAAAGCATCTCCAAAGGTAGGGAGTAAGCCTTTTTCTCTCGCCCATAGTAGCAGGGCTTTCAGGGTAGACGAGTCATAACTTAATCCTCTCGTAGAGAGCATATGTTGGAGGAGCTTAACCACTGCTGCCTCTTCCTTGGACATAGTGGACCCCATCTCCTCCCCGGCCGCTCGCCTGATCAGGACAAGATTCCACGACGGTACCGTTTTTTCCCGAGTGCCGGGGCAGCACTCGCCTACGGCTGGCTTCCACACCCTCTCTCCATCGGCTCCTGTCGTAGAATTCAACACCGATCCGAGGGTCCCTGTTCGGGCGCCACTTGTTGACGCGGAAGTCACGGACACTGCACACAATCAGTATGATCAAGCAGATGCCACTTTATTGCCCAAATAGCTCGGTTTATATACTCATTCTGGTTCCTGTTCACACATAAGCTGATTAAAGATTGGTTAGCATGTGTTGTCCACGCGCCTAGTTACACCTAATGATTGGTTATATCAACACTGTACACGCGCATAAACATAAGACATAATTGGTTATATTAACTAAAACATGCGAAACTTGTCTCAGGCTAATTGGTCAAGATAAACTGCCGAATTGAGGTTCTTTGTGCCAAGTTCCCTTTATCGTGGAATGCGCACCTGTGTTCTTCTAATTGGCATCTTTCTTTTTTTGTCTTCTTGTTTATTCTGTTCAAGGCCTTCTAAAGGCATCTGGAACGCTCTTGTGACCGTTAGCTAAATATGTGTCCACAACAGGACACAGCCAGGGCAGCTGACCCAAAGTAGCCAAAGGGGTATTCCATACCATGTGACGTCACGTCTAGTATAGAAACTGAGGGGAGTGGGGGTGGGGGATTGTCGCTGTTTGGGGACTAACTGGGCATCAGTTGGCGGGTGGTGAGCAATTGCATTGCATATCACTTGTATATTCCAATCCTTTTATTATTACTGTTGTCATTTTATTAGTGTTATCATTATCATTATTAGTTTCTTCTTTTCTGTTCTATTAAACCATTCTTATCTCAACCCACGAGTTTTACTTCTTTTCCCGATTTTCTCCCCCATCCCACTGGGTGGGGGGGAAATGAGTGAGTGGCTGTGTGGTGCTTAGTTGCTGGCTGGAGTTAAACCACAACACCTGTACAAACAAATACATAATGAAGAGCTATATATTGTAGAAGTGGAAAACATGGAATGGGCTGCAGGTCAAGGCACCGTCTTTCTTTTCTGGTATGTTTTGTTGTCATGTGAATGGTAGGTGCATATTTTTAAATCGTTAGAAAAACTACTATTCATTTAGTTAAATATTCGTCTTGCTCTTCCTCATGGTATGCTTTAGACAGGTGTGTTACAACTTATCCCTGTGTTACCTTTAGTTCTGTACAGAATAGTTGAAGGAACCAGACGAGGCAGTGTGACATGTACCTGGACACACGGCGAGGTATTGGTGTAAGCACGTCGTTCCCAAACAGAGGATCAGTAAGAGACTGTCCAATCTAATTCCTTCAACTGCCATGTTCTGTGAAAAGTGATTTCTTTCTGCTAATATATAACTTTATAAATAAAAAATAATTTGTTCAATTCAGTCCAGTGTATTTGAAGGCCAGTATAGGTATTATAACCTTGATCCTCTTCAGTAAAGTTTTGATCCAAATTCCAATGGAAGGATTCCTGCTTACCTAAATTGATATTTGCCAATGTGGATCAAGAATCCTTGCCAGCTGTGTTTCTGTATGACTCTAAGATGTCATGGTAAAGGCATGGTTGATTTCAGTCAAGTTTTTGTTGAATGATATGGTATTAATAGTTACTGCTGGCAAAAACCATTTCATATTCCGAACTTAAATAATGAAACATGGACATTTGTCAGGAGTAAGGGATGAGAAATGTGCTGATCGAGTCCTCCTTCATCCATGTATGTTACTGTGGTTCTCTCTAGTATGCTAGTATTCAGTTCAGTTCTAACTGGGTTTTGGGTAAGTCTCTTAACTGCTCTAGCACTACTGTCTGATGAAGATACATCACTGTATTGGCAGCATACAGAAGATGTGGAGCCTTGTACTTGCTGCGCTGAACACAGCAAACTGAAATTGTGCAGTAACTGTGCACAAGTAATATCACAGGCCCCAAGCTGATCAAACTAAATGAATAAGTATGGATATTTTACTGATGAATGGGTACTGGTAAAGGGAGTGACTCTAATATTATACTTTCTGGGCTACAGGTAGGTTTGAAGCTACAATGCATGTGTTAACCTAACTCAGCATCTATAATGGCAGCTAGCATCGATGGAGAATAGAACCAGAGTGCATAAATGCCAGAAATTATCTGTGTTGAGTAAACTGGGATGTCCTGGTTTCAGCTGGGATAGAGTTAATTGTCTTCCTAGTAGCTGGTACAGTGCTATGTTTTGAGTTCAGTATGAGAAGAATGTTGATAACACTGATGTTTTCAGTTATTGCTAAGTAGTGTTTAGTCTAAAGTCAAGGATTTTTCAGCTTCTCATGCCCAGCCAGCGAGAAAGCTGGAGGGGCACAAGAAGTTGGCACAGGACACAGCCAGGGCAGCTGACCCAAACTGGCCAATGGGGTATTCCATACCATGTGACGTCACATCTAGTATAGAAACTGGGGGGAGTGGGGGTGGGGGATTGCCACTCAGGGACTAACTGGGCATTGATCGGTGAGCGGTGAGCAATTGCACTGCGCATCATTTGTACATTCCAATCCTTTTATTATTATTGTTGTCATTTTATTAGTGTTATCATTATCATTATTAGTTTCTTCTTTTCTGTTCTATTAAACCGTTCTTATCTCAACCCACGAGTTTTACTTCTTTTCCCGATTTTCTCCCCCATCCCACTGGGTGGGGGGGAGTGAGTGAGCGGCTGCGTGGTGCTTAGTTGCTGGCTGGGGTTAAACCACGACATGGGAAAATACTGTTTGACTTTTTGATCTCTTGCTCTTGTTTTTTTTTCTCTTTAAAAACTTCCTTCTCTTTAATTTTTCTTCCATTTAAAAAAAAAAGAGAGAGAGAAGCACCTTTTGATGTACCTTGAAGGCTAAATAGGTTAGTGTGACCAATATTTAAATTAGTGCACTTATGATAGGGTTGTTACTGGCAGGCTGCTTTAGCCGATTAGTGTGTAACAACACATATTAGCATAGTAATGTCATCTTCATGATATGCTGAATCCAGTGTTCAGCCTACCTTCTAGGTAGCCTGACATTTCCATTTGCTTCAAGGCAGGTACAGGAAAAAAAAGATTGCCTTCTTGCTATTCCTGTTGCGTTCTCTGTGTCCTGGCAGGCTGTCAGAATGACTTGTGGGTCTCCTGTCCCTGACAGGATGAGCTGCCTCCCAGTCTTGTGGAGAATTTTTTAACTACAGGCCTTTTTAGGCACTTGCATTTTGGGAAACCTTGGCAGGAAAGAGATAGTTCTGACTGCAATTGAGAGCGAACAGGGGATTTCCATTAGCACAATAGCCTCCTGCTATAGCAATAAGGAGTGCCTCAGACCGGACCAATGGAGACACTGGTTTCCTGTGCTTTCCCAGCAGTGCAGCTGAAGGTGATACCTGAGCAGGCCTCTGCTTCCCAAATCTGGCCAAAGGGGTTTACTAAGTCATTCAGAAGTGTGTTCTTAAACATCTGTTTAACCAGTCTGTTTTATTGCCATTGTTATGGATGCACGACTAACCAAATCCAACAGGTGTTAAAACTCAGATTTATTCTTCAGCAAAAGTTAGTTAGAAGTCCGGTAACATTTTATAAAACCACAGGCTCAATGATGTAAAGAGAATTAATACTACACGGCCGACTTAAGAATTCCCAAGATTTAAAGTGATGGCTCAAAACGCGCGTATCACTCACCTAAAAGCTGAGGGCTCTCTCCCTCGAGGAGTTACCTCGGGCGGTGCCCCAGCCCGAGGGGGAGTCCCCGACTGCAGACCCGCTGCTCCGAGGAGGACTGCCAACGTGTCCTCCGGCGGGACCCCGTTTATACCCCTGTCGAATCTGACCTGTGGTCATTTAATTCTATTGGCTAGGAGGGTCACCTCGGTGTACCTGGCGCATCTCGATTGGCCAGTTCAAATTTCAACCTGCAGCCTCCAGGGTTTCCTTCCCCTTCTCCCTTCCTGGAGAAGTTTCGTTTCCTGCTGGCAGGATGGGGGGGGCGGGATGTACTGCCACAGCCATTCAACATGCTTTTCAAGGTAAGCAATAAGGTTAGTGGCTTAGGATATTTTTTTCCTACTATCCTTATTTATGTATTTATTTATTAAGACATTTGACCTACTGATATCCCCTCAGGCAGCAAACTAGTGAAATTATTCTATCTAGATGGCCAGGAGTAACCCTTAGTAATGTCTTGTTTCTCATCATTTTCCTCTCTGTCCTTTCCAGGGACCTCAGCATACTATTTAAGCTCCTGTTTGATTAACTTATCTTGCTCTTTCACTGATATTAATAGCTTACTGTGCTCAGATAAGAACTGGGAGGTTGCTAAACTGAAAAGTCAGCATTACTCTTCTCCTCTTTGTCAGGGACCCTTTAGTTTGAATCTTCAGAGAGTCATTTTGAGGACAGGAGGAGACTCTTTAGATGACTGGAGAAGGGCAAATGTAGAACTAGACTCCCTACATCTTTCTTTCTTTTTTTTTTCTTTTAAAGGTGCTGCAGAAAATGAAGGGAATTGTAAGCTAGTCAATAAAACCTTAAAGAGGAAAGCAATTATAAGCCAGTCAATGAAACCTTAATCCCTGCACATTTTTTTAACAAGTTATTAAACAGTTGCTTTATAAGCACCTCTGGGATCATAAAATTCATAAGCAGCCAGTATAGATTTATCAAGAACAAACTGTGTCAGACAATTTTAATTTCCTTCCTTGACAGTATAGCTAGCCTAGTAGATAAAAGATGAGCAGTAAATGGATGAGGTATCTTGACTTCATTATTTTTTTCATGCAGTGACTGCATGTGAGCTTCTTGACTCAATCTCACGTGAACATTATTCATAGAAAATGTTTGGGGAACTCACATGAAATTGTTATAAACTGAACACACAAGTGGTTGAGAAAAGGTCTCCAAGTGTAGTTGTTGATGACTCACTGACAACTAAGAGGGCATTTCAGACAGATCCAGTGTATCTGTGGTAGGTTGACCCTGGCTGGGCGCCAGGTGCCCGCCAAAGATGCTCTATCACTCCCCCTCCTCAGCTGGACAGGGGAGAGAAAATATAACAAAAGGCTCGTGGGTCAAGATAAGGACAGTTTAATAAAGTGAAAGCAAAGGTCGTGCTGGGCTTAAACCACGACAGGTTCCAAAGAAAATCATCCATTTACCTGACTGTGAATTGGATCTGAACAGTGACCCAGTCCGTTGAGCCTGTAAGCAGATTCTCTCCAAGCGCCTTGGCAGTCCAGTTGTGCCTCTCTCTTACCCATCAACCAACCATATGTGCCTGTCTGTGGTTTATCAAATACTCTTTTAATCCACTTCTGGCTATGCTGCACCTTTATAACCTTGCACAAAGGAGTGATGGTATATTTGCCATGCAGTAGTGGGAAGGACAGTGTGGGTATAGTGTTGTGGCAGGTTTGGGATGTATAGTAGCGCTATGCAGTGTGGAGGATTAGGGAGCAGTGAGTAGTGGGAAGGGCTGGGCATGGCAGCTCTGCTAAATGTAAGCGTGTTGAGCGTGAGGTGGTGGGCGGTGGTAGGAAGTTCAACAGAGAGGCTGGTAGGATGTTGTGGTGAGTTGATCCTGGCTGGATGCCAGGTGCCCACCAAAGCTGCTCTATCACTCCCCCTCCTCAGCTGGACAGGGGAGAGAAAATATAACAAAAGGCTCGTGGGTTGAGATAAGGACAGGGAGAGATCACTCACCAATTACCATCACAGGCAAAACAGACTTGACTTGGGGAAAATTAATTTAATTTATTACCAATCAAATCAGAGTAGGATAATGAGAAATAAAACACCCTCCCCCCACCCCTCCCTTCTTCCCAGGCTTAACTTTACTCCTGAATTCTCTACCTCCTCCCCACTCCCAGCAGTGCAGGGGGATGGGGAATGGTGGTTGCGGCCAGTTCATCACATGTTGCCTCTGCCGCTTCATCCTCTTCAGGGGCAGGACTCCTCACACTCTTCCCTTGCCCCAGCGTGGTGTCCCTCCCATGGGAGACAGTCCTCCACAAACTTCTCCAATGTGTGTCCTTCCCACGGGCTACAGTTCCTCACAAACTGCTCCATCATGGGTCCCTTCCATGGCATGCAGTCCTTCAGGAGCACACTGCTCCAGTGTGGGTTCCTCTCTCCATGGGGTCCACAGGTCCTGCCAGGAACCTGCTCCAGCGCGGGGTTCCCACGGGGTCACAGCCTCCTTTGGGCATCCACCTGCTCCAGCATGGGATCCTCCACAGGCTGCAAGTGGATATCTGCTCCACCGTTAACCTCCATGGGCTGCAGGGGGACAGCCTGCCTCACCATGGTCTTCACCATGGGCTGCAGGGGAATCTCTGCTCCTCCTCCCCCTCCTTCTTCACTGACCTTGCTGTCTGCAGAGTTGTTTCTCTCACACATTCTCACTTCTCTCTTCTCCGGCTGCAGTTGCTGTTGTGCCATTTTTTTTTCCCTTTCTTAAATATGTTATCACAGAGGTGCTACCACTGTCACTGATTGGCTCAGCCTTGGCCAGCAGTGGGTCCCTCTTGGAGCTGGCTGGCACTGGCTCTATTGGACATAGGGGAAGATTCTAGCATCTTCTCACAGAAGCCACCCCTGTAGCCCCCACGCTATAAAAACCTTGCCACACAAACCCAAAACAGATGTGATCCATGCGGCCTGGCAAAGAAAACGTCCGATTCCTGTTCAGTGTTTTGCTCCTCTATGAGAAGGAAACGGCATCATTCTTTGATATTAGGGAGTAAGGAGCATGCATAGCAGATAGCCCTTCCTGCCAGCAAATGTCTTTTGTACAGCCTTGTTACAAGGCATTGTCCTCCCTCAGCTGTTAGGTTTCTGAGCTGGGCTCTACGATAGAAGTTGCAAGTTTGCGATAGACCCTGTCATTGTCTACTGTCGTGGTTTAACCCCAGCCAGCAACTAAGCACCATGCAGCCGCTCACTCACTCCCCCCCACCCAGTGGGATGGGGGAGAAAATCGGGAAAAGAAGCAAAACCCGTGGGTTGAGATAAGAACGGTTTAATAGAACAGAAAAGAAGAAACTAATAATGATAATGATAACACTAATAAAATGACAACAGTAATAATGAAAGGATTAGAATGTACAAATGATGCGCAGTGCAATTGCTCACCACCCGCCAACCGACACCCAGCCAGTCCCCCGAGCGGCGATTCCCCGCCCCCACTCCCCAGTTCCTATACTAGATGGGACGTCACATGGTATGGAATACCCCGTTGGCCAGTTTGGGTCAGGTGCCCTGGCTGTGTCCTGTGCCAACTTCTTGTGCCCCTCCAGCTTTCTCGCTGGCTGGGCATGAGAAGCTGAAAAATCCTTGACTTTAGTCTAAACACTACTGAGCAACAACTGAAAACATCAGTGTTATCAACATTCTTCGCATACTGAACTCAAAACATAGCACAGTACCAGCTACTAGGAAGACAGTTAACTCTATCCCAGCTGAAACCAGGACAGTATCCACCCCTTATTCTATACCATTGACGTCATGCTCAGTTCCCATACCTTTAGCTACATCCTGTTCATAAAATGTTTGTTGAGTTCATTTAGCTTCCGACTCTGGGCTCCATCTGTCATACCAGTCTTTCTGGGCAGGAGGGATGGTGCAAAGTCCTCTCAGTCGGTAGAGCAGAATTGGGCTTCAGTGCGGTGTGACGAGCAGGTGACATTTGGCGCAGTGGGAGGATGGTGTGCACCGTTGGATTGTTGCATGCTGGAGTCAGTTCTGGTTCCATCACTACTGCGCTTTGCTCAATTTTATCACAGTTCTTTTCTTGCTTGATCTAAGTGATTCTTAGTATAGTACTATGGATATAGCATATAACAATTATAGTAAGGATAACATACAGTAGCAGGGTTATATAGCAACTAATATCATACAGTTTAATTCTGGCTATTCTCACCTAAAATTAAATCCCCTTGAGGCACACATCGGACTTCCCCATCTTTTCGCATCACCCACCAAGTGCACCCAGGCCCTTGAGCAAAAGCAATCCCACGAATGGGTTTTTTCTTTGCCTGAGGCAGGAGTAACCCAGACTGTCTTCCCTAGCATATTTTTTATGTGCACTACAGGGACTTTATCCCCTTCTACAGTATGTAAAAATTCTGACTGGGCAGGGCCACCCCGATTGGCAGATCCTCTGGTGTTGACTAACCAGGTGGCTTTTGCTAAATGTGTATCCCAATGTTTGAAAGTTCCACCCCCCATTGCTCTCAATGTAGTCTTTAACAGTCCATTGTATCGTTCGATTTTCCCAGAGGCTGGTGCATGATAGGGGATATGATACACCCACTCAATGCCATGCTCTTTGGCCCAGGTGTCTATGAGGTTGTTTCGGAAATGAGTCCCGTTGTCTGACTCAGTTCGTTCTGGGGTGCCATGTCGCCATAAAACTTTCTCTTCAAGGCCCAGGATAGTGTTCTGGGCAGTGGCATGGGGTATAGAATATGTTTCCAGCCATCCAGTGGTTGCTTCCACCATTGTGAGCATATGGCACTTGCCTTGGCGAGTTTGTGGGAGTGTGATATAGTCAATCTGCCAGGCTTCCCCATATTTATATTTCAGCCATCGCCCTCCATACCACAGGGGCTTTAACCGCTTGGCTTCCTTAATTACAGCACATGTTTCACATTCATGGATAACCTGTGCAATAGTGTCCATGGTCAAGTCCACCCCTCGATCACGAGAGATGTTGCATCTCTTCCCTGATGGCCTGAAGCATCATGGGCCCACTGAGCCATAAATAGTTCACCCTTATGTTGCCAGTCCAGGTCCACCTGAGCCACTTCACTCTTGGCAGCCTGATCCACCTGTTGGTTATTTTGATGTTCTTCAGTGGCCCAACTCTTGGGTATGTGAGCATCTACGTGACGTACTTTTACAACCAGATTCTCTAGCCGGGACGCAATATCTTGCCACAGTGCGGCCGCCCAGATGGGTTTACCTCTGCGCTGCCAGTTGCTCTGCTTCCATTGCTGTAGCCACCCCCACAGGGCATTTGCCACCATCCATGAGTCAGTATAGAGATAGAGCACTGGCCACTTTTCTCTTTCAGCAATATCTAATGGCAGCTGGATGGCTTTCACCTCTGCAAACTGACTCGATTCACCTTCTCCTTCAGCAGTTTCTGTGACTTGTCGTGTAGGACTCCATATGGCAGCTTTCTACCTCCGATGCTTTCCCACAATGCGACAGGACCCATCAGTGAACAGGGCATATTGCCTCTCATTTTCTGGCAGTTTATTATACAGCGGGGCCTCTTCAGCCCGTGTCACCTCCTCCTCTGGCGACATTCCAAAATCTTTGCCTTCTGGCCAGTCCGTGATCACTTCCACAATTCCTGGGCGACTGGGGTTTCCTATGCAAGCTTGTTGTGTGATCAGTGTGGCCCACTTACTTACTCCATGTGGCATCAGTTGCATGATGTGTAGAGGAGACCCTCCCTTTGAACATCCAGCCCAGCACTGGCAGTCGGGGTGCTAAGAGGAGCTGTGTTTCAGTACCAACCACTTCTGACGCAGCTCAAACTCCTTCATATGCTGCCAATATCTCTTTTTCAGTTGGAGTATAGCGAGCCTCGGATCCTCGATATCCTCGACTCCAAAACCCCAGGGGTCGGCCTCGGGTCTCCCCAGGTGCTTTCTGCCAGAGGCTCCAGGTAGGGCCATTCTCCCCGGCTGCAGTACAGAGCACATTTTTAACATCTTGTCCTGTCCGGACTGGTCCAAGGGCTACTGCGTGAACAATCTCCTGTTTAATTTGTTCAAAGGCTTGTTGTTGCTCAGGGCCCCATTTAAAATCATTCTTCTTCCGGGTCACTTGACAGAGAGGGCTTACAATCAGACTGTAATTTGGAATATGCATTCTCCAAAACCCCACGACACCTAAAGGCGGCCTGTGTTTCCTTTTTATTAGTTGGTGGAGACATAGCTGCTATTTTGTTGATCACATCCATTGGGATCTGATGACGTCCATCTTGCCATTTTATTCCTAAGAACTGGATCTCCTGTGCAGGCCCCTTGACCTTACTTTCTTTTATGGCAAAACCGGCTTTCAGAAGGATTTCAATTATTTTCTTCCCTTTCTCAAAGACTTCTTCTGCCGTGTTGCCCCATACGATGATGTCATCAATGTATTGCAGGTGTTCCAGAGCTTCACCTTTTTCCAGTGCAGTCTGGATTAGTCCATGGCAAATGGTGGGGCTGTGTTTCCACCCCTGGGGCAATCGATTCCAAGTGTACTGGACACCCCTCCAAGTAAAGGCAAATTGTGGACGACACTCTGCTGCCAGAGGGATTGAGAAAAAACGCATTAGCAATGTCCATTGTAGCATGCCACTTGGCTGCCTTTGACTCTAGTTCGTATTGAAGTTCTAGCATATCTGGAACGGCAGCACTCAGCGGTGGCGTAACTTCATTCAGGCCGCGATAGTCAACTGTTAGTCTCCACTCCCCATTAGACTTTTGCACTGGCCATATGGGACTATTAAAGGGTGAGCGAGTTTTGCTGATCACTCCTTGGCTCTCCAGTTGGCGAATCAACTTGTGGATGGGAATCAGAGTGTCTCGGTTGGTGCGATATTGCCACCGGTGCACCGTTGTGGTAGCAATTGGCACTTGTTGTTCAACCTTCAGCAACCCCACAATCGAAGGGTCTTGAGAGAGACCAGGCAGGGTAGACAGCTGTTCCGTGCCCTCCGTCTCCAAGGCAGCTATACCAAAAGCCCATCAATACCCCTTTGGGTCCTTAAAATACCCTCTCCTGAGATAGTCTATGCCAAGGATACACGGAGCCTCCGGACCAGTCACAATGGAGTGTTTCTGCCATTCATTCCCAGTTAGGCTTACTTCAGCTTCCAATACAGTTAACTCTTGGGATCCCCCTGTCACACCAGAAATACAAATGGGTTCTGCCCCTTTATAACTTGATGCCATTAGAGTGCACTGTCCACCGGTGTCTACTAGAGCCTTATACTCCTGTGGGTCTAACGTGCCAGGCCATCGAATCCACACAGTCCAATAGACCCGGTTATCCCTTTCCTCCACCTGGCTGGAGGCAGGGCCCTTCTAATTCTGGTCAGAGTATCCAGTACTCACTTCTCGTAAAATTGGCTCAGAAGTCCCTTCAAGAAGATCAGAAATAAGATCAGCCCTTCTACTCTGTTTGGAAACTGGAGTGGCATTTTTCCTGGTAGAATCCCCTTTTGTGGTGGTTTTTCCTCGCAGCTCACGTACCCGTGCATTTAGGACCGAGGTAGGTTTTCCATCCCATTTCCTCATGTCCTCTCCATGATCACATAGGTAAAACCACAAGGCACCTCACGGTGTGTACCTTCTATATTCTCTCTCTTGGGCAGAGGAGCGCTCACTCCTAATAGCTGAGACATTGGTCCTTACAGGTGGGCAACAGGACATCTCCTCTTTGAATTGCTGGAAATTCTGTGACAGCTTCTCCACAGCCGAAATGCAGGCTTGTAGGGAGGAGGAGAGATTTTCTTCGTATTGACGGAGTTGGCGAGCCACTTCATCCACTGTCGGTGCCTCTTCGTCTTTCCAGGTCATTATTGCCAGTGAGTTGGCATAGGACGATGGTGCGCTCCGTACAAACTTCCGCCACATGGGTTGTGTGCATGGGACTTCGTCTGGATCTCTGGGTAATTCTGCGTTGTCCGGGTCATAATGAATCGTCTCTAGCATGGCTAATTCTCTCAGATATTGGATACTTCTCTCCATGGTGGTCCACTTGCTTGATTGACATATAACATCTTCCTTAAAGGGGTACCTTTCCTTCATGCTTGACAGGAGTCGCCTCCAGAGGCTGAGGGCTTGTGTCCCTTTTCCAATTGCCTTGTCAATGCCACCTTCCCTGGCAAGCGATCCCAGCTGCTTGGCTTCCCTACCTTCTAATTCCAAGCTATTAGCCCCATTGTCCCAGCATCGGAGGAGCCAGGTGATAATATGCTCACCTATACGGCAGCCAAAATCTTTTCGCATATCCCGCAGCTCACTCAAGGATAGGGACCGGGTTATTACCTCTGGTTCTGCCTCTTCTTCCTGTTCCCGTGATGCCCCTGCTTCGCCTTCATCCTTCGCTAAGCGAACTGATTTTTTTGTATATTTCTTTTTCTGTACAGGGGCAAGTGATACTGGTGCAGGTTGGTCCGCTGGTTCAGTTGCAGTACCACTCGTCGGGTCTTGGATAACCGCAGTGTCTGTTGCCAAGGTTTGGGTAGCTGCTGTGCTCGTCGCTGGGGCTGGAGGGACCTCAGTGCCCGTTGCCGAGGTTTGGGTAGCTGCCGTGCTCATTGCCGGGGCTGGAGGGGCTGCAGTGCCTGTCGCTGAGGTTTGGGTAGGCACAGTGCTCGTCGCCGGGGCTGGAGGGACCGCAGTGCTCATCGTTTTGTTGTTAGGTCCAGAGACCTTCTCTTCCCCTTGAGGGTACTGAGTAGTGTCGAACAGGGCTCGATAGGCATGGGCCAGGCCCCAGCACGTTGCAGTGATTTGTATCTCTCTGGAGCTGCCGGGGTGACAGCATACCTTTTCCAAATATTTTACTAGTTCTTCTGGATTCTGCACTTGTTCAGGGGTGAATTTCCAAAACACTGGAGGTGCCCACTTTTCTAGGTACTTGCCCATACTACCCCACACACCCTGCCACTCATCATTATCCAGCCTCGGGGCAGATATCTGGGTGATTTTCTTAAATAGTTGTTTAACCTTAAACAAGAGCTGAACCACATTCAGGAGCATGCTAATTCCTAGCAGTAGGGCTAGGACCATGCTGGTCCCAGCATCCCAAGGCTATTCAAATTTTTCAAAATTCTCAAACACCATTGTAACTGGACTGAAGGAGAAAGGAGAGGGGAAGAAAGGTATCCCACCCATAGACTGGTTTTCCAAGGAGGAAAGGTAAATGGTATAATTATTAATAGTTTCCCACACATGGCTCCCGGAGTATAAAGGTGACAATGCTGAGTGCAAGTACCGGATTAATCCTACAACCGATGACTTTATCATACCATAAACCAGTGTTATACAATACATCAAAGCGAAAACCTTAATCCACCTCCCACGGATGATAAGCAGCAGAAGAGGGACTACATACAGCAAGCGAGGTGATACATAACAGAACTTTAAAAACCAGAGCAACAACTCTAAGAACACATAAATCAACATAATGACCAGCGACTATTAGACCGATATAATGAATGCTTATAACAAATTTGTTTTAACAAGCTCTGGTCAGGTTTGTCGTTATCTCAACCCTTCGGGCCCCACGTTGGGCACCAAAAAGGACTGTCGTGGTTTAACCCCAGCCAGCAACTAAGCACCACGCAGCCGCTCACTCACTCCCCCCCACCCAGTGGGATGGAGGAGAAAATCGGGAAAAGAAGCAAAACCCGTGGGTTGAGATAAGAATGGTTTAATAGAACAGAAAAGAAGAAACTAATAATGATAATGATAACACTAGTAAAATGACAACAGTAATAATGAAAGGATTGGAATGTACAAATGATGCGCAGTGCAATTGCTCACCACCCGCCAACTGACACCCAGCCAGTCCCCCGAGCGGCGATTCCCCGCCCCCACTCCCCAGTTCCTATACTAGATGGGACGTCACATGGTATGGAATACCCCGTTGGCCACTTTGGGTCAGGTGCCCTGGCTGTGTCCTGTGCCAACTTCTTGTGCCCCTCCAGCTTTCTCGCTGGCTGGGCATGAGAAGCTGAAAAATCCTTGACTTTAGTCTAAACACTACTTAGCAACAACTGAAAACATCAGTGTGTTATCAACATTCTTCGCATACTGAACTCAAAACATAGCACAGTACCAGCTACTAGGAAGACAGTTAACTCTATCCCAGCTGAAACCAGGACAACACAAAAGCCAATACAAACAATATGCAAGACAATCACATATCTTTTTAACAGCCACACTCCATCACTAAAATGTAATGTTGAGTTTGAAGGAAAGATCAACAATCAAGTTATTAGCAAAATTGCATCAAAAATACTCAGTGGCGATCTTTGTATTAAGAGCCCTGCTCTAAAAAACCTATAAAGCATTTTAGCTGTGTACTTTGGAACAATGCCTAGAAACAAGGCTACAAAGAACCCCCCCACCCAAAGCACTGCTCTTTGACTAGTATTTAACAACAGCAAAGCAAATAGAAAATTATAATACAAAATCACTTGGCTACGAAAGAAAAAAAATCACTGAAGCGACAAAAAAAAATGCTATATATTCAAAGTAAAGTTTTAAAAAATGCTGAACACTGACTTAATTCAACTGCTCCTCTTGGTGTCAGTGGGAATAACTTTAAGCTATTACTGACTACTACAGAATAATTCAACTTTGAAGCACTAAAAATACTTAATTACAGTTTTAATATTACACTAAACTTGATCTATTAGTCTTATAAACCTTACCAGTCAGAACTGTCTGTTTCTAAAGAAAATGGACATTTTACAATTTAAAATAGATTATTACAATCCCTTGGCTCTTCTCTAACTTAAACATAGTGTGAGTTATTAGATAATAGTACAAGCGATTTATTTTTAAAAAAATGTTTTAAGACATCATTTATGATCACTGGGCTAGAAAGCATTAGCCTACCTACCAAAACCTGTGGTTTGCTTTTGAATTCTGTAACGCAAAACAAAACTGAAAAATGTGTAGAGGAAAGACCCATAAAACATTTTCCCTGAATTTTAAGCTCAGTATTTCAGAGCAGGCCACATATTGGCCCCACCTTTCACCTGCCAACCTGGTCTATATTCTGCTCTTCAGCAGAGTCTTTCCTTTTGTTTTGGGTTTGTGTAGTGGGGTTTTGGTAGCAGGGGAGGGGCTGCAGGGGTGGCTCCTGTGAGAAGCTGCTAGAAGCTTCCCCGGCTCCAAGTCGGACCCACCTCTGGCTAAGGCCGACCCAATTGGCGACGGTGGTAGCGCCTCTGGGATAATGTATTTAAGAAGGGAAACCTGCAGTAGGGGAGGTGAGTGGAATGTGAGAGAAACACCTATGCAGACACCAAGGTCAGTGAAGAAGGAGGGGGAGGAGGTGCGCCAGAGGAGGTGATGCCCCTGCAGCCCATGAAGGTGAACAGTGGAGCATATGCCCACCTGCAGCCCATGGAGGACCCCACACCGGAGCAGTTGGATGCCCCCAAAGATGGCCGTGACTCCATGGGAAAGCCCGTGCTGGCGCAGCCTGTGCCTGAAGATCTGTGGCCCGTGGAAAGGACCCATGCCAGAGAAGTTCGTGAAGGACTGTCTCCCATGGGAGGGACCCCGCTCTGGAGCAGGGATAGAGTGAAGAGTCCTCTCCCTGAGGAGGAAGGAGTGGCAGAGACAAGGTGTGACAAACTGACCCCCAACCCCCATCCCCTGTCCCCCTGCGCCGCCTGGGGGAGGAGGTAGAGAAAACTGGGAGTGGAGTTGAGCCAGGAAGGAAGGAGGGGTGGGGGGAAGGTGTTCTAAGGTTTGGTTTTAATTCCCATTATCCTTGTTTTGACTTGATTGGTAGTAAATTAAATTGATTTTGTTTTTTCCCCAAGTTGAGTCTGGTTTTTGCCCATGACCATAAGTGGCCAGTTATCCCTCCCTGTCCTTGTCTTGACCCAAGGGCATTTCTTTGTATTTTCTCTTCCTCATCTGTATTGGCTTTGTGTGGCAAGGTTTTGGTAGCGGGGGGGGTTACAGGGGTGGTTTCTGTAAGAAGCTGCTGGAAGCTTCCCCTGTGTTCGAGAGAGCCAATACCAGCCAGCTCTAAGACGGACCCGCCGCCGGCCAAGGCCGAGCCAATCAGCGATAGTGGTAACGCCTCTGTGATAACATTTTTAAGAAGGAAAAAAAGTTGGGACGGAGGTATTCGGCAGCCGGAGAGAGGAGTGAGAACATGTAAGAGAAACAACCCTGCAGACACCAAGGTCAGTGAAGAAGGAAGGGGAGGAGATGCTCCAGGCGCCAGAGCAGAGATTCCCCTGCAGCCCGTGGTGAAGACCATGGTGAGGCAGGCTGTCCCCCTGCAGTCCATGGAGGTCCATGGTGGAGCAGATATCCACCTGCAACCCGTGGAGGACCCCACGCCGGAGCAGGTGGGTGCCCGAAGGAGGCTGTGACCCCGTGGGAACCCCGCGCTGGAGCAGGCTCCTGGCAGGACCTGCGGATCTGTGGAGAGAGGAGCCCACGCTGGAGCAGGTTTTCTGGCAGGACTTGTGACCCCGTGGGGGACCCATGCTGGAGCAGTGTGCTCCTGAAGGACTGCACGCTGTGGAAAGGACCCATGCTGGAGCAGTTCGTGAAGAACTGCAGCCCGTGGGAAGGACCCACGTTGGAGAAGTTCGTGGAGGACTGTCTCCCGTGGGAGGGACCCCACGCTGGAGCAGGGGAAGAGTGTGATGAGTCCTCCCCCTGAGGAGGATGAAGCAGCAGAAAATAACGTGTGATGAACTGACCGTAAACCCCATTCCCCGTCCCCCTGTGCCGCTGGGGGGGTTGGTAGAGAATCCGGGAGTGAAGTTGTGCCTGGGAAGAAGGGAGGGGTGGAGGGAAGGTGTTCTGAGATTTGGTTTTATTTCTCATTACCCTACTCTGGTTGATTTGTAATAAATTGAGTTAATTTTCCCCAAGCTGAGTCTGGTTTGCCTGTGATGGTAATTGGTGAGTGATCTTTCCTGTCCTTATCTCTACCCACAAGCCCTTTGTTATATTTTCTCTCCCCTGTGCAGTTGAGGAGGGGGAGTGATAAAATGGCTTTGGTGGGCACCTGGCATCCAGCCAGGGTCAACCCACCACACTGTTTTAAAGAGGAACAGAGAACTTCTCAATTTTTTCTGAACATGTGACACTTTTGGAGAAGTCTGGTAATAAGAGAAGAGAATTAATTGTGTAGAAGGCTCAGGAGATCATCTTGCTGCAATGAATGTGAAGCAGAGAGCTTCCTTTGGAATATTTGGGTAAGATTGTACCCTGATCTGCTCCTTAGTGCCCATGATTGAAGTTTATGATGCATGGTAGATGCCTTCAGGCAGAGAATGAGCAGCCAGCTTTTCATTAATTTGTAACAGAGAGACTGGTGGAAATGTTCTTCCATGCCGTGGAGAGCTTGTAGTGAATTCCTTCGGCATAAGCAAGCTAAAACTAATACTCTAGAAAATGCATGCTTTAGCCAGACCCTTTGTTTTCTGAAAATCCATTTGAACAGGAGTTAAAACTATGCTATGAAAGTAAAAAAAGCCAGAAGTACTTTCCTTCTTTTTATTGTAATCTTGAAACTATTAAGCTGTTGAATACATTTAAGATTTTAAATTGTTCAGTAATGCTTATATATGCAATATGCCTGGAATGATTTGGGGAATTTGTCTATGTGCAATTTAAAGATTCTGTTAGAAAACTCATATGGTTTTGTAAGCTCTTCATAACCCTGTAACTATTTTTATGTCCCCTTCCTGCATGTTGATTCTTTGAGGGGACTGGGATGGATGAGCTAGCCCATCTGTCTGTGAATAGATGAGTTGCTGAATCCAGTGGTTCCTAGTAGGCAGAGCTAAGGAAGAATTGCACACTAGATAAAAACCAGTTTCCTTAGCTACTGTGTGGAGGCATAAAGTTTCAAGAAATTTTAATTTCCACAGGAAAGGCAACAAAACAGGGGATCAGGCCCAGCCAGCATGGGTTCATGAAAGGCAGGTCCTGCTTGACCAACCTGATCTTCTATGACCAGGTGACCTACCTAGTGGATGAGGGGAAGGCTGTGGATGTTGTCTGCCTGGACTTTAGTAAGGCCTTTGACCCTGTCTCTCATGGCATACTCCTTGAGAAGCTGGCGGCTCATGGCTTAGACAAGTGTACTCTTTGCTGGGTGAAAAACTGGCTGGATGGACGAGCCCAGAGAGTTGTGGTGAATTGAGTTAATCCAGTTGGTGGCCGGTCACAAGTGGTGTTCCTCAGGGCTCAGTATTGGGGCCAGTTCTCTTTAATATCTTTATCAGTGATCTAGATGAGGGGATCGAGTGCACCCTCAGTAAGTTTGCAGATGACGCCAAGTTGGGAGGGAGGGTTGATCTGCTCGAGGGTAGGAAGGCTCTACAGAGGGATCTGGACAGGCTGGATCGATGGGCTGAGGCCAATTGTATGAGGTTCAACAAGGCCAAGTGCTGGGTCCTGCACTTGGGTCACAACAACCCCATGCAGCGCTACAGGCTTGGGGAAGAGTGGCTGGAAAGCTGCCTGGCAGAAAAAGACCTGGGGGTGCTGGTTGACAGCTGGCTGAATATGAGCCAGCAGTGTGCCCAGGTGGCCAAGAAGGCTAATAGCATCCTGGGCTGCATCAGAAATACTGTGGCCAGCAGGAGCAGGGAGGTGATTGTTCCCCTGTATTTGGCACTGTTGAGGCCGTACCTCGAGTACTGTGTTCAGTTTTGGGCCCCTCACTACAGGAAAGACATTGAGTTGCTGGAGCATGTCCAGAGAAGGGCAACCAAGCTGGTGAAGGGCCTGGAGCACAAGTCTTATGAGGAGTGGTTGAGGGAGCTGGTGCTATTTAGTCTGGAGAAGAGGAGGCTGAGGGGAGACCTTATAGCTCTCTACAACTACCTGAAAGGGGGTTGTAGTGAGATGGGTGCTGGTCTCTTCTGTCAGGTGGCTGGTGATAGGATGAGAGGAAATGGCCTCAAGTTGTGTCAGGGGAGGTTTAGATTGGATATTAGGAAAAACTTCTTTACTGAAAGGGTTGTCAGGCATTGGAATAGGCTGCCCAGGGAAGTGGTTGAGTCACCATCCCTGGAGGTATTCAAAAAGCGTGTAGACAAGGCACTTCAGGACATGGTTTAGTGGGCATGTTGATGGTTGGACTTGATGATCTTAAAGGTCTTTTCCAACCTAAATGATTCTATGATTCTATGAAAAATGGGAGCCATTGGTACAGCCCTTTAAAAACAGTGGTGGAACAGGTCATGGGGGAAGAGTTGCCAGCATGGGGAGAGAGCAACGAAGGAACAAACTATTGGAGGGAGCAGAGATGTTGTAGCTGTGGGGTCAAACATGGCTGAAGGAGGCTGGTTGCAGGGTAAAAGGAAAGCTTCCAAAAAGCAAGCAGTGAGTTGCTAGCAGGGCATCTTGGCTACACACAGATTTCTTGATCCGGTCCCCAGGTACCTTCAAGTGTGGGGGGAACCAGAGGCAGCAAGCTGCCTGTATGGGCTTTAATGTTTCTGTGAAAATAGGATGCATTTATATTATTTTTAAAGTAAATTTTAAAAATTTAGATCTGTATGTCTCTTCCTTGCTTCAGAGAGCAAAGATGTAAAAATGCTGGACAAAGCTGCATAGGTGTGTTTCAGCTACTGTGTCTCCCTGAGGAGCAAACAGTCCATGGCAAGGATGTTTGTTCAGGGGAAGAAACCTGCCATCCATGAGGGTTTCATGCTTTTCTCGCTCGGGAGGCCTGGACTGGAGCCCTTTCCTGCAGATAAATGAATGCACTCTTTTTTTGCAAAGAAAAAAAAATTAAAATAAAAGAATTACTGGAGTATTAAGATGCTGTTCTGCTCCCCATCTGTATGGTAGACAAAATGTTAGAGGGCTTGGCAGTGAAGGTGTGTTTCTGTCTTCACTGCAAGGTGGTTCAAATTGTCCCACCTCTCCTGGCCAGAGGGGCCAGGACTGGCAGGTCATCAGCATGGGGCTGTCCTCTCTGGTCCCACTGAAGCTGTGCCACCATGCAGCTGGGAATGCAGCTCTCTGTGCGGTGGGGAAAGGGAGGTCGGCCCTGACCTCATTATTCAGCTCACAGCGCTTAAGGAGAAGAGTGTGGAGATCTCATCTCCGCTCCAGAGACTCTTCTCATGGCCTTAAACAGTAAACAGTTGAAAACATCTTTGTGGATCTCATCTTGATTTAAACATTTTTTTTTTTGTATTTGTACAGGGCGGGGAAAATAGCTGCAAGCTGACCTAGTATCACTAATTTAACCTCGTGTGTGTGTGTGTCCCTGAAAAGGTATGCATTAGCTTTAAGTATTCTGTTTTTAAACCAGTTTTACTTTGCTAGGCTGGTTCCTTAGGGCAAAGAGTACTTTTGAAATCGTTGTAGTGGGCGGTTGTGATTGGTTTTGGTGGCTGCGGTATAGGTTGTGAAAATACTAGGTGTGAGGTTAAACTGCATAGCCCATAAAACAAACTGTATGCACATCAGAATATCTCAGCCAGATGGATTTTCATGGTGTGTAGGTTTGTGAATAGAGCTGCTGTCATTCACGTGGATGAGGGTCTGGCAAACATAACTCCTTAACTTTTTTGGGGGGGTAATACTCAGAAATAAGGGAGATGCATTTATCAGAAAAAACCTTCCTCAAAATTCAAACAGGAAGCAAATGGAAATCCCGTTAACATTGTGTTGAACCAGGAAAATACTCTTAATTTACAGATATCCTTTTGACTCAGTACAGGAATGTGTTTGTTTTGTAAGAGGGTAGAATTATTGAACTTATATGTTTACATTGCCCCAAACAGCTTTTTACTTACCCAAAACACTTAAGTGAAGAATGTGTGCCCTTCATGCTTTCCCTTAGGAATTAATGCTTTGCTTTAAATGGTTGTAATTTACACAACCTATAAATGCAATAAGTAATGTAAGCTATAAGGGACTAAAGTTTTGTTTTGTTGGGGTTTTTTTTTCCCTTCCTCTTTTAAGGAGTGTCTTTCATCTCTTTACTGCACATAGCCTCAGTAGGAACGAGAGATGTATTCCACTATATTCAAAAGCACTAGTAGGAATTTCATGTTTTCTTACACCTGGGCAATAGCCTTAAATATCAGTTCCTACTGTAATATTATTTATGTTAATGCTGACTTTAAAGTCATACTTGATCACTGCATAAATATGGCATTGAAAGTTGCCTTGAAAGCTTTTTTGTTTGTTTGCTTTGGTTTTGTTTTATAGGAATATTGAAAATGTATTTTGGCCTTATGGTTAGCCTCACAGCTTTCCTGCACAAATCTCAAAGGTTTTTTGGGTTTTCTGCTGAAAGCATTAAGCATAATTATCATCTTGTGCTGAGTTTTATAACAAGAGTTTTTGTTTTATAATCTAGACAAAAGCATTCAATTTCTTTTATACAGGCATTAACAAAACAGGGAATTAAAGAGAAGGATGGTGGCTCCTTTATGAGTAATTAAAGCATCTTCTCCCACCTCCACTGTTGTTTGCTTTCCATTTTAGGTTTTTTTAATAATTTGTCTAAATATTAACTTACGTTTTCACTTCAGATCATCTATGCCACAAAGTAAAAAATATTAGTCCAAAGTTAATGTTTAAAAGAAGTTTTGAAGAAGGTTGCCCAAAAATGGGAGTTGCATCACTAAGAGTCTAAGACAAGATTCCCGAAGAAATGGAGGTTTTTCAGAAAGCTGAAAGGAAAAAAAATAATTGCTGTCTGTGGCCAGACTGCTGATGCAGGGGTGAGGAGTTGTTTGGCCACAGACTCTTTAGTACTGCAACTTCTTAGATTTTTACCTACCTGAAAGGTCTTTTTTCCTTTGCCTCCAGCCAGTTCTTTGCTATCGAGAAGCTCTTTGGCTTCCGTCCTTGTCCATGTAGTGTTGGATCACCGTCCAGGTGTGAAGATCCAGAATAACTTCCAGGTTAAATGTGTTGTTCTGTGATTAGAGGATATATTTTACCTTCATCTTTAAACAGTGCCTATTGGGCTGTTAATTTTTTTCACTCTTCAGCAGTTTCTTGTCTCAGCATTCAGCTCTTAAAACTCTGAAATGTTCTCAGTAACCAGGACTTTGCCTTTCAACCAGTAAGACCTTGGTGCTGGAATAAAGTCTTTGACCAAAAAAGGCAGACCTGGAGTAGTAGGGTTCTTGAATGTTAGTAATTTAATTGTTCAGTGGTAGGTAGTTAATAAGATTAGATAAGTTAAAGCTTTAAATGAACTAAAAGCAATTCACTACTAAGAATTTTGCTACTATAATGCTATGATAAACGTGAAAGTCATAAATACTAATTTTAATGAAAAACTTACTTTTCATAGCATAACATTCAACTTTGGTTTTAAATAAATGTAAATTTTCCAAAAGCTCCACAGAGCTTCCAATTTTGAAGATGCAGAAAGAGAAGCTTTCTATTTTCTTTGTTCGACAGCAGCAGCTGCCTCTGAATTTCATTCTTGCTAGCTGATAATTGTAGGCAACACATTTTAACAAGCCAAATGTGATATGCATCTTAATATTACTCAATAAAAATGTGAAGAAAAAAAACCAACCAAGTGTGACTAAAGGGTATGTGAAACTAAGTCCCTGGCCTCACAGGTTCCTGATTGCTGGTCTATGTAATCCTTAATATTGTCAAAAGGAATGATTGAGGCAACCAAACTGCCAAGGAAAAAGCTTCCCTGATCAGGCTTTTAAAACCACATATTAATATTTTTGGAGTTTGGTTGTAGTGTGGTCATGGAAACATTAAATGTTATTTAGGAAGAAAATAATGTTGATGAATAGAGAAAATGAAGTAGCGTTTAGTTAATTGATCTTCGATTCTAGTCATTAAAAAATATTTGTTTCGGGAGCAAGATGCTTATGATTGACTCTGTGGGAAGCCATTATGTTAGGCACGAAGCTTTGAGAGCTGAGCTTAATAGTGATGTATGCTATCATGCAAACCTTTTTGTCTTTCAGGTTGGTAATAAGTACTTAAAACCATATGGATAATTTTATTAAGCTTTTGTCCTTACAAATGAGCCTGGAAAGATTTTTCCAGTACTGAGTTTTGATTCTAATTAAACAAACAAACAGAAAAAAACCAAAAACTTGTTGTGAATTAAATGTTGTAAGATGTCTGCTGTATAAAATCTGTGGAGATGTATGAGTTCCTTAATTTATCAAAGTATTTGCAGTCTTAACAATAAAGTTTTTAGCAAGTGGTTCATACAAAACAATTAGAAACTCCTCAAAACCTGAATGTAGGCTGGGTATGTTCAGGATCCTAGATATGTGTATTGTCTACCCAGAGGTAGGTTTTTCTTCATGTATGGTTGTCGAGAGCCAGATATTTATTTCCTGAGGGGCTCGACTCTGCCACTGCTAGTGTTATCACAGAGTAGGGGAAATCTAGGTTGCAGTACACTAGCAGAAAGCACACACAGTTCCTGCTTTGCTGGAGCTGGTGGAGCGAGCAGGTGGTGCCCGGACAAGGAGTATGTGTTTCCGAACCCTGCTATATCTGCCCGAGACTCTTAAACTATCACTGTCCTGGCTGGACCACTTGAACTGGTTTCCCAGATAGGATTTATCACTGAGGTATCTTTCTGTGCAGCTGCACGGAGTGTCTGGTTAGTTGATATTGATTGCCTTGGATTTGGCTGCTCTACAGGAAAAGCAGCCACGTTCACATCTACAGCCATAAGCAGGTGCCTAGGGAAGAGAAAGGTGGGCAAGGATGTGCAGTGCTGCCTCAGCATCTGCCTTCAATTTGGCTATGTGTGAAAAATCAAGGGAAAATGTAAAGTAATCTCAGGGGATGTACGATCAATTAATTCTGAGCACATGGTTCTGAATTAATTTGTATTGTATCGTACTACATAGTAGTCAAAACCTATAGGTTTTGTTTCAGTACACCAAGATACCATAAAGGTGGGCTCCAAAAGTTCTGTTGGACATGGTGGCACCTCAAAGAACGGTACCAGAAATGCTGAGGCACTACCTGTGAAGTGAGGGCAGAGGTCTCCTTTCATATATAGGAAATGATGGGACCCTGGCAACTTACACTGAATAACCATTGTAAATAGACTCTGCCATACGTCAAAAATATGGATTAGCTTTCCAGGAAAGTAATGGAAGAGCTGACTTGAAACCAGTTTATCAGCTGTACCACAGGGGCTTTGCAGTGATTATGGCTTCAGCTATGACTTGATGAATCATATTGAGCCAACATGCGATGCACCAGTTAAATATTAAATGACCAAATATTTGAAAACAAGGTGAAGGAAAGGTCTAAAACACATACCCGTTCAACACATTAGCTTCTGGAAAGGGGAATCTCTGCATTCACAGCTTAGGCAAGACTGTTTAAACTATCAATTTGTACGGATGGTTTGTTACCAACCTGCTTGTGTGAGGAAGTATGGGGGTGCTCTGTGGGTCCCCATCCTGAGCCCTAAGAGCAGTGGCCTCTGACTGCTGGGGGCTGTTTTTACCAGGTGGTCTGTTCTAGCCATGCATTCATTTGGTATATGGTTGTCGTGGTTTAACCCCAGTCAGCAACTAAGCACCACGCAGCCGCTCACACACTCCCCCCCCACCCCCAGTGGGATGGGGGAGAAAATTGGGAAAAGAAGTAAAACTCGTGGGTTGAGATAAGAACGGTTTAATGGAACAGAAAAGAAGAAACTAATAATGATAATGATAACACTAATAAAAGGATTAGAATATACAAGTGATGCACAATGCAATTGCTCACCACCCGCTGACTGACGCCCAGTTAGTCCCCAAGCGGCGATCCCCCCACCCCCACTCCCCCCAGTTTATGTACTAGGCATGATGTCACATGGTATGGAATATTCCTTTGGCCAGTTTGGGTCAGGTGCCCTGGCTGTGTCCCATCCCAATTTCTTGTGTCCCGCCAGCCTTCTTGCTGGCTGGGCATCAGAAGCTGAAAAAATCCTTTACTTTAGTCTAAACACTACTTAGCAACAACTGAAAACATCAGTGTTATCAACATTCTTCTCATACTGAACTCAAAACATAGCACTGTACCAGCTACTAGGAAGACAATTAACTCTATCCCAGCTGAAACCAGGACAATGGTGTTAATAAATACAAAAGAAAAATAGTTAGAAGTTCACATTTTTACTATTGCATAACTAAATTCCTCTGTATATGTGATAAAATAGGATTTCCTTCTGTGTTAAGTACCTGTCTTGTTGTTTAGTTATGAAAAGGGGGACCTGTTCAACTTTGCACATGAATGCTCCTTTGATCCAAATCCTCCTTTGATATATTTTTTTTTCCCTTGTTATCCAAGGTATTGATGTGGAGTAAGATTTGGTTCCAAGCCACTTTTCTCCTGTAAAGTAAAACCCAGGGTCTCTTCATGTTTCTTGGTTCGCCTTTTGTTTTATTTCCTGATTAATTTATTGTCTGTTGCTTGGTGTTCATCCTTCCTTGTTTTATAGGAGGCATTAAATAGCTGCTGTGATATTTTTAAGGTATGAAGGGACTCTAATAGAGATTTCTTTTCTGTCTCAGCATGTTAAAATCAATTCAGTGGCTTTATGTTACGGTGCTCTTCCTCCCTCCCCCACTGCTGGAAACATGGGTGGATTAATCTAGCCCCAAATTGCTGTACGGAAACCCTATGCTCTTAAGTCAAAAAAATCAGTCTGTGAATCATTTTATGAAAATACTGGTTTGAGTTTCAGGCTTTGAGTCCCTGCTGATGCGTTAAATTCTTCATGGTATTGGCAGGGGAGAAGTGGGGGACCTTTCTTTAGCTGAATAAATAGAAGTGTCAACTCCAGATGCCTTGAGAGAGAGAATCCAGACAAGCTTTTAGTACAATTACAGAAGGACAAAGTGGAAGAGACCCACGGGACTCCTATGTATATTGAATTTCATTTAGCCTTTTGGTCACACTAACAGAAAAAAAACCCTATGGGAGTCTTTAAAGTGTATATGTTTGTAGTCTTTTGGGTATAAATATGGGGGTGTCGCTTTTTTTTTTTTAATATATGTATATATGTGCATATGCATGCTGTATTTTTTTAGGAAATGCTATTGGCCCATAGCACATGGAAGAAAAGTCAGGGCTCTTCCTTGGGACACTTCCCAACATTCGAAGGACATGGACTTGCGTGGGTCCGGCGCATAACTTGGCAGTGTGGACGCTTAGCTTCAGTGCTGTCCTGGCATGAACGGGGTTGGAGATGTGGGAAGGAATTTTGTTCATTCACCTAATCTTTCTCTGCAGACAGTTAATGACTGTCTAATCTTCCCTTACCAGCAGGGAGCCTTCAGTGATTATTTACATTAAATCATTTTAAAAGAAAGAATAAAACTCAAAGTCATTATAATTTACAGTTTTTTGATGGGTATGATAATCATGCCTGCATAACCTGCCTACTTTTTATGTATAAATAAGAATATTTGTTATATTTTAATCCTTAGTCAAGCAATATTGCTTATCCTTTTAATGTTTCAGTGGCTTTAATTCAGATTTGGTAGGAATATTTCTTCCAAAGCACAGTGCTGTCTGATCACGTGCTCTGCATTGTAAATCTTCCCTTTGTGACATTCTTTGTTACATAATGAAATGGAAAATATATAATTATCATATGCAGTAGGTCCTTTTTGTGCCTTCTGACTTATGGAATAGGTTATCCTATGCATTTTAAATGGAAGTCCTAATTAATTAATGTCAGAGAGCAATTTTGCTTAGCAGAATACTTTTAAAATCCAGCAATGCTGTAGAAGGCAGATTTTTTTTCCTTATCTGTATAGTTTCTTTTTAAATAAATTACAAGCATTCAGTTAGTTGAACTTTATTTCTTCTGCACCTTTTTTCCTTTTTCATTTTAGGAAGTCTCTGGTTCTCATTCATGTTCTTCATCTATTTCATCTGAGGTGACACAGTGTTTCAGCACTGGTCACATATTGGGAATTCTCAGGTTTAACCTATTGCCAGTACCAGTTGGGGGGGGAAACAGAACCAAAAATAATGACTCTTCTTATTCTTACAAATAAAGTCGGGGGTTTTTGGTTTGGTTTGGTTTGGTTTCTTTTTTTTTTTTGGTTAAGCTTCTGTTGTCATCCATGTTTCTAGTCCTAATGACTGTAGAGAAAAGTTTGAAAACACCTCTTATAATGTGAGGTAATCGCTATCTCTGGCATTCGCAGTTTTAAGAAAACACTAAGTATTGGGAAGTTCACAATAACATTGTAGGAGTTGGCAGCAGTATCTGGTTTCTTTGACTGAGTCATCACTTTTCTGTTACTGAACTGAAATTTTGGCCTTTCTTTGATGTGTCCTTATAGATGACCAATTGTTACTTTAAGCTCAGCATTAAGTAAAATAGTTTTTAAGAGTGTGTTTCGTCTATCCTGAGCCCTCCCTATGAATTTCTTCCTCAATTACTGCAGATAATGTCACTCTTGCACTCATTATATTGTGCAAAGCATTTGACACTGTCCTGTACAACATCCTTGTCTCTAAATTGGAGAGACATGGATTTGACAGATGGACCACTCGGTGGACAAGGAATTGTCTAGATGTTCGCACTCAAAGAGTTGTGGTCAATGGCTCGATGTCCAAGTGGAGAACAGTGATGAGTGGCATTCTTCAGGGGTCAGTATTGGGACCAGCGCTGTTTAATGTCTTTGTCGGCAACATGGATGGATTGAGTGCACCCTCAACAAGTTTGCCAATGACACCAAGCTGTGTGGTGCAGTTGACACGCTGGAGGGAAAGGATGCCATCCAGAGGGTCCTTGACAGGCTTGAGAGGTGGGCCCATGCGAACCTCATGAAGTTCAACAAGGCCAAGTGCAAGGCCCTCTACCTGGGTCAGGGCAATCCCAAGCACAAATACAGGCTGGGCAATGAGTGGATTGAGAGCAGCCCTGCGGAGAAGGACTTGGGGGTATTGGTGGATGAAAAACCGAATATGAGCTGGCAATGTGTGCTTGCAGCCCAGAAAGTCAATCATCGCGTTCTGGGCTGCATCAAAAGAAGTGTGGCTAGCAGGTCGAGGGAGGCGATTCTCCCCCTCTGCTCTTGTGAGACCCCATCTGGAGCACTGTGTTCAGCTCTGGGGCCCCCAACACAAGAAAGACATGGACCTGCTCAAGCGGGTCCAGAGGAGGGCCACAAAGATGATCAGGGGGCTGGAGCACCTCCCCTATGAGGATAGGCTGAGAGAGTTGGGGTTGTTTAGCCTGGGGAAGAGAAGGCTCTGGGGACACCTTATTGCGGCCTTCCAGTACTTAAAGGGGGCCTACAGGAAAGATGGGGAGGGACTCTTTATCAGGGTGTGTAGTGATAGGATGAGGGGTAAAGGCTTTAAATGGAAAGAGGGTAGATTTAGAGTAGATATAAGGAAGAAATTCTTTACTGTGAGGGTGGTGAGGCACTGGAACAGGTTGCCCAGAGAGGTTGTGGATGCCCCCTCCCTGGAAGTGTTCAAGGCCAGGTTGGATGGGGCTTTGAGCAACCTTGTCTAGTGGAAGGTATCCCTGCCCATGGCAAGGGGATTGGAATTAGATGATCTTTAAAGGTCCCTTCCAACCCAAACCATTCTATGATTCTATATGTATAGGTCAAATGAAGGTCCAAGGTAATGTCATAAGGCCATAAAGAAAGTGGTAGACCAGAGGTTCATTTAGCCCAGTATCTGATGATAGCCAGTGGCCTAGAGTAAATTTACACTGATGCTTTCATAGTCTCCACTGGTCTGCATCTTGAGACAGTTGTTGTGTTTAATGGCTTTCAGTGGATCTTTCCTTCATTAACTTGTCCAGTTATTTCTTGAGCAAATGTGGAATTTAGCATCCACAGCAAACTATGGCAGATTTCTTTAGCATAATTGTGTCTTTTGTGGAAAAAGTGCTTTCTTGAACCTTACATTTCCCAGTATCCTTTGATGCTGTCAACACTTGAATTAGCAGATGCAGCGAAAAGTTCTCTCTTCTTCCTTTCTGTGCTTATCAGCGTTTTTTAGAGATCTAAAGAAAATACATCCTTATCACTTAAATGTGTGATCCATTCAAAAGATGCTGACTTTCATACTGTAATAGCCTGGAAAGTTCTCTCTCAACTGCAGAGCTCCATGAAGAAACCATGTATCTTCTGTATTGTAGTTCTGCAGGCTTTTGCCGCTTCTGCATGCTTTTTAAAAGTTACCTGACAGACCACAAAATGGATTTTGGCTCTCTGGGTAAACTACTGGGACATGAAATGATGAAGTTTAAGAAGAAAAGCTGGATTTTTTTTTTTTAATTTATTTTATTTTAGTTATAGTGGGCAGCTTCTCAACATTTATTAGCGATTTCCATCTGAGAGCATCTTATTTTTTTAAATTTACTTAGAAAAGAAACAAAAACATTCAGAAAAAAATGCTTCTTAGACTCGTGGTGTCTTCCCCTTGCATTTTGGGATACTATTACACATGCTTGTGATTATCCACTCTGCAAAAAATTGGCAGAAAAATTCATCTGTTTTCCAATTCCCACAGAAGAACAGATGTGGAACTAAGTTTGAAACAATGTACTCTTAATCACTTACATCTGGCCATGTGTCACGAAAATTTCACAACTGGCCTGTGCCGACCGAGGAGAGAGGCTAGGATGCAAAGTATAGAATTACAAGAGTAATTCTTTATTCATGCGCATGAGGTGTCCCATTCAAATTGGGGCACCCCGAATATGGTTTTACATGTGGTTCTTGTACCTTTCAAGCGTTCAGGTACAACATGATTTGACCAGTCACTACTTAACACACACATACTACTGTTTTGAAAAGCAACTATAATTCTATGGCATCATCATCCATCTGCTTCTTTCTTGATCTAGGTATCCCTGGAGTCGGTCTTGCTACAGTTACTTATCTATGATGCCAGATAATGGGAGGGTTTCACAGAGGTGTTGGAGGGGCTAGGTTGCTGGCGTTATCTTGGTAGACCAGGGGTATCCTTTCTTCTTCGTGGATGGCTTTAAGATTCCAAGAAACAAAGGTCCTTATCTTCACGGTGGGAGCTGTCCTCCTCCTTGCAGTGAGTTGGGGCCTTTTAGTTATGCTGACTTAACCATGGTTATGCAGTATACAATGTAAACTATATATCTCTTAAAAAGTTAATACATTTTCATACTATTAGGAAAGTTCATACAATTCCATACTATAAGGATTAATTGGCACAATAGTTAGGGAATGAGATTTTCCTAACACATGAAACGAACTGGAGCTCAGCAGGAACTGATTGGATGCTTTGTTAGTTGAGCATGGAGTGGAGAATTTGCATTTTTCTTGGGCTTCATTCTCTGAACAGTCCTTTGAAAATAGTGCTAATAAATGAACAAGAAAAGGGTCAGTTTCAGATATTTAACTCTTTCTAGAGAGCCAAAACCTCAGGGGACCACTAAATGAACAAGAAAAGGGTCAGTTTCAGATATTTAACTTTCTAGAGAGCCAAAACCTCAGGGGACCACCTGAATAGAGCTGGGATATATTATCTGTATGAATATGAAAGAGAGATTGTGTATATATGTATAGTTTTCTTCCTTTATTTAAGAGCACTTTGATGCTGTAAAGGATATTGGGGAGTAAAGTAGCTGTATATCATCTGTGTGCTTTCAAAAGCAATGATTTAAACCAGCCAGCTCTGCCTGTAAGAGATTTCGAGACAACGTTCAATTGCTGGAATAGCATAAGAAAGCAATTATGTCAGAAAACTTATTCATGTTGTGTTCTAAACTTCAGCCTTCACTAGAAAAATCCCTTAAAAAGATAGTCCATACAAATACTTCAGAAAACTAGTTTTGGGGGAGAAAACGTTAGTATTTAGGGACTCTGGAACTTACAGCTTCAAACTTTACAGTATTATGATTTTGAATCAGTGCATTGGACAGTCACTGAGACTTAAGGAATTTTTGGATTCTTGTTCTTGGGATGAGCTTCATAACTGATAAGAAAGCTCATGGAAACTGGGCTACTGATCATTTTTCCCATTATGATTGCCCTCTCTCATATATGTATAGGTCTTGAAAAATAGTGCCTACTAGTAGGAATCTGAATTTTCAGTTGCTGCAGAATTGAAACTAGTGTTAAAATGTGTAGCTTATACGTATAAGATTATTTTCAGTTATTTGATCCAATGTAGCCTGGAAATAATTTGCCTTCTTGAACCTGCAAAAAAAGGGGAAAAAAACCCCTAACAAATTTGTTGCTGCTTAAATTTTGACAGACTTGATTAAACAGACAAGATTATGTCTTGTTTCAGGGTTTGATAGTGGTTCCTTGGAAGCCTTTAAACCCTATTTGAAGTTTTAAAATTAGCCTTATCATATTATATTGTAGGGTTAAGAGAGCTGTGAACTCAGCTGCAGATAGTTTTTCTTGAGAAAACAATAGAGTCAGCTGCCAAACCTGAAGTGGGGTGTGAGGAGATTAGTAGTGATGCATTTTCCTGCCTTCCAAGGAGCAGGAATGGGAATCTTCCACCTCACTGCCTTGTTGGCTGTTCCTTACCTTGCACATTCATCATTATGTTTATTCTGGTAGCAAGCAAATGGCCAATGCCAATTAAAATGTTCATTGCTAGTAAAATAGCAAAATAGAATGTTTTGAGAGATTGAGAGAACAGAAGGAACTTTCAGAAATGTTTATGTTCCAGGGAAGTGTTGTCTCTTAGCTTGACTGCTAGAGAGATCTGTGAAGGTTATAGTAGAGTTTATGTATTCTTTAAAAAAATCTTTCATATGGATTTTCTGAGGCTGTTTTGCTCGTGCTCTGTGAAGTGACCTATTTCTTCCTTTTCTTCTTTGTTTTTGGGGAAGTCTGCTTGACCTTAGTTTTTCATGTTTTGTTTCAAAATAACTGTATTTCATTAATATTACTTTGTTTATACACTTTGCAAAAGAAAAAGGAGATAATAACATTCAAAATAAACATCTTTATACCCACATGTCTTGTTTTTTATCCTTTGTCTAGAATGACATAAATGGCTAAGTATTTTATGTTCTTTAAATGTGAGTTTGTGAATGTAATCGATATAGATATCTTGTGCATGATCGAGACTTTTAATAAATGCAGTTGTCTGCTGCCTTTAATAATCAAAAGCATGGGATACAGCCAGTAGTTCCATAACCTTATGGGGCTGGTAAAGCTTAAATGAGAAACTGCATTTTTGACGTTTATTACTTTGAGAGTATTTTAAATGGACTTACAATGCGTGTCTTTGTTTTAACAGTGGGGCTTGGGTTGGCTTTAAGGTATTAAATACATACTTTCTGAGAGGTGATTGAAGGGTATGCTAACATATTCTAAAAAATGTACAGAACTTTGGATGAGAAGGGCCTTGTAAAGGAGTTTGTTCCCTTGGTATTGCAGGCAATCAGGTTGTATACAATTCCTTTCATTGTGTCATCGGCCTCTGACTTAAAACTAGGTAGGTTTCTTGCTTCCGCTTTTGTTGTTCAAAGGCTGTTGCAGAATCTTGCTCTTTCAGATGGTTTAGAAATCATCTCTTAACCTGCACCTTAAAAGTATTCACAGTCATTTTACAGTTATTTTGTTCCTGCTTAATGTTAGCTTTTAATTTAAATATCTCTTCTTTCTCCTTGCTATTTAGCCACCTACAGTAACTGTAGGAAGCAATTATACTTCATTTTTGTTGCCTTCATTTTGTTAGGCTAAAGAAGGCAAGACCTCATATCTTTTCTCAGCTCTCCTTTCCCTTGATCAGTACAGTGGTCCTTCTCTGTTCCTAATCCAACTTGGATGTCTTCCCCCTGCCCCTCGCTTATGGATAATAAGAATTCTATGTGGTGTTCAAGGTAAGACCTCGCAGGAGTCTTTAGCAAATGATAATACTCCCTCTGGGCTGATGATAATATTTTGATATATTCTAAGATTATACTGGCATTCTTCACCCCCATATCTTGTTAGAGGTATTGCCCAGCAGGCTCAAGATAAGTCATGAGATGCTTCTGAAGGTCTCCTCTTCTCAAAACGATATATGCATATTAAATAACCATTCTCTTGGAGTTCAAGCTACCACTAAGCTTTAAAACTGTGTGAATATGGTAGAAAATGCCACCTGAACTGTAAGTAATTTTTTTTTCTAATTAATTGCTTTAATTTAGAAAATCATTGTTCAATGAGAAAACACAGCGGGGTTTTTTATAAATTATAAACCAAGCCCAAGTTAAGTGAACTGATTCATATCACCATCTCAGTTTCTCAATTGGAGACATTAGGAAAGCAAGGAACCTTCCTTCACTCCCACAGTTGTTGATAAAAGTTAAAGGAGAAGACATCAAAGAATTTAAAAAGTTTTTGCATCAAACTGAAAAGTTTGGGTCAGGTGAACACCACAAAACAGGTTCCTAATTAGATTGTGGTGCAGGAGTACTGGAAAACACAGGAATTTTATACATCAATTTGGACGTTTTAATGATTGTTTCATTGATTTGTAATAGTCACAGCTTGCATCACTAGGATGATACTCTGAATATGATTGTGGGAAATCCTGTAGTTTGGCATCACTGAATCAACCTTACCTTACCTTTATCACCTTATTTTGTTACTTTTTGGTACTGGGCATCAAAAACTGGATGTGGTATTCCAGATGTGTATTCCAGGAGTGCTAGGTAAAGGCAAATAATCACTTATTAATGAGAGCTTAGCCTGTAGATATATCCCAGGATATTCTTGGCCTTACTTGCTGCCAGGGCTAACTGCTGACTCATGTTTAGCCCACTGTCCACCTGGACCCCCAGCTCCATTTCAGCAGAGCTGCTCCCTGGGTAGTCAGTGTCCAGCCTGTCCAAGGGATTAGCCCATCCCAGGTACAGGACTTCACATTTGTCCTTGCTGAATTCCATGAAATATATGTGGGGTGTGGTGGAAGGGATTTGGAGGTGCGTTTCATAAGTGGGGTGAACATGCTATGTAGTTTAGATTTTTATTCCAGTGGTTTAGGAAGTTTTGTAGTTCTTCCTAAGTCACACCTGATTTTAACACTTTGTTATAAATCGGAATAAAATATACAAATAATTTTAAATTTATTTTCAAATCTTGGCATACATTATTAGTAAAATAGAGGAAGACAAAAAGATGCAATTTTGAGCATGGTTAGTGGTTTATGTGTTACTCCTTCCCACGTCCATTTTTTTTTTAGCTCCTTGGTGGTTTGGAGTAATGTCCAGAATGCTGCATTTCTAGCAAAGGAGAAGTGTCCTGGTAGTGAAATGTTACCCATGTGCATATAGCGGAGTTGTACCATTCCAGCCACCAATACTAATCATAAATATTGTTTTAATGTTTTTGGCTCTGTACCTTTCTTACATTTTACATCAATTATTTCTCTAGGTATTGCCAAGCATCTGAAGTGGTTGACCAAGACCTAAGGACTTGGAACAGTGGTGAGTAAATAAAATTAAGATTATATTACTGGTATTTTCACATGCTGTCTGACTGTGAAGTTTGAGGGATGGAAGATGTGCAGTAGGTTATTCTTTTTGAATATTTTCTTCTGAGCACCAAGTTCCTGTTCAGAGCATTCATCTAACTTTTTTAAGCAGAGATTTTAAGAAGGCAAAGAGGAGGCAGTCTCAGTGACTGCTTTTGACTTAGAAAATACTGAACTTAAAGTATTTCAAGCAGAATAGTTTATACTTGTTGAAGCAGTAACATACACTGTGACCCACTGTATTAAATGAGTGATGCATGAATTCAGACTTCTCAGAATCACATCAGTGTATACATTAAGCAATTATAAAATCAGATATCATTCTAGAATACATGGAAACCTAAGGTAAGTTAATAAATTACTGCAAGCTGAATTTTTTCTTTCTTTAAACCCCCAAGCTTATGTCTGTGGTTCTTAATTCCCCCTCTGCAAACTGTGGTGTCCTTTGTAAAGATAGATCATCTTGTTGATCCCCTACACCTTGCTCATTGCTGATCCTTCACATCCTATGTGCTAATTATGCGCCTGTTGTGACTAGAGAAGAACACAGGGAGGGTCTAAGGAAGAACTTTAAAAATTTCAAATACTTTTTCAAGTTAATTTTGTTTAGTAAAGTGTTTATAAACATCTTATTTGCACTTCCCTGGCTGTAGGTGTAGGCTGACAGAGAGCACCTTACAAATGCAGAGATAAACTCACCAACTGTTAATTGTACTTAAAAATAATAATAAATAATCTTTAAAAAAGCAACTGTGTTTTCTTGCCAAGTGATAGTTATTTGGAATAATGTAATATTTCTATTTCTCTGGTTTCCATAGCTGAGACAGTTTATGTGAAATATTTTGTATTTATGGGATCTTGTTTGATTTCAGTGCCATTGGCAGTGAATGTAAGTTTTTTAGCATCCATACATTTGTTTGTGTATGCTGTTGACTCTGGTGACCAAAACCAGAGAAAATGCAATACAGTGAGAAACTCTTGCCTTGTTTTTGTCGTCTTTTTTGCTTTTATGACCTCCGAGAATTATGTTTGTATAGTTCTTAATTTTTAGAAATACCATTTAGTTCAAACTTTGAAGGAATTTATCAGCGTAGAACATCATTTACGTTCAGGTAATTGTATATTTACTATCTCCTTTCTATTTCTGCCTGTATTTTATCAGGAGAAGCAAATAAGTGAATTTTAAGTGAATTCATCAGTTAATTTTGGATTGTTCTCTTTTGTCTACTGTTTTAATATCTACCCTCACGCCCCATCCCTCACCCCCTGCTGATTCTCAGGACTAAACTGCTGTATTCATGGTGTCATCAGTGCACAAGTGACGTGCGGAAAACAGACTCCACAATCAGTGAGATTGTAAAGTAGGTATGTTTATTCAGCGCTGGGCCACACGGGGGGTAGTCCCACCAAAGTCGTGCGCGCCGCACTCGGCAGTTTGTCTCAAGTTTATACAGTCAAGTGTTACATATTCACAATACACCTATACATAGGCATGACCTATCCCCGCTCCATATTAATATTAGCTCCGAGAGGTCATTTCCATAGTCTCCTCTCAACTGCGCTTGCGCAGTGCCTCTTTATGGTGGTCGTCTGGTGGTCGCAGAGATGAAGATAGATGACTCCTCTTCGTCACCGCTAGTAACCTTTTTTCTTGCGCAGGCTCAGTGGTTTCTTGGTATTCACCCAAGCCGCAGGACCAGTCTTAGCTGGCTCTTGGGGCCTGCTCCTGCTTCTTATCAGGAGCTGTCTTTACCTCATTGGCTGGTCCTTGGGACTAGCTCTTCTTATCAAAGACTGTCTTTGCCTCAGCTAATTTCAACAATGTAAGCACTAAACATCATCCTTCATCCCCCCTTATTATGTCTACTGAGATTCTTTTGACTCCCCTTGTTTCAGTCCCCCCTTTTCTAGAAAATAGTAAATTCTTTTACTATATCTAATCCTAGTACTTCTAATACATTGTTTCCCTATCTAGCATCCTCTCAAAGTATTTGTTGGTCTCGAATTTTCGTCGTAACTGATTCTTTTTCCATTCACTGTAAGAGTCTCCTGTACTCTTACAGCACAAGAAGCCACACCGAACCATTATGCAAAGGACCACAGACGAGAGAATAATGATTATTATAGTGACAAACAATTGCTTCAACCATGCCAAATTTGGCAACCAGGAGGTTAATTTTTCCCATATCTCAGTGAATTCCCATGAAGTGTCATCTTGTGACATTAAATGTAAAAGCTGGGTTTGTTTCCAAATTTGAGAGAGATCTGTTTCTATTCGTCTTTTTTGGTTAACGTAGGTGCAGCAGCGTTCATTAATTACAGTACACAGGCCCCCTTGTTGAGCGAAGAGCATATCTAGACCTAGTCGATTCTGGAGCACCATTTTTCCTAGGGAAGTGGTTTCTTCCTGGAGGGTCTTTATAGCATCGATTGTGGCATTATTAATAATTTCCATAGTGGCAGAAAGATTTAGCAGAGCTTTCTCTAACTCACTAACTCCCAATGATGGAATGAGCCATCGTACAAAACTATGAAATCTAGTTGGTCTTTCCACTAGGGGACTGCTGGTGCGTTTTTGCCTTATTACTGGTTTCATATAAGTCCGTAAAAATTTTTTTGAATCATTGTCAGTCAAATTCTTAACCACAATGGTATTAGGGACTATGGTTCCTACGGCACATTGGCCAGTCCAGCCTAGAGGCAGCACTTTATATCCTGTCTGTCCACAAATCCAATACCATCCTAGTCCTACTGGAGTGGGCCATCCCCTGGGTCTAGTAGAATTATGCCCCCGGGTTCTTGCAATCCGGGTTTGATTGAAGTTCCACATGTTTGCGCTACCATATTTAA
Source organism: Harpia harpyja (assembly GCF_026419915.1). Classification (NCBI taxonomy): domain Eukaryota; kingdom Metazoa; phylum Chordata; class Aves; order Accipitriformes; family Accipitridae; genus Harpia; species Harpia harpyja. The sequence continues at coordinate 16,472,206 of NC_068968.1, forward strand.
TATATTCAGTACAATTGGGGTAACTCCCAACAAACACCTTGACTGATCCACATCTAGGGTCCGTGCTATTACCTCCAGAATTCTTAGTTGTATTTTTCAGATGGCATCTTTGAACACACGGAACCCTTTGGGTTTCATTCCACAATTCGCTCAGATCTGTTTGCCATTGAAGGTTCTCAGAGGGTATTTCAGTGTACATTGTGAGGGACATGTTATTAAAAGCTGCTGCTATCACCGAGGTGTTAGAAAAAACTGTAGCAATTACGGGGTAGCCCTGTCCGAGACCCTTAGGAAAACATGAACATATCCAGCAATCAGTTTGATTCACTATTTTTGCGATACTCTCGTGGAGTTGAACAAACACGTTCCCATCCCATGCTACACTCCTTGTCCCCATAGTTGCCCATATTACCGCGTAAAAACTAAGTGTCCATCGGATTTTGTGGTGACTTTCCATGGAGTTTTGGGTGTCTTTTCACTCTGGTGTGATGAATCCAAGCGTTCTGTTCCTTGATCCTAATCGCGGTGAAGGAGGTAAGTAATACTTGAAATGGTCCTTCCCACTGCGGCTCCAGAGTTTTTTCTGTAAGAGACTTTATATACACATAATCTCCTGGTTGTATATTATGTACAGGCCCATCCAAACCTCTCCCTCGAGTCCCTACCACATGCTTCCTGATTTTATTAAGTTGTTTACCTAATGCTACCATGTAAGAAGTCATAATTTCATCCCCCGCTTGTACAGACACCCCTCTCTGTATCCCATAGGGTTGTCCATACAGAATTTCAAAGGGGCTCAGTCCTTCTTTCGCCCTTGGTCTTGTTCGTATACGCAGAAGGGCTAAAGGGAGAGACTGAGGCCATGTCAAATTTGCTTCTTGTCCTAATTTCACAATTTGCTGTTTGATTAAGTGGTTCATTTTTTCTACTTGACCACTCGACTGGGGGTGATATGGAGTATGAAGCTGCCAATCTATACCCAAATGGCGGCTAATTTGTTGTACTATTTTTGAGACAAAATGTCCTCTGTCAGAGGATATGGTTGCTGGAACCCCAAACCGTGGTATTATCTCTTGCACCAATATTTTAGTTACCTCCCGAGCTTTAGCCGTTCTTGTTGGGAATGCTTCTGGCCAACCTGAAAAGGTATCAGTTAATACCAATAAATATCGATACCCCCCTTTTCTTGGAAGTTCTGTAAAATCAATTTGCCATTGTTGTCCAGGCCCATTCCCTTTTCCAATCTGGCCCATTTCCGCCTTGGGGGTATTCTTAGGATTAGTCTGGAGGCAAAGATCACACTGTTGAGTCACCTGTCTCACCGTGGTGTATAAATTTCTAGCCACAATTTCTCTTATCAAATGATTATACAGAGCCTCTGTTCCCCAATGTCTTTTCCTATGTTCCTCCCGTATCAAATGCCATAATAAGCAAGAGGGAATGATTAACTTTCCTTGTGGCGTATGAGCCCACCCCTCTTCATTATATGACCCTTCTAAATCTGTAATGAGCTTCTGATCTTCCTTGGTGTATTCTGGCTTACCTTCTAGGGAAATCTGCCTATCAGGTATTAAGGCCCCTTCTGTTTTTACCTTTGTTTTGGCCACTTGTTTTGCCTCTCTGTCCGCCAGCTCATTCCCTCTTTCCAAATCTGAGCTCACTTTCTGGTGTGCCTTAATATGCATAATTGCTACTTTCTTAGGGAGCTGGACAGCTTCCAGTAACTTCAGAATTTCTTCTGCGTGTTTGATATTTTTCCCTTGAGAACTCAATAGTCCTCTCTCCTTCCAAATTGCTCCATGTGCATGTACAACTCCAAAGGCATATTTTGAGTCTGTATAAATGTTCACAACTTTGCCCTGGGCCAATTCCAGGGCGCAGGTTAGAGCAATTATTTCTGCCTTCTGTGCGGAGGTGTTCATAGGCAAAGCCCCTGATTCTATTACCTCTTGGCTGGTGGTGACGGCGTATCCCGCATGTCGATTACCATTTAGGATGTAACTGCTTCCGTCTGTGAACCAAGTTTCCCCGTTTTCCATGGGGCTGTCTTTCAGGTCTGGGCGGCTTGCGTATGTTGCTTCGATGGTTTCCAAACAGTCATGATGTACCGGTTCTCCTGTGTTCCCACTGAGAAAAGAAGCTGGGTTGACAATGTTAGTGACTACAATCTCCACATCATCCTGCTCTACCAATATAGCTTGATATCTCAGGAATCTTTGCGGAGAGAGCCAATGTCCACCTTTCGCTTCCAGTACTGCTGATACTGTGTGAGACACCAAAACAGTCATTTTCTGGCCCAGAGTAAACTTTCGGGCTTCCTGTATATTCAATATCACAGCCGCAACTGCCCGCAGGCATCCAGGCCAACCTTTTGCAGTCGTGTCTAACTGCTTAGAAAGGTAGGCAACTGCCCGTCGATACGGACCCAGGTTTTGTGCTAATATTCCCAGGGCAATGCCCTGCTTCTCGTGGGAGTAAAGAAGAAACGGCTTACTCACATCTGGGAGTCCTAAGGCTGGGGCCGACATCAAAGCCTCTTTCAGTAGCTCAAAGGCTCGTTCGGTCTCCTTGTTCCACTCAAGGTGTTTCTGCTCAGTGGCTGTCAATGCATACAGTGGTTTAACAAGCAATCCATAATTATAGATCCACAATCGGCACCACCCCGTCATTCCAAGAAAAGTCCGTAACTCTTTTACTGTCTGAGGTCTCCGAGTTTGGCATATTGCCTCTTTACGGGCCTGTCCCAAAGTTCTTTGTCCCGCACTAATTTCATAGCCCAAATAATTCACTTTGCGTTGCATTACCTGTGCCTTTTTCTTGGATACCCGGTACCCCTGGAGTCCCAGGAAATTCAACAGACTCACTGTCCATGTCATACAATCTTTCTCTGTTTTGGTGGCGATCAGGATATCATCCACATACTGCAACAGCTTCCCTTCCTCAGACGGGGCTTCCCAGGATTCTAAGTCTTTCGCAAGCTGATTGCCAAAAATGGTAGGACTATTCTTAAATCCTTGTGGCAACACTGTCCAAGTGAGCTGGGTCTTTCGACCACTCTTGGGGTTTTCCCATTCAAATGCAAATAATTTTTGGCTGGCTTCATGGAGAGGGAGGCAAAAGAAGGCATCCTTCAAATCTAAAACAGTAAACCAAGTCAATTCAGGTTCCCGTCAATCTCCCTTCACATGGGCTACCGTTCTTCCTGTTTGAGCCCTCTGATCCTCCTTGTTCCTTGGGCATTCCTTTTTCCAATGACCGAATTTCTTACACAAAGCGCATTGATCCTTGCCCAGTCGCGGCAAGTCTCGTCTAGGCCCTCTTCCTCTTTCTTCCTGGATAACAGCCATTAATTTCCTTTGCCCCTGCCTATATCCTTCCTCTCTGTTACTAAATACTCTCCATGCTTCATCCAACAATATTTCTAAATTCCTACTCTCTGTAGGCCGTAATTTCTGAAGTTTGCGCCTTATATCCCTTGTAGATTGCCCCAAAACCAGGGAGACTAATTGTTGTATTCCTACCTCTGACCCAGGATCCAGCGGTGTGCTGCGGCGCATTACATCCCTCAATCGATCCAGGAATTCAGATGGAGACTCGGAAGGACTCTGTTTAACTGCATATAAAGCTGACCAATTTATAGTTTTAGGGATTGCTCTCTCTATTCCTTTTGTAATCCATTCCTGATACCCCTGCAATCTTTCCATATGTGCAGATCTATTAACATCCCACTTTGGGTCTTGGAGAGGGAAATATTCCTTAATGTCCCCTCCTGTAATCTTATAATGATCTTCAGCAAGGTTCCCTGCTGTTTTTAAAATCAGCTGTTTTTCTGTCTCAGTCATATATTCCAATAATAGCTGTATATCCTTCCAATCGGGGTTATGCTGTTTTACAATAAATTGGAAATGCTTAGTTACACCTATCGGATCTCTCCTATAATCTTTTGCAACCTTTTTCCATTCCCCTAGGTCAGCAGTAGAAAAGGGTACTTTGATTAACATCGTCCCACCATCCGGCCCCACCGCCTCTCGGAGAGGTGCTTGTAAAGCTGTTGAGGTAGTTTTCTTCCTAGTACGGGAAGATACAGGGCTGCTCGGGGGGGTTGGAGTTCTATCCGAGTCTGCATCCTGTTCCTGTGGTCGAGGGGGAGGCTTAAACAAATCAATTAGATCTTGTTCTGGTGCCTGATGGATTTTATTTGTCTTTGTACATCTTTGTCCAATACTACATGCCGAACGACACCGCCGCAGTTTACCTCTAAGCTCCTTGTTGTTCTCTCGCTCAAGCGCAAGCACCATGGGGTCCTGTGGCGGTACCATTCCACAGTCCCTTTGCCACTCCGGATGATTTCGGAGGGTGAAAAACATGTCTGCATACGAAACCTCATCCCATTTTCCTTCTCTCCTTAAAAACAGCATTAGTTGTAATAGAGTATTATAATCTATTGACCCATTAAGCGGCCACTTAGCATCACCTTCTAACTTATACAACGGCCACCACTGATTGCAGTATTTAATAAGGTTCTTTTTACTTTCCGTACCTCCGGTCCCAACAATATCTTTCCAGTGGGCAATTACACAACCCAGAGGACTCTTCCTCAATACTCCTCCTTGTTTGTTTCCCATTTTAATACTCTTCCTAATAATTCTTAAGTTGGATTTTGGCTTCTCCTTTTAATAAGCTTCCATGAAAATCGTTCCTTACACTTCTTTATAGTCTTCCCTCCGTTTCCCTCCCACACATCCCAAATTTCTGGAATTAAATTTTCCTTTACACACCAATCTCACTATTTCGCTTAGTGAACTCTTTCCCAATCATAAAAGTGTGGAATTTGGGGAAAACACTCAAGGCAGTCTGGTTTCCGTCTGCTACAGTACTGCTACAGTACCACCTTCTTCCACAAGATTTACACTTCAACAAAGCCAAGCTGGATGCTAATTACTATATAGTCCAGTTACAAGCCCACATACAAAGCAGGGGATCACCGCTATTAATACGTAAAGACATTCACACAAACATACATACACCTATAGATTTCAACATATCATTTCCACACACCCACAGAAAATCTTTAACATAAATTTCCAAACATTCACATCATACAATCATCGCTCCAGTTGACAACCTTCCAGCAGCTGCAAAAGTAAACCAAGCGCAATTGCGAGGGGGTGCGCCTACCCTTCTCCTGCCTCTTATATACCAGTCATCGACAGGTCCGTCCTGGCTCCCGATACCGGGATACAGCAGTCACCCCGGATTTGCTCGATCTACCCCCAAGATCGCTAGCGGCCGCTCTATCGGTCAGCAAATCCCCCCCTTACCATACAAGGTACCCTCCTCCCATATGGGGACTACGCTGCACGCCAGACGTCTCTGCGCGATTTACCAGCTCCCCCGGCCCGTATTTCTACAGGCTACCTTTGTAAACATACCGTTTAGTCCGCGGCTTCAGGAGGTTGTTGTCTGCTCCCGTGGTGAGCGGCTGGCAGCGGAGGCTCCTCCGAGGAAAGTGCTCGGGGCGCACCTAGGGGCGTCCGCTCCGCAGTCGGTCCCGCAGCCGAGCAGAGAGTCTCCTGGCTGGCTCGCCAAACTGACGTGCGGAAAACAGACTCCACAATCAGTGAGATTGTAAAGTAGGTATGTTTATTCAGTGCTGGGCCGCACGGGGGGTAGTCCCACCAAAGTCGTGCGCGCCGCACTCGGCAGTTTGTCTCAAGTTTATACAGTCAAGTGTTACATATTCACAATACACCTATACATAGGCATGACCTATCCCCGCTCCATATTAATATTAGCTCCGAGAGGTCATTTCCATAGTCTCCTCTCAACTGCGCTTGCGCAGTGCCTCTTTATGGTGGTCGTCTGGTGGTCGCAGAGATGAAGATAGATGACTCCTCTTCGTCACCGCTAGTAACCTTTTTTCTTGCGCAGGCTCAGTGGTTTCTTGGTATTCACCCAAGCCGCAGGACCAGTCTTAGCTGGCTCTTGGGGCCTGCTCCTGCTTCTTATCAGGAGCTGTCTTTACCTCATTGGCTGGTCCTTGGGACTAGCTCTTCTTATCAAAGACTGTCTTTGCCTCAGCTAATTTCAACAATGTAAGCACTAAACATCATCCTTCATCCCCCCTTATTATGTCTACTGAGATTCTTTTGACTCCCCTTGTTTCACAAGTGGAATGACTTGATAGTTCCTGTGCATTTTCCATCTACCTTATCCTTCCTCCTTAGTAAGAATGAAACTTCTTTTCTACTTCTGTAAGTGTTTGCAAGGGCATTCAATAGTCCTCAAAAATAAGTGGTACACTTGCTGATATTTACATTAGTTCATTTAGTATTCTAGAATAAATTTTACAGGTCCATGCCCACTTTGAATGTGTTCAGTTATCTAGGATATTTTTGGTCATGGTGAATACCAGAAAGATCCAAACAACATTCAAGTTCCCATAGAAAAATCCATGTTTTGCCCTTGCCCTTAAGTGTAGACTTAATAGGAGCAACGTTAAATTTCAGGATTGTGAAGAACTGTGCAAGAAGGAATTCAAACTCCATTGAACCTCATCAACCAGTCTTGTCCTCACTGAGATACCTACACGTATATGGATTTATGTGGCTTCATTTACCTATGTGCCGGTGTGACACATTTATTCATGCTCTGTGTAAGTTAAGTGTTCCACAACACACAAGTGTGCCACTACGTTGAAATAGATGTGTTAACCCAATAGGTACCACTCCAGTGTATGTTATTATGTGATCCCACAAAAAGCTGTAACTATCGTAAAGTTTCTTTACGAGTGTACAAGGGACAATTCTGGTCTGTGCCTCTTCATGTGTAGGATCTGATAAAACCATATGCCTGGTGTTCAGAAGTCACTTGTCCCAAACATTCTGAAAATAAAACCTATCCTTCTGTCAAGCTAAACATACCTATAGTTTAAGGGAAACTTAAAGAAAATCTACCCAGTGTTTTTAAAAGTAACTCTAAAACTTGCTTATGACTGCTGCTTGTTGGTGACTCAAGTGTGTTTAAAAGTAGTCTTATACACAACTTAATACATGTGAAGCAACTTCTAATTTTTTACTGACATTTAATTGCATGACTTCAAACTGAAATAATTTCTTTCTTTACAGAGTGCTGATACTTGTTATTTTATTATTAATACGGTGGCCATTCTGGTGGGATGCTCTGATACGGGGTCCTGATTCATCAGAGAATCAGAGGATATGCTTAAAGGCCATTGAAATACAGTTAAAATGGTATTTGTTTAGAAACTAAGGAGGTGTTTAAGAGTCTTGTTGAACAGGGAAAAAGCTGAAGCACTAGCTTTTGTTAAACTGGAACTTTGCTCATATTATGGATTATAGTGAGATATCATACCAAGCTTTCACAGCAGTTGCTAGGGATGAAAACTGAACTGTGTACTTTATGATACTCTGTCTAGCCTCGGTACATCGTAGGCAGTTTATATGGCTTTATTTAACAACAAATATAGGTATTCATTCTTTCAAGTTTGATGCTCTTTAAGAAGCTACTAGGTAAGAATTAAAGAGACTTCTTGTTAATTTAAAATTGCTTCTTGGATACTGTTACAGATATGACTTACTTTATAGTAATGTGTCTTGGACCAGTTAAGAGCCCTATAATGCTTAGCAACATAACAAAAACACTAGCACACGCATTAAGAACGTGAAGCTAACTTAAACAGTGACTTGAGCAACTGTCAGCAGCAGTAGGTGGGAAGCCAGTGTAGTGGTGATGGTAAAATTGCAAAGGTCAGATGCTGCGCTAGACGTCGGTGTTGGACAACTCATGGAAGGCAGCAGGTGTTAATGTGGTTGAGGAATGTTAGCCTGGGCACTCTGATGGTTGATAATGAGACTAGCCCTGAAAATGTGGAGGCTTGATCCCCTCTTTTAATAGCTGAAGTTTCATCAGCCAGTTGCCAGTATTTTTGCCACAGGTTGATACATGGGTGCAGTTCTTGGACCATGGTCTTTTGGCATCCCAGCTACTCTGGAACCTGCCCGTTGATGTGACGTATATTCTGCTATGTTACATGTAAAGATAACTATGAAAATAAATCTTTTGACCAGCCAGTCCGCTTCCTCTTCAGGTGATAATACTTACCTAGCTTTCCTGCATAGGGTCCCAGTTGGCACTGGAGGATGAGGATTGTGCTTCTGGCCTTGGGAACAACTGGGAGAAACCAAGGTGAAGGAAAGCAAGCAGAATGTCTTTCTGAAGGTCTTTCCTCATGTCCTGATAACCCGCAGAGAAAGGAAAGCTGTGGTAAAACGACTACACTGGTAAAACCAGTGTTGCTGGTTTTACTTGTTTTTGTTAACAGCCAGAGTAAATAGGAAGTTATATATTTGTACTGCTTTGCCTTTATGAGCAACCTCTTTTCTGTGTCTGTGCTTTGCCTTTTTTTTTTTTTCTATTTCACATAACTTATCTTTGTATGTATGCTCCTTCTTCAGAGAACTTTAAGGTGATTTTAAAGCACTAACCCAAAATTGCACCCCACTTCCATTTAATAGAAACAGAAATAGCAGTGGACCTTTTTTCACTTTCTTTCCTTTTGTCTATCATCAGAGGGGAGAGAGGATGAGTTACCGAGTCAGGAAAATATTAAGGTTTGGAGTTCTTTCCTTGGGAAGGCACTGGGAACTTTCAGATGCTGCAAACCATGTTGAATGGATAATTTGTTTATGGAGCAACAAATACAATGGCTAATTTTAATTTTGTTATTTCTGGAGCCTACTGCAGTTCTTGACGTGGAGATGCCATGCCACAAGCAGTGAGTAAATAGCAATTGCAGCCACAGGAAGGAGTGTGGCGTAGCGGATAGGGCTGCCTGTCATGACTCTTGCATTCAATTTCCACCTGTTATTAACCTGCTAAGTGATATTAGGAAAGGTAATTAATTTCTTACTCTTTTTGTCTGTTTAGATTGCAAGGTCTTTCATCCAGATATTATGTCTCAGTGCATCTCACTGTGCTTTGGTGCCTGTGGATTCCTTCAGTTGCTATTGTATTACCTGTCAGAGTTCAAGGAGCATCTGGACAATGCTCTTAGTCATATGGTTTAGTTTTAGGTAGTCCTGCAAGGAGCAGGGAGTTGGACTTGATGATCCTTATGGGTCCCTTTCAACTTGAGGTATTCTATGATTCTATTTTTACTTGCAGAGTTACTCTCATGCTGTGATATTAAATCTCAGGGACTTGCTGTGTGATGTGGAATCCTGAAGACACTTGAATATTCATTCTGCAAGAAGAAAGCTAGTAATACTGTTCAGAGCATGGTTTAATGTTGCATCTGGTCTTGCGCAACTGCAGTCTGATGCCAAAATGGGCAGTACCGCTTCAGCCTGTTCTTTCCCTCTCTTGCATCAGCCCCCAGCCCAAAGGTGAGTTCAAGGTAAGCAGCTGATTCAATAAAAAAAACCCTAACTGCCTGGGAAGGAAAACTACATCAGATAACTACACTGGCCTGGCTTGTCCTGTGGCTGTGAAATTACTAAATGTAACACAAGGGAAAAACAGGGAATAAACAGCTGGAAGTAGGTGGGGAGAGCAGTACTGTTTCTTTCAGCAACAGGTAATAAATACACCAGATGAGACATAGCATGAAAATGTAGGCTTATTAAAAGCTGCGGTTTACAACCAGATTTTGAACATAGAAGAAGAATGGCTTGCAATGGATGTGACAGCCCAACTTAATTTCTGCTGATGTTACATATTCTTCATTGGAAGTATTTTTTTCTAATATTGCTTTATAATTGGTTTTGCTGAAGTAGCAATCATCTTTGTGATCCACATTGTGTTTTCAAGGCATATTTCTGATGCCTAAATATAACTTCCATTTAATTTTAATTTAAATAAAAGTCTACTTAATCTTGCAAATTGAGCTGACAGCAGCTGTGCTTTATGTGATATATTCTACAGACTTTGTATTAATAATTTCCCCTTTAAACTCTGTCAAGAAACTTCATTCTTCTTTGAAAATGACTTCTGTAATTGGAGTTGACTCTTTGAAGAGTATTTTTCACCCACTGCCCTTTCTCTTAAAAGTGTATACACCGGATTAGATTGGTTTCTTTGATCTTATTTTCTTTGTGAGCCTTGTGTAATAAGATCTTGTGTTGAAGGACCTGTCTTTTCTTCCCCGCTTGCTCTAAGTGTCCATGAAATAAAGAGGGGCGAGTGGGAAGGAGGAAGGGAGAAGTGAAATGTTAAAATGATTTTGCAAAATGTAGTTACTAACTTTAATCGAAGAGCCTTTACACACAGCCCACACATGTTTGCAAGGATGTGAATATTTCCTGTTGATTGCATTCATGACTGAGGTCGCGGAGTAAAATCAGCTAAGTAAGGGGAACAGTTCAGCTTCTCAAAATGCGAGTGTGCCTCTGAGAATGCTGCAGCCTGACAGGGACCCTGGCTCTGAAGCCATCTGTATGACTGACCTAGCCAATGACGTTGCTGAAACTTCACATCTGTTATTTCTTACTGCCCACTTTTCTGGCAGCAGCCAATCTTCATTTATTCCATTATAGGCAGCTGCTGTAAGTACAAAGAGCTTGAGCTCATGTTCGGATGTGCTAGATAGACTGTTTTACCTTTCTTCCCCCCCGCCCTTCTTTCTACCATATGCTACAGCACAGTGACTTATTTCAAAAGATCTGTGTGTTGTGCTCTCTAGGTGTGTCTGAAGATAAGCAGATGTGTTAGCCTGTGCGTGCAAATAATTTCTTAGAAACAGGACCATCATAAAGTCTGGGAAAAGAGATATTCTTAAAAATAAGCAGTCAGTGAAAGAAAGATTGATAAGGACTGATTGTCAGGAATCACCAACATTATCGTTGAAACCTGCTTTCTGCCCTGGCGGTGATTAGGGTTACCTTATGCAGAAAGAGCAGTGCACAGAACTCAACGGTGGAGGCAAGTACTTTATGTCCAAGTAGAACTGAACTGCTTGAAAGAAATAGTTCCTTCTTCATTTCTCGAGACTGACTTATCCTTTTTCTCTGTCCCACGGAGGAATTAATTTCCTATATATCCTTCTGATCCTCTCTAGCTTAAGCTATTGGAGCTGTTAGATTACTTTCCAAACCTATTAAAAGGAAGGAGGCATTAGGGCCACTAAGCAAGCTTGCAAGTAACCTGTTGATGGCTGTTCAAACCCGTGTGTCTAAATACATTGTGGAATTGAAGCATATGAAAACATTACAGGGTTTCTTTTTTCCATAATTTGTGCAGGCAGATCATGGAAAAAGTATTCAAGGAGACTTATGAAATAAGACTTATCCCTGCAGATAATTTGTGTGCATGTGTGTGTGTATTGGAAAAGTTGAGGCTGAGAAGAAAAAAAATAATTCTGTAATAGGGAGGTTAAAAACATCCATTGAAATCCAACTAGTTTTCCAGATTGGGTTGAGCATATTTCTCTCTGGAAATTGGATACAGTTGATATCCCTTCCTGAAACTGTCTGTCCTGGTTTTGGCTGGGATAGAGTTAATTGTCTTCCTAGTAGCTGGTATAGTGTTACATTTTCGATTCAGTATGAGAAGAATGTTGATAACACTGATGTTTTCAGTTCTTGCTAAGTAATGTTTCCACTAAGTCAAGGATTTTTCAGCTTCTCATGCCCAGCCAGCAAGAAGGCTGGAGGGGCACAAGAAGTTGGGAGGGGACACAGCCAGGACAGCTGACCCAAAGTGGCCAAAGGGGTATTCCATACCATGTGACATCATGCCTAGTATATAAACTGTGGGGAGTTGGCCTGGAGGGGCGGATTGCTGCTCGGGAACTAACTGGGCATCGGTCAGTGAGTGGTGAGCAATTGCATTGTGCATCACTTGTTTTGTATATCCAATCCTTTTATTATTATTATTTTCATTTTATTATTGTTATTATTATCATTATTATTTTCTTGTTGTCCCTGTGCTGCTGCTTATCATCCATGGGAGGTGGACTAAGGTTTTTGCTTTGATGTATTGTGTAACACTGGCTTATGGTATGATAAAGTTATCAGTCGTGGGACTAATGCAGTATTTGCACTCAGCATTGTTGTCACCTCTATACTTAGGGAGCCATCTGTGGGAAAGTATTAATAATTACACCCTTTACCTTTTCTCCTCTGAGAGCCGATCTATGGGTGAGACACCTTTCTTCCCCTTTCCCTTCTCCTCCAGTCTAGTTACAATGGCATTTGAGAATTTTGAAAAATTTGAATACCCTTGGGATGTTGAAACCAGCATGGTCCTCTTGCTAGGAACTAGCATGTTCCTGAATGTGGTTCAGCTCTTGTTTAAGGTTAGACAACTATTAAAGAAGATCACCCAGAGATCTGCCCCGAGGCTGGATAATTATGAGTGGCAGGGTGTGTGGGGTAGTATGGGCAACTACCTAGGACAGTGGGCACCTCCAATGTTTTGGAACTTTACCCCTGAACAAGTGGAGAATCCGGAAGAAGTAGTAAAATATTTGGAAAAACTATGCTGTCAACCCGACAATTCCAGAGAGATACAAATCACTGCAATGTGCTGGGGCCTGGCCCATGCCTATCGAGTCCTGTTCAACACAGCTCAGGACCCTTAAGGGGAAGAGAAGGTCTCTGGATCGAAGAACAAGGTGACAGGCACTGCGTCCACTGAAACAAAGCGACAGGCACTGCGGTTACTCCAACCCCAGCAGCAGGTGCTGCGGTTACTCCAACCCCCACAACAGGCACTGCAGCTGAACCAGAGAACCAACTCGTACGAGTATCAGTTGCCCCCATAAAAGGAAAAATATACAAAAAAATCAGTTCACTTAGCAAAGGCTGAGGATGAACCAGGGTCATCATGGGAACAGGAGGAAGAGGCAGAACCAGAGGTAATCACCTGATCCCTATCCCTGAGTGAGCTGTGGGATATGTGAAAAGATTTTGGCCGCCATATAGGTGAGCATATTATCACCTGGCTCCTCCGATGCTGGGACAGTGGGGCTAATAGCTTGGAATTAGAAGGTAGGGAAGCCAAGCAGCTGGGATCGCTATTAGGAGTGAGCGCTCCTCTCCCCAAGAGAGAGAATATAGAAGGTACACACCGTGAGGTGCCCTGTGGTTTTACCTATGTGATCATGGAGAGGACATGAGGAAATGGGATAGAAAACCTACCTCGGTCCTAGATGCATGGGTACGTAAGTTGCGAGGGAAAACCACCACAAAAGGGGATTCTCCCAGGAAAAATGCTGCTCCAGTTTCCAAACAGAGTAGAAGGGCTGATCTTATTTCTGATCCTCTTGAAGGGAATTCTGAGCCAATTTTACGAGAAGTGAGTACTGGATACTCTGACCAGAATTAGAGGGGCCCTGCCTCCAGCCAGGTGGAGGAAAGGGATAACCGGGTCTATTGGACTGTGTGGATTTGATAGCCTGGCATGTTAGACCCACAGGAATATAAGGCTCTAGTAGACACCGGTGGACAGTGCACTCTAATGCCATCATGTTTTAAAGGGGCAGAACCCATTTGTATTTCTGGTGTGACAGGGGGATCCCAAGAGTTAACTGTATTGGAAGCTGAAGTAAGCCTAACTGGAAATGAATGGCAGAAACACCCCATTGTGACTGGTCCAGAGGCTCCGTGTATCCTTGGCATAGACTATCTCAGGAGAGGGTGTTTCAGGGACCCGAAGGGGTATCGATGGGCTTTTGGTATAGCTGCCTTGGAGACGGAGGGCACGGAACAGCTGTCTACCCTGCCCGGTCTCTCTCAAGACCCTTCGATTGTGGGGTTGCTGAGGGTTGAAGAACAACAAGTGCCAATTGCTACCACAACGGTTCACCGGCGGCAATATTGCACCAACCAAGACTCCCTGATTCCCATCCATAAGTTGATTCGTCGACTGGAGAGCCAAGCAGTGATCAGCAAAACTCGCTCACCCTTTAATAGTCCCATATGGCCAGTGCAAAAGTCTAATGGGGAGTGGAGACTAACAGTTGACTATCGTGACCTGAATGAAGTTACGCCGCCACTGCCTTGCCGGACATGCTAGAACTTCAGTATGAACTGGGCTGCCGTACTGTGGCAAGACATTGCGTCCCGGCTAGAGAATGTGGTTGTAAAATTATGTCACGTAGATGCTCATGTACCCAAGAGTTGGGCCACTGAAGAACATCAAAAAAACCAGCAGGTAGATCAGGCCGCCAAGATTGAAATGTCTCAGGTGGATCTGGACTGGCAACATAAGGGTGAGCTATTTATGGCTCGGTGGGCCCATGACACCTCCGGCCATCAGGGAAGAGATGCAACATATAGATGGGCTTGTGATCGAGGGGTGGACTTGACCATGGACACTATCGCACAGGTTATCCATGAATGTCAAACCTGTGCTGCAATTAAGCAAGCCAAGCAGCTAAAACCCCTGTGGTATGGAGGGCGATGGCTGAAATATAAATATGGGGAGGCCTGGCAGATTGACTATATCACACTCCCACAAACTCGCCAAGGCAAGCGCTATGTGCTTACAATGGTGGAAGCAACCACTGGATGGCTGGAAACATATCCTGTGTCCCACGCCACTGCCCAGAACACTATCCTGGGCCTTGAAGAGCAAGTTTTATGGCGACACGGCACCCCAGAAAGAATCGAGTTGGATAATGGGACTCACTTCCAAAACCACCTCATAGACACCTGGGCCAAAGAACATGGCATTGAGTGGGTATATCACATCCCCTATCATGCACCGGCCTCCGGAAAAATTGAACGATACAATGGACTGCTGAAAACTACACTGAGAGCAATGGGGGGGTGGAACCTTCAAACATTGGGATACACATTTAGCAAAAGCCACCTGGTTAGTTAATACTAGAGGATCTGCCAATCGGGCTGGCCCCGCCCAACCAAGACTTCCACATACTGTAGAAGGAGATAGAGTCCCTGCAGTGTGCATGAGAAGTATGTTAGGAAAGACAGTCTGGGTTAGTCCCCCCTCAAGCAGAGACAAACCCATTCAAGGGATTGCTTTTGCTCAAGGACCTGGGTACACCTGGTGGGTGATGCAGAAGGATGGGGAAGTTCGATGTGTACCTCAGGGAGATTTGATTTTGGGAGAGAATAGCCAGTGAATTATGCTGTATGATGTTAACTGCTAAATAACCTGCCAATGTATGTCATTGTATCTATAGTGGCTATATGCCATATCAAGGGTATTTCAGTAAGAATTACCCAAAATGACTGAAGGATGGACTTTGAAACTGAGCCAAGTACAACAGTGATAGAACTTGAACTGGTGCCCAGTGATTTCCTCAAGATCAACATCTTCGACCTGCAGACCAAGGGCGTGGGTTGCACCAAATACACCAGCCACAAGCTCCAGAGGCAGCATGCAACAATGCAACACCTCACACCATCTCTCCTATCCTGAAGGACTGTTACAACAGATGGAGCCCCAAAGGCATGGACTAAATAAAATTGATGGACACATTGGAGGGATAGCCCATCAACTAAGGGGTAATTAATGTGTGTTTGTGTGGGGTGTCCATATACATATATGTATATAAGACAAGGAAAGTGGTGCTGATTAATTGGAAAATGTAGGATCTGGGCATGATGTAGATGGTATAGAATAAGGGGTGGATAATGTCCTGGGTTCAGCTGGGATAGAGTTAATTTTTACAGGAACCTGGGAGGTCTGGGGGGGGCACAGCCGGGACAGCTGACCTGAACTAGCCAAGGAGCTATTCCATACCATGTGACATCATGCTCAGTATATAAATGGGGAGCGGGCTGGGGGGTGCTCTCTCGGCTTTTGGTGGGGGAAGTGGTGGAGCGTCGGGTTCCGGGTGGTGAGCAGTTGCACTGTGCATCACTTTTTTTTTATATATTCTTTTATTAGTACCGTTGTTGTTGTTGTAACTTCTCTTTTTGTGTTGTGCCAATAAACTGTCTTTATCTCAACCCATGAGGTTCCATTTTTTTTTTCTTTTCTCCTTTCTGATTGTCCTCCCCATCCCACCGGAGGGGGGCAGGGAGGAGTGAGCGAGCGGCTGCATGGTCCTTTGTTACCAGCTGGGCTGAAACCATGACAACTCCCCTGGAAAGTGGACTACCACAGATGAAGGCATCCAGTACCCGAGAGAATTAGCGGAGCTGGGAGTCATCTACAGTGATCTAGATGATGAGGAGGTCTCCAAAGATCCAGAGGATGTCCTGTGCACATGGGCCATGTGGAGAAAGGTGGTTCAGGGCGCCCCAGCGTCATATTCTAACAGCTTAGCAGCAATGTATTGCCCAGATATGAAAACACCAACTGTGGAGAGAGTGTCTTCTTGGCTCCAAAACTTTGAAGAAAATCTCTGTATCTCTTCATCCCTACAGGACAGTGCCCTGGCTGTCAGGGGTGCCCCAAGAAATCAGTCCTCTCCTGCCCCGGTCAGAGGGAAATGGAGCCCCAGGCGTATGCCGTGTGTTGCAGTCTGGTTCTTCCTGCATGACCAGGGGGAGGACATGAGGAAGTGGGATGGTGAACCCACCTTTAAGCTGGAAGCCCGTGTACGTGAACTGAGAGGGAAGACAGCTGTTAAGAAGGGGTCACCCAAGAAGAAGGCTGTCAGTGTCGTTGCTGTAGAGTCCCAAGAAGGCAACTGGCGATCTCCCAGGCATAGAAGAACTGAAACCACCTCCCTTGATTCTGGTGAGGGGACTTCTGGTCTGGCACCAGACCTCACCTCTGATGAGGAACAGCAATAGAGGGTCCCTGCCTTCGGCCAGGAGGAGGAAAGGGATGACCGGATATACTGGACTGTGTGGATTCGATGGCCTGGCACATCAGACCCACAGAAGTATAAGGCTTTGGTAGACACTGGTGCACAGTGTATGCTGGTGCCATCAGGGTACAGGAGCACAGAACCCATCTGGATCTCTGGAGTGACAGGGGGATGCCAAGAATTGTCTGTATTGGAGGCTGAGGTGAGCTTAACAGGGGACAAGTGGGAAAAGCACCCCATTGGGACCGGCCCAGAGGCCCCTTGTATCCTTGGCATAGACTACCTCAGGAGAGGGTACTTCAAGGACCCAAAGGGGTACCGATGGGCTTTTAGTGTAGCCACTGTGAACACAGAGAAGATCAAACAGCTATATCTACCCTGCCTGGCCTCTCGGAAGATCCCTTCATTGTGGGATTGCTGCAAGTTGAAGAACAGCAGGTGCCAATCGCTACCAGGATGGTGCACTGGCGGCAATACCACATGAATCAAGACTGCCTGGCTCCCATCCATGAGCTGATTCATCAACTGGAGAGTCAAGGAGTCATCAGCAAGACTCACTCACCTTTTAATAGTCCCATATGGCCAGTGCAAAAGTCTGATGGAGGGTGGAGGTTAACAGTAGATTATCGCAGCCTGAACGAAGTGACACCACCACTGAGTGCTGCTGTACCAGACGTGTTAGAGCTGCAATATGAACTGGCATCAAAGGCAGCCACATAGTATGCTACAAGTGATATTGCCAGTGCATTTTTTTTCAATTCCTTTGGCAGCAGAGTGCAGGCCACAGTTTGCTTTCACATGGAGAGGTATCCAATACACCTGGAATCGACTGCCCCAGGGGTGGAAGCACAGCCCTACCATTTGTCATGGACTAATCCAGACTGCAGTGGTGTGGCGGGTTGAAACTGGCTGGATGCCAGGTAGCCACCAAAGCCGCTCTATCACTCCCCTTCCTCAACTGGACGAGGGAGAGAAAAATATAACGAAAGGCTCGTGAGTCAAGATAAGGACAGGGAGATCACTCAGCAATTGCCATCATGGGCAAAACAGACTCAACTTGGGGAAAATTTAATTTATTACCAATCAAAACCAGAGTAGGATAATGAGAAATAAAACCAAATCTTAAAATACCTTCCCCCCACCCCTCCCTTCTTCCTGGGCTTAACTTTACTCCCAAATTCTCTGCCTCCTCCCCCTGAGTAGTGCAGGGGGATGGGGAATGGGGGTTGCAGTCAGTTCATCACGTTGTCTCTGCCGCTCCTTCCTCTTCAGGGGTAGGACTCCTCACACTCTTCCCCTGTTCCAGCATGGGGTCCCTCCCATGGGAGACAGTCCTCTACAAACTTCTCCTATGTGGGTCCTTCCCATGGGCTGCAGTTCTTCACGAACTACTCCAGCGTGGGTCCCTTCCATGGGGTGCAGTCCTTCAGGAACAGACTTCTCCAGTGTGGGACTCCACAGGGTCACAAGTACTGCCAGAAAACCTGCTCCAACGTGGGCTCCTCTCTCCAGAATTTCACAAGTCCTGCCAGGAGCCTGCTCCAGCGCGGGCTTCCCACAGGGTCACAGCCTCCTTCAGGCACATCCACCTGCTCCAGCGTGTGTTCCTCCATGGGCTGCAGGGGAATCTCTGCTCCGGTGCCTGGAGCACCTCCTCCCCCTCCTTCTTCACTGACCTTGATGTCTGCAGAGTTGTCTCTCTCGCATATTCTCACTCCTCTCTTCTGACTGCAGTTGCTGTTGTTCAGCAGGTTTTTTTTTCACCTTCTTAAATATGTAGTCACAGAGGCGCTACCACTGTTGCTGATTGGCTCAGCCTTGGCCAGTGGTGGGTCCCTCTTGGAGCCAGCTGGCATTGGCTCTATTGGACATAGAGGAAGCTTCTAGCCACTTTTCACAGAAGCCATCCCTGTAGCCCTCCCGCTACCATAACCTGGCCACGCAAATCCATTACAGCTGGAACAGGGTGATGCCCCTGAACATCTACAATACATAGATGACATCATGGTGTCCAGCCAAGATCAACCCACTACACCTTGTGGGAGCCAACTAAAAATTGCTGAATTGGTAATTTATCATACAAAAATTCTGTTTTCACTTTGAATGAGTGATTCACTCCATAGTTCCCATGATTGTAGTCCTTCTACCTTCTTCCAGGATTGTTAAATTTACTGTCTAGAGAAATTCTGAAGCCTTTGCCCCCTGCTTATGATTGCTGTTGTGACAGACCAGCTGATGGGCGCTTTGAGCTCAGCCCAGTTGCTGAGGCCATCAGCTTCATTTAGGGTTCGTTCTCACAGCTTAATAACTGGGTTTCGGTGAGAGTCACTGAGTGGGATGCAGTCCATTTGTTCTGCTAACAGCCCAGCTCTGGATATGTAAAATCCCTTTTCCCTGTTGCTCCTTGCAACAACAGGTTTAACTGTTAAAGGCTCATAGGAACCAATTAGATAAACAGATGTTAAAGGAAGCCAGTTTCAGGTCTTGGTGGGAAGTGGTAATTTGAGAGGACTTGTGTAAGGGCTTACTGACACCTAGGTGATGCATGTCTGGCTTTGAGGGTGTGCGCGCCATGGAAGTTGCATCACTCTTCACTGAGGCCAGATGGGAATGTTTTTAGAAATAGCAGCCAGAGCACAGTCTTACTTATTTTAGCAAATAACAGCATACTCTAGAAGCTCATCCTTGGTCTTGGTTTTGTGTTTCCCTTTCTGCATTCAGCTCCATGCAACCCTTAAATTCATGCTTGCTTGAATCTGTCTTGCGGAGAGACTTTGGGGTCTTTTTGGTTTTCCTTGTTAAATGACAAGTTAGATAATATGTGGAACATCAAAACTTGATGTGACAGAGATATTTTAGTTCATCTACTTAATCCATTGCTGAAGTGGAATTGCTTCCTCCTGGGTGCAACCTGAGAGTAAATTTTAACACTTTCAGTGTTGGAAATGAGGATAGGAGAAGCATTTTTTTTTCTTATTCCTCTACTGACTTGAACTGTTTTGGTCATTGCTGGAATAGCAGTATGTGCTTCAGACAATGGTTAGGATTTACAGAGGGTTATGTGAACATCAAAAGGCAATTTTGTTTGCAGCAGTTGCTTTTCAAAAACTTAGTAAAAGTTTTGAGGATATTCAGACAAGCTGAATTTTAAAATGTGTAAGTATGTTCGTACTGCAATTACTTGTGTGCTTTCCCTCTTTCCTTCCTGTTTAGATAATGTTGATTCTTTCATGACCACTTGCATCTTGAATAGCATTTGAATGGTCTTGAAATCATGCAACAGAATAACAGTTTTTAACAATAGAGGCCCAGCCAGTGTTGTTTTCTTACTGATACTACTACTAGCTTGAAACAGCATTTTTTCTACCACTAGAATACTACTTCTAACAAAATTAGATTATTTTCATAATTTTATGACCAAAACCACTTGTATGTAAACAGTAAGAGTAAGAAGGGTAGGAAAGAAGGACAAAAATGAAGGGAGTGGAGGGGAGAAGACTTCAGAGACAGAAAAGGCATGAGTGCTCTGTTGTTCTTGTCGTGGTTTAACCCCAGCCAGCAACTAAGCACCACGCAGCCGCTCAATCCCCCCCCCCCCAGTGGGAACGGGGTATTCCATACCATGTGATGTCATGCCTAGTATATAAACTGGGGGGAGTGGGGGTGGGGGGAATTGCCGCTCAGGGACTAACTGGGCGTCGGTCAGCGAGTGGTGAGCAATTGCATTGTGCATCACTTGTATGTTCAAATCCTTTTATTATTATTATTTTCATTTTATTAGTGTTATTATCATTATTAGTTTCTTCTTTTCTGTTCTATTAAACTGTTCTTATTTCAACCCATGAGTTTTACTTTTTTTTCCGATTCTCTCCCCCCATCCCACTGGGAGGAGGAGTGAGTGAGCAGCTGCGTGGTGCTTAGTTGCTGGCTGGGGTTAAACCATGACAGTCCATTTTGGCGCCCAACGTGGGGCACGAAGGGCTGAGGTAATGACGGATCTGACCAGAGCGTGTTAAAACGCATTTCTTACAAGCATTCATTATATTGGTCTAATAGTCGCTGGTCACTATGTTGATTTTTTAGCTCTTAGAGTTGCGGTGCTCATTTTAGAGTTCTGTTATGTATCACCTCGCTTGCTGTATGTAGTCCCTTTTCTGCTGCTTATCATCCATGGGAGGTGGATTAAGGTTTTCTCTTTGATGTATTGTGTAACACTGGCTTATGGTATGATAAAATTATCAGTCGTGGGATTAATCCAGTATTTGCACTCAGCATTGTTGTCACCTCTATACTTCGGGAGCCATCTGTGGGAAAGTATTAATAATTACACCCTTTACCTTTTCTCCTCTGAGAGCCGATCTATGGGTGAGACACCTTTCTTCCCCTTTCCCTTCTCCTCCAGTCTAGTTACAATGGCATTTGAGAATTTTGAAAAATTTGAATACCCTTGGGATGTTGAAACCAGCATGGTCCTCTTGCTAGGAACTAGCATGTTCCTGAATGTGGTTCAGCTCTTGTTTAAGGTTAGACAACTATTAAAGAAGATCACCCAGAGATCTGCCCCGAGGCTGGATAATTATGAGTGGCAGGGTGTGTGGGGTAGTATGGGCAACTACCTAGGACAGTGGGCACCTCCAATGTTTTGGAACTTTACCCCTGAACAAGTGGAGAATCCGGAAGAAGTAGTAAAATATTTGGAAAAACTATGCCGTCAACCCAACAATTCCAGAGAGATACAAATCACTGCAATGTGCTGGGGCCTGGCCCATGCCTATCGAGTCCTGTTCAACACCACTCAGGACCCTTAAGGGGAAGAGAAGGTCTCTGGGTCGAAGAACAAGGCGACAGGCACTGTGGTCACACAAACCTCAGCGACGGGCACTGCAGTCCCTCTAGCCCCGGTGATGGGCACTGCAGCTACCCAAACCTCTGCAAGCGGTACTGCAATTGAACCAGTGGACCAACCCGCACCAGTATCAGTTGCCCCCTGTGACGGTCTGACAAATTATAGTCAATGTCTCAAACATTCGTTAAAGAACTTTGGTGGAGAAAACGGCCTCTGTAAAAACGCTGGAGTTTTGTGAACAGGACAATGTGGCCGGAGGAGAGAGCCCCACGGAGGGTGGGACCGCACTTCTCCAAAGCCGCAATTCCTTATCTTAAGTGACCAGGAGAAGGAGCACAGCATATGCACCTGGAGGAGGAGGCCCCATGGAAGACGGGACTGTGCTTCTATCTTAAGCAGTCATGCCAGCAGGAAAAGAGAGGCAGCTCCACAATGAACCCCCCACCAAAGCTCACCGACCGATTCCAGAGAACCCCGGGAATGGGAACTGTGCATGTCGAGACCATCAACTAACACACTATAAAAGAAGGGAGAATGAGTTCTCAGGGCACGCCCTCCGGAACTGGATCTCTACGCTGGCTGGACCAACGCTGGACCCAGGACTGGTGAAACGCTTTTCTTCTCTTTCTTTCTTTCTTTCTCTCATTTTCTCTCTCCCTCTTTTCCTTCTCTCTTTTCCACAGTCCCTACACCTCATCCTTTTAAACATAAACCATTGACCAAGTCTGAGACTAGGAGTGGATCTAGCCACCCCTGGGCTCCTCTTTGAGAAGGAGTCCAGAAAGCAAGGGGGTCTGCTCTGAACCTCGTGACTCAACGGGAGGGCTCTCCTGATACAGTTTCATGTTCCTTTTTCCATTTCTTTTTCTACACGTCCCTTCTCTTTTCAAACAGCAGCTTAATGACATGTTGCAAGGTTCATATTGATAAGTTCACTTGTACTTGGGCAAGGTTAGCTAGGTTGAATAAATGTTGATTGTTCTTTGAACTCCCCTGGTGTCGTTTCACCTTAATTCTGACAAAGGAAATCCACGAACCTGAGTCGCTCCAAATTTGGGACATGACACCCCCATACAGAAGAAGAAATATACAAAAAAATCAGTTCGCTTAGCGAAAGAGGAAGATGAGCCAGGGTCATCACAGGAACAGGAGGAAGAGGCAGAACCAGAGGTAATCACCTGATCCCTATCCCTGAGTGAGCTGTGGGATATGTGAAAAGATTTTGGCCGCCATATAGGTGAGCATATTATCACCTGGCTCCTCCGATGCTGGGACAATGGGGCTAATAGCTTGGAATTAGAAGGTAGGGAAGCCAAGCAGCTGGGATCGCTTGCCAGGGAAGGTGGCATTGACAAGGCAATTGGAAAAGGGACACAAGCCCTCAGCCTCTGGAGGCGACTCCTGTCAAGCATGAAGGAAAAGAAGCTCTTTAAGGAAGATGTTATATGTCAATCAAGCAAGTGGACCACCATGGAGAGAGGTATCCAATATCTGAGGGAATTAGCCATGCTAGAGACGATTCATTATGACCCAGACAATGCACAATTACCCAGACATCCAGATGAAGTCCCATGCACACAACCCATGTGGCGGAAGTTTGTACGGAGCGCACCATCGTCCTATGCCAACTCACTGGCAATAATGACCTGGAAAGATGAAGAGGCACCGACGGTGGATGAAGTGGCTGGCCAACTCTGGCAATACAAAGAAAATCTCTCTTCTTCCCTACAAGCCTGCATTTCGGCTGTGGAGAAGCTGTCACAGAATTTCCAGCAATTCAAAGAGGAGATGTCCTATTCCCCACCTGTAAGGACCAATGTCTCAGCTCTTAGGAGTGAGCGTTCCCCTGCCCAAGTGACAGAATATAGAAGGTACACACCGTGAGGTGCCCTGTGGTTTTACCTATGTGATCATGGAGAGGACATGAGGAAATGGGATAGAAAACCTACCTCGGTCCTAGATGCACAGGTACGTAAGTTGCGAGGGAAAACCACCACAAAAGGGGATTCTCCCAGGAAAAATGCTGCTCCATTTCCAAACAGAGTAGAAGGGCTGATCTTATTTCTGATCCTCTTGAAGGGACTTCTGAGCCAATTTTACGAGAAGTGAGTACTGGACACTCTAATCAGAATTAGAGGGGCCCTGCCTCCAGCCAGGTGGAGGAAAGGGATAACCGGGTCTATTGGACTGTGTGGATTCAATGGCCTGGTGAGACAAGGGGAGTCAAAAGAATCTCAGTAGACATAATAAAGGGGGATGAGAGATGATGTTTAGCGCTTACATTGTTGAAATTAGCTGAGGCAAAGACAGTCTTTGATAAGAAGAGCTGGTCCCAAGGACCAGCCAATGAGGCAGAGACAGTTCCTGATAAGAAGCAGGAGCAGGGCCCAAGAGCCAGCTAAGACCGGTCTTGCAGCTTGGGTGAATACCAAGAAACCACTGAGCCTGCGCAAGAAAAAAGGTTACTAGCGGTGATGAAGAGGAGTCATCTATCTTCATCTCTGCGACCACCAGACGACCACCATAAAGAGGCACTGCACAAGCGCAGTTGAGAGGAGACTATGGAAATGACCTCTCGGAGCTAATTTTAATATGGAGCGGGGATAGGTCATGCCTATGTATAGGCGTATTGTGAATATGTAACACTTGACTGTATAAACTTGAGACAAACTGCCAAGTCGGGTGCACATGACTTTGGTGGGACTACCCCCTGTGCTGCCCAGCGCTGAATGAACATACCTACTTTACAATCTCACTGATTGTGGAGTCTGTTTCCGCACGTCAGTTTGGCGAGCCAGCCAGGAGACTCTCTGCTCGGCTGCGGGACCGACTGTGGAGCGGACGCCCCTAGGCGCGCCCCGAGCACTTTCCTCGGAGGAGCCTCCGCTGCCAGCTGCTCACCGTGGGAGCAGACAACAACCTCCTGAAGCCGCGGACCAAACGGTATGTGTCACAAAGG
Source organism: Harpia harpyja (assembly GCF_026419915.1). Classification (NCBI taxonomy): domain Eukaryota; kingdom Metazoa; phylum Chordata; class Aves; order Accipitriformes; family Accipitridae; genus Harpia; species Harpia harpyja. The sequence goes on from NC_068968.1 coordinate 16,496,761, forward strand.
TAGCCTGTAGAAATACGGCCGGGGCAGCTGGTAAATCGCACAGAGATGTCTGGCGTGCAGTGTAGTCCCCATATGGGAGGAGGGTACCCTGTATGGTAACAAGGGGGGGATTTGCTGACTGATAGAGCGGCCGCTAGCGATCTTGGGGGTAGATCGAGCAAATCCGGGGTGACTGCTGCATCCCAGTATCGGGAGCCAGGACGGACCTGTCGATGACTGGTATATAAGAGGCAGGAGAAGGGTAAGCGCACCCCCTTGCAATTGCGCTTGGTTTATGGGGTAAGAGGACCCCCTCGCAATTGCGCTTGGTTTATTTTTGCAGCTGCTGCAAGGTTGTCAACTGGAGCGATGATTGTATGATGTGAATGTTTGGAAATTTAATGTTAAAGATTTTGTGTGGGTGTGTGGAAATGATATGTTGAAATTTATAGGTGTATGTATGTTTGTTAATGTGTGAATGTCTTTACGTATTAATAGAGGTGATTCCCTGCTTTGTATGTGGGCTTGTAACTGGACTATATAGTAATTAGCATCCGGCTTGGGTTTTGTTGAAGTGTAAATCTTGTGGGAGAAGGTGGTACTGTACATCTAGCAGACGGAAACTAGACTGCCTTGAGTGTTTTCCCCAAATTCCACACTTTTATGATTGGGAAAGAGTTCACTAAGAATCCGAAATAGTGAGATTGGTGTGTAAAGGAAAATTTAATTCCAGAAATTTGGGATGTGTGGGAGGGAAACGGAGGGAAGACTATAAAGAAGTGTAAGGAACGATTTTCATGGAAGCTTATTAAAAGGAGAAGCCAAAATCAAACTTAAGAATCATTAGGAGGAGTATTAAAATGGGAAACAATCAAGGAGGAGTATTGAGGAAGAGTCCTCTGGGTTGTGTAATTGCCCACTGGAAAGATATTGTTGGGACCGGAGGTACGGAAAGTAAAAAGAACCTTATTAAATACTGCAATCAATGGCGGCCGTTGTATAAGTTAGAAGGTGATGCTAAGTGGCCGCTTAATGGGTCAATAGATTATAATACTCTATTACAACTAATGCTGTTTTTAAGGAGAGAAGGAAAATGGGATGAGGTTTCGTATGCAGACATGTTTTTCACCCTCCGAAATCATCCGGAGTGGCAAAGGGACTGTGGAATGGTATCCCCACAGGACCCCATGGTGCTTGCACTTGAGCGAGAGAACAACAAGGAGCTTAGAGGTAAACTGCGGCGGTGTCGTTCGGCATGTAGTATTGGACAAAGATGTACAAAGACAAATAAAATCCATCAGGCACCAGAACAAGATCTAATTGATTTGTTTAAGCCTCCCCCTCGACCACAGGAACAGGATGCAGACTCGGATAGAACTCCAACCCCCCCGAACAGCCCTGCATCTTCCCGTACTAGGAAGAAAACTACCTCAACAGCTTTACAAGCACCTCTCCGAGAGGCGGTGGGGCCGGATGGTGGGACGATGTTAATCAAAGTACCCTTTTCTACTGCTGACCTAGGGGAATGGAAAAAGGTTGCAAAAGATTATAGGAGAGATCCGATAGGTGTAACTAAGCATTTCCAATTTATTGTAAAACAGCATAACCCTGATTGGGAGGATATACAGCTATTATTGGAATGTATGACTGAGAGAAACAGCTGATTTTAAAAACAGCAGGGAACCTAGCTGAAGATCATTATAAGATTACAGGAGGGGACATTAAGGAATATTTCCCTCTCCAAGACCCAAAGTGGGATGTTAATAGATCTGCACATATGGAAAGATTGCAGGGGTATCAGGATTGGATTACAAAAGGAATGGAGAGAGCAATCCCCAAAACTATAAATTGGTCAGCTTTATATGCAGTTAAACAGAGTCCTTCCGAGTCTCCATCTGAATTCCTGGATCGATTGAGGGATGTAATGCGCCGCAGCACACCGCTGGATCCTGGGTCAGAGGTAGGAATACAACAATTAGTCTCCCTGGTTTTGGGTCAATCTACAGGGGATATAAGGCGCAAACTTCAGAAATTACGGCCTACAGAGGGTAGGAATTTAGAAATATTATTGGATGAAGCATGGAGAGTATTTAGTAACAGAGAGGAAGGATATAGGCAGGGGCAAAGGAAATTAATGGCTGTTATCCAGGAAGAAAGAGGAAGAGGGCCTAGACGAGACTTGCCCCGACTGGGCAAGGATCAATGCGCTTTGTGTAAGAAATTCGGTCATTGGAAAAAGGAATGCCCAAGGAACAAGAAGGAGGATCAGAGGGCTCAAACAGGAAGAACGGTAGCCCATGTGAAGGGAGATTGACGGGAACCTGGGGAATCTACCCTAGCGGATCCACTGGTTATAGTTAAGCTAGGGAAAACACAACAAGAGGTAGAATTTTTGGTAGATACGGGGGCAACATACTCGGTTCTGAATCAAGCTTTGATGCCCCTGGGAGATGATTATGTCATGGTGAAAGGAGCGACTGGCCAAAGTGAAAAGGCATATTTTTGTAAACCTTTAGAATATAAATTAGGAAAACAGTGGGGCATTAATAAATTTTTATATATGCCCAACTCCCCAAAGGCACTTTTGGGAAGGGACTTGTTGGAACAATTGGGAGCAAAAATTGTATTTGAAAAGGGAGAAATTACTCTGGAGGTAAAAGATCAGCAATATATTCAAATATTGAGCCTAACCTTAACCAGTCTCCCCCTAGAAGGAAGCATTAACGAGGACATCTTAAACCAAGTGTACCCAGGGGTATGGGCTACTGATGCACCTGGAAGAGCGAAAAGTGCTCCACCTGTTGAAGTTAGGATCAAGGAAGGCCAAAAGCCAGTAAGAATTAAACAATATCCCCTAAAGAAGGAAGACAGAGAAGGAATCCGGCCGGTGATAGAAAAATTTTTGCAGTTGGGATTATTAAAAGAGTGTGAGTCTGAATTCAATACCCCTATATTACCTGTTCGGAAGCCCGATGGGTCATATCGGGTGGTCCAAGACTTACGGGCGGTGAATAAGATAACTGAAGATCTTTACCCAGTAGTGGCGAACCCATATACCCTGTTGACCGTATTAACACCTGAATTGACTTGGTTTACTGTCTTAGATTTGAAGGATGCTTTCTTTTGCCTCCCTCTACATGAAGCCAGCCAAAAATTATTTGCATTTGAATGGGAAAATCCCAAGAGTGGTCGAAAGACCCAGCTCACTTGGACGGTGTTGCCACAAGGATTTAAGAATAGTCCTACCATTTTCGGCAATCAGCTTGCGAAAGACTTAGAATCCTGGGAAGCCCCGTCTGAGGAAGGGAAGCTGTTGCAGTATGTGGATGATATCCCGATCGCCACCAAAACAGAGAAAGATTGTATGACATGGATAGTGAGTCTGCTGAATTTCCTGGGACTCCAGGGGTACCAGGTATCCAAGGCGGCGGCACAGGTAATGCAACGCAAAGTGAATTATTTGGGCTATGAAATTAGTGCGGGACAAAGAACTTTGGGACAGGCCTGTAAAGAGGCAATATGCCAAACTCGGAGACCTCAGACAGTAAAAGAGTTACGGTCTTTTCTTGGAACGACGGGGTGGTGCCGATTGTGGATCTATAATTATGGATTGCTTGTTAAACCACTGTATGCACTGACAGCCACTGAGCAGAAACACCTTGAGTGGAACAAGGAGACCAAACGAGCCTTTGAGCTACTGAAAAAGGCTTTGATGTTGGCCCCGGCCTTAGGACTCCCAGATGTAAGCCGTTTCTTCTTTACTCCCACGAGAAGCAGGGCATTGCCCTTGGAATATTAGCACAAAACCTGGGTCCATATCGACGGGCAGTTGCCTACCTCTCTAAGCAGTTAGACACAACTGCAAAAGGTTGGCCTGGATGCCTGCGGGCAGTTGCGGCTGTGATATTGAATATACAGGAAGCCCGAAAGTTTACTCTGGGCCAGAAAATGACTGTTTTGGTGTCTCACACAGTATCAGCAGTACTGGAAGCGAAAGGTGGACATTGGCTCTCTCCGCAAAGATTCCTGAGATATCAAGCTATATTGGTAGAGCAGGATGATGTGGAAATTGTAGTCACTAACATTGTCAACCCAGCTTCTTTTCTCAGCGGGAACACAGGAGAACCGGTACATCATGACTGTTTGGAAACCATCGAAGCAACATACGCAAGCCGCCCAGACCTGAAAGACAGCCCCATGGAAAACGGGGAAACTTGGTTCACAGACGGAAGCAGTTACATCCTAAATGGTAATCGACATGCGGGATACGCCGTCACCACCAGCCAAGAGGTAATAGAATCAGGGGCTTTGCCTATGAACACCTCCGCACAGAAGGCAGAAATAATTGCTCTAACCTGCGCCCTGGAATTGGCCCAGGGCAAAGTTGTGAACATTTATACAGACTCAAAATATGCCTTTGGAGTTGTACACGCACATGGAGCAATTTGGAAGGAGAGGGGACTATTGAGTTCTCAAGGGAAAAATATCAAACACGCAGAAGAAATTCTGAAGTTACTGGAAGCTGTCCAGCTCCCTAAGAAAGTAGCGATTATGCATATCAAGGCACACCAGAAAGTGAGCTCAGATTTGGAAAGAGGGAATGAGCTGGCGGACAGAGAGGCAAAACAAGTGGCCAAAACAAAGGTAAAAACAGAAGGGGCCTTAATTCCTGATAGGCAGATTTCCCTAGAAGGTAAGCCAGAATATACCAGGGAAGATCAGAAGCTCATTACAGATTTAGAAGGGTCATATAATGAAGAGGGGTGGGCTCATACCCCACAAGGAAAGCTTATCATTCCCTCTTGCTTATTATGGCATTTGATACGGGAGGAACATAGGAAAAGACATTGGGGGACAGAGGCTCTGTATAATCATTTGATAAGAGAAATTGTGGCTAGAAATTTATATACCATGGTGAGACAGGTGACTCAACAGTGTGATCTTTGCCTCCAGACTAATCCTAAGAATACCCCCAAGGCGGAAATGGGCCAGATTGGAAAAGGGAATGGGCCTGGACAACAATGGCAAATTGATTTTACAGAACTTCCAAGAAAAGGGGGGTATCGATATTTATTGGTATTAACTGATACCTTTTCAGGTTGGCCAGAAGCATTCCCAACAAGAATGGCTAAAGCTCGGGAGGTAACTAAAATACTGGTGCAAGAGATAATACCACGTTTTGGGGTTCCAGCAACCATATCCTCTGACAGAGGACCACATTTTGTCTCAAAAATAGTACAACAAATTAGCCGCCATTTGGGTATAGATTGGCAGCTTCATACTCCATATCACCCCCAGTCGAGTGGTCAAGTGGAAAAAATGAACCACTTAATCAAACAGCAAATTGTGAAATTAGGACAAGAAGCAAATTTGACATGGCCTCAGTCTCTCCCTTTAGCCCTTCTGCGTATACGAACAAGACCAAGGGCGAAAGAAGGACTGAGCCCCTTTGAAATTCTGTATGGACAACCCTATGGGATACGGAGAGGGGTGTCTGTACAAGCAGGGGATGAAATTATGACTTCTTACATGGTAGCATTAGGTAAGCAACTTAATAAAATCAGAAAGCATGTGGTAGGGACTCGAGGGAGAGGTTTGGATGGGCCTGTACATAATATACAACCAGGAGATTATGTGTATATAAAGTCTCTTACAGAAAAAACTCTGGAGCCGCAGTGGGAAGGACCATTTCAAGTATTACTTACCTCCTTCACCGCGAATAGGATCAAGGAACATAGCGCCTGGATCCATCACACTAGGGTGAAGGCGGCACCCAAAGGACAATGGACTTCACAAGAAAAGGGACCTTTGAAGCTCAAATTTGTAAGACATTGATTCTCATGCTCCTGAGCTGGACCTTGCCTAAGGGGCAGGCTTGGGATCGAAATACTTATTTAAATATGACAGAGAGTATCTCGAAAGTACTAAATTTATCAGATTGTTGGGTATGTAATCCCCTTCCTCAGGGGAACATGGAACTCCCCTTTTTAGGAGTCCCAACCACAAATTGGACATCTCTTATTAAAGACGGGCCAGACAGGAATGGATTATGCCTTTATGGAAAGGGAAATACCCAGCGGGGACCCAGCTTTGATCTGGAGGTACCTGACCCTAAAGAGGTCTTAATTACTGGCTGTTGCTTAAATATTACTGATAATATTTGGGGAGACATGGATAATTGTAGCCTTGCGGAAAATCTGGGAACTTTTGATAAAGGAAAATTAGAACGTCTTGGACTGAACTTAACTATCAGTTTCTATTATATCCGGAAACCAAAGAGGGGGCCAGAAAAGAAGGGGTGAGAACAAGACAGAAGGGAGACACATCTCGGTCCAAGATGCAACACAGGGCCCGGATACTGGTGGCTCTGTGGGGATGGCAAGGCCAGAAAGAGTTTACCCCAGAACTGGAAGGGACACTGTGTTCGGGGGTACCTTGCACCTCAGATCAGTATATTCGAGGGAGCTTCGCCTCCCCGAGGGTTTTTGAGAACACCTTGGCTCCGTGTAAAACGGACTGAAAACCCACTAATTATTCGAGGTACTAGGTACCATAGTTTTGTCCGATGGTTAATCCCCTCTTTAGGGGTAAGTAAGTGAGTTGGAGAAAGCTATCGTGAATATATCTGCTACATTAGAGGTTATAGAAAATGCTACAATTGATGCAATTCGAGGGCTGCAACTGGAAATACAATCCCTAAGTAAAGTAGTACTCCAAAATAGAATGGGATTGGACATGCTTATAGCAAAAGAAGTGGGCTTATGTGTAGTTATAAACCAAACTTGCTGTACCTATATCAATCAAAACCAACGAACTGAAACAGATCTTGAAGAGATATGGGAAAAGACTAAAATACTACATGAAGCTTCCCAAGATGACACTTCTTGGGGCTTGACAGGCATATTAGAAAAATTAACCTCCTGGTTGCCAAATTTGGCATGGTTGAAGCAATTGTTTGTCACTATAATAATCATCATTCTCTTGTCTGTGGTCCTTTGCATAGTGGTTCGATGTGGCTTTTTGTGCTGTAAGAGTACAGGAGACTCTTACAGTGAATGGAAAAAGAATCAGTTACAACAAAAACTCGAGACCAACAAATACTTTGAGAGGATGCTAGATAGGGAAACAATGTATTAGAAGTACTAGGATTAGATATAGTAAAAGAATTTACTATTTTCTAGAAAAGGGGGGACTGAGACAAGGGGAGTCAAAAGAATCTCAGTAGACATAATAAAGGGGGATGAGAGATGATGTTTAGCGCTTACATTGTTGAAATTAGCTGAGGCAAAGACAGTCTTTGATAAGAAGAGCTGGTCCCAAGGACCAGCCAATGAGGCAGAGACAGTTCCTGATAAGAAGCAGGAGCAGGGCCCAAGAGCCAGCTAAGACCGGTCTTGCGGCTTGGGTGAATACCAAGAAACCACTGAGCCTGCGCAAGAAAAAAGGTTACTAGCGGTGACGAAGAGGAGTCATCTATCTTCATCTCTGCGACCACCAGACGACCACCATAAAGAGGCACTGCACAAGCGCAGTTGAGAGGAGACTATGGAAATGACCTCTCGGAGCTAATTTTAATATGAAGCGGGGATAGGTCATGCCTATGTATAGGCGTATTGTGAATATGTAACACTTGACTGTATAAACTTGAGACAAACTGCCAAGTCGGGTGCACACGACTTTGGTGGGACTACCCCCCGTGCTGCCCAGCGCTGAATGAACATACCTACTTTACAATCTCACTGATTGTGGAGTCTGTTTTCCGCACGTCACTGGCACGTTAGACCCACAGGAGTACAAGGCTCTAGTAGACACCGGCACACAGTGCACTCTAATGCCATCAAGTTATAAAGGGGCAGAACCCATCTGTATTTCTGGTGTGACAGGGGGATCCCAAGACTTAACTGTATGGGAGGCTAAAGTAAGCCTAACTGGGAATGAATGGCAGAAACACCCCATTGTGACTGGTCCAGAGGCTCCGTGCATCCTTGGCATAGACTATCTCAGGAGAGGGTGTTTCAGGGACCCGAAGGGGTATCGATGGGCTTTTGGTATAGCTGCCTTGGAGACAGAGGGCACTGAACAGCTGTCTACCCTGCCTGGTCTCTCTCAAGACCCTTCGATTGTGGGGTTGCTGAAGGTTGAACAACAGGTGCCAAACGTTACCACAGCGGTGCACCAGCAGCAATATCGCACCAACCGAGACTCCCTGATTCCCATCCACAAGTTGATTTGCCAACTGGAGAGCCAAGGAGTGATCAGTAAAACTCGCTCACCCTTTAATAGTGCCATACGGCCAGTGCGAAAGCCTAACAGGGAGTGGAGGCTAACAGTTGACTATCGCGGCCTGAATGAAGTTACGCCACCGCTGAGTGCTGCCGTTCCAGATATGCTAGAACTTCAATACGAACTAGAGTCAAAGGCAGCCAAGTGGTATGCCACAATGGACATTGCTAATGCGTTTTTCTCAATCCCTCTGGCAGCAGAGTGTCGTCCACAATTTTCTTTTACTTGGAGGGGTGTCCAGTACACTTGGAATCGATTGCCCCAGGGGTGGAAACACAGCCCCACCATTTGCCATGGACTAATCCAGACTGCACTGGAAAAAGGTGAAGCTCCGGAACACTTGAAATACATTGATGACATCATCGTATGGGGTGACACAGCAGAAGAAGTTTTTGAGAGAGGGAAGAAAATAATTGAAATCCTTCTGAAAGCCGGTTTTGCCATAAAAGAAAGTGAGGTCAAGGGACCTGCACAGGTGTATTGGTTTTGTGTGGCAAGGTTTTGGTAGCGGGGGGGGTTACAGGGGTGGCTTCTGTGAGAAGCTGCTGGAAGCTTCCCCTGTGTCCAACAGAGCCAATACCAGCCGGCTCTAAGACGGACCCGCCGCCGGCCAAGGCCGAGTCAATCAGTGATAGTGGTAACGCCTCTGTGATAACATTTTTAAGAAGGAAAAAAGTTGGGACGGCGGTATTCGGCAGCCGGAGAGAGGAGTGAGAACATGTAAGAGAAACAACCCTGCGGACACCAAGGTCAGTGCAGAAGGAGGGGGAGGAGATGCTCCAGGCGCCGGAGCAGAGATTCCCCTGCAGCCCGTGGTGAAGACCATGGTGAGGCAGGCTGTCCCCCTGCAGTCCATGGAGGTCCACGGTGGAGCAGATATCCAACTGCAGCCCGTGGAGGACCCCACGCCGGAGCAGGTGGGTTCCCGAAGGAGGCTGTGACCCCGTGGGAACCCCGCGCTGGAGCAGGCTCCTGGCAGGACCTGAGGATCTGTGGAGAGAGAAGCCCACGGAGCAGGTTTGCTGGCAGGACTTGTGACCCCGTGGGGGACCCACGCTGGAGCAGTGTGCTCCTGAAGGACTGCACGCCGTGGAAAGGACCCATGCTGGAGCAGTTCGTGAAGAACTGCAGCCCGTGGGAAGGACCCACGTTGGAGAAGTTCGTGGAGGACTGTCTCCCGTGGGAGGGACCCCACGCTGGAGCAGGGGAAGAGTGTGATGAGTCCTCCCCCTGAGGAGGATGAAGCGGCAGAAAATAACGTGTGATGAACTGACCGTAAACCCCATCCCCGTCCCCCTGTGCCGCTGGGGGGGTTGGTAGAGAATCCAGGAGTGAAGTTGTGCCTGGGAAGAAGGGAGGGGTGGAGGGAAGGTGTTCTGAGATTTGGTTTTATTTCTCATTACCCTACTCCGGTTGATTTGTAATAAATCGAGTTAATTTTTCCTCAAACTGAGTCTGTTTTGCCCGTGACGGTAATTGGTGAGTGATCTCTCCTATCCTTATCTCGACCCACAAGCTCTTTGTTATATTTTCTCTCCCCTGTCCAGCTGAAGAAGGAGGGGGAGTGATAGAACGGCTCTGGTGGGCACCTGGCATCCAGCCAGGGTTAACCCATCACAACAGTACATCCAGTTTTTAGGAATAAAATGGCAAGATGGACGTCGTCAGATCCCAATGAATGTGATCAACAAAATAGCAGCTATGTCCCCACTGACTAATAAAAAGGAAACACAGGCCGCCTTAGGTGTCGTGGGGTTTTGGAGAATGCATATTTGAAATTACAGTCTGATTGTAAGCCCTCTCTATCAAGTGACCCGGAAGAAGAATGATTTTAAATGGGGCCCTGAGCAACAACAAGCCTTTGAACAAATTAAACGGGAGATTGTTCACGCAGTAGCCCTTGGGCCAGTCTGGGCAGGTCAAGATGTTAAAAATGTGCTCTATACTGCAGCCGGGGAGAATGGCCCTACCTGGAGCCTCTGGCAGAAAGCACCTGGGGAGACCCGAGGCCAACCCCTGGGGTTTTGGAGTCAGGGATACAGAGGATCTGAGGCCTGCTATACTCCAACTGAAAAAGAGATATTGGCAGCATATGAAGGAGTTTGAGCTGCGTCAGAAGTGGTTGGTACTGAAACACAGCTCCTCTTAGCACCCCGACTGCCAGTGCTGGGCTGGATGTTCAAAGGGAGGGTCTCCTCTACACATCATGCAACTGATGCCACATGGAGTAAGTAAGTGGGCCACACTGATCACACAACAAGCTTGCATAGGAAACCCCAGTCGCCCAGGAATTGTGGAAGTGATCACGGACTGGCCAGAAGGCAAAGATTTTGGAATGTCGCCAGAGGAGGAGGTGACACGGGCTGAAGAGGCCCCACTGTATAATGAACTGTCAGAAAATGAGAGGCAATATGCCCTGTTCACTGACAGATCCTGTTGCATTGTGGGAAAGCATCAGAGGTGGAAGGCTGCTGTATGGAGTCCTACATGACAAGCTGCAGAAACTGCTGAAGGAGAAGGTGAATCGAGTCAGTTTGCAGAGGTGAAAGCCATCCAGCTAGCGTTAGATATTGTGAAAGAGAGAAGTGGCCAGTGCTCTATCTCTGTACTGACTCATGGATGGTGGCAAATGCCCTGTGGGGGTGGTTACAGCAATGGAAACAGAGCAACTGGCAGTGCAGAGGTAAACCCATTTGGGCCACCGCACTGTGGCAAGACATTGCATCCCAGCTAGAGAATCTGGTTGTAAAAGTACATCATGTAAATGCTCACGTACCTAAGAGTTGGGCCACTGAAGAACATCAAAACAACCAGCAGGTGGATCAGGCTGCCAAGATTGAAGTGGCTCAGGTGGATCTGGACTGGCAACATAAGGGTGAGCTATTTATGGCTCAGTGGGCCCATGATAATTCAGGCCATCAGGGAAGAGATGCAACATATAGATGGGCTCGCGATCGAGGGGTGGACTTGACCATGGACACTATCGCACAGGTTATCCATGAATGTGAAACATGTGCTGCAATTAGGCAAGCCAAGCGGCTAAAACCCCTGTCGCATGGAGGGCGATGGCTGAAATATGGATGGATGGCTGATATATGAATGGGGAAGCCTGGCAGATTGACTATATCACACTCCCACAAACTTGCCAAGGCAAGCGCTATGTGCTTACAATGGTGGAAGCAACCACTAGATGGCTGGAAACATATTCTGTGCCCCATGCCACTGCCCAGAACACTCTCCTGGGCCTTGAAAAGCATGTCTTGTGGCGACATGGCACCCCAGAAAGAACTGAGTCAGACAACGGGACTCATTTCCGAAACAACCTCATAGACACCTGGGCCAAAGAGCATGGCATTGAGTGGGTGTATCATATCCCCTATCATGCACCAGCCTCTGGGAAAATCGAAGGATACAATGGACTGTTAAAGACTACATTGAGCGGAATGGGGTGGTGGAACCTTCAAATATTGGGATACACATTTAGCAAAAGCCACCTGGTTAGTCAACACCAGAGGATCTGCCAATCGGGCTGGCCCTGCTCAATTAGAATTTTTACATACTGTAGAAGGGGATAAAGTCCCTGTAGTGCACATAAAAAATATGTTAGGGAAGACAGTCTGGGTTACTCCTGCCTCAGGCAAAGGTAAACCCATTCATGGGTTTGCTTTTGCTCAAGGACCTGGGTGCACTTGTTGGGTGATGCGAAAAGATGGGGAAGTCCAATGTGTGCTTCAAGGGGATTTGATTTTAGGTGAGAATAGCCAATGAATTAAACTGTATGATGTTAGTTGCTATGTAACCCTGCCACTGTATGTTATCCTTACTATAATTGTTATATGCTATATCCATAGTACTATAGTAAGAATCACTTAGATCAAGCAAGAAAGAACTTTGATCAAACTGTGCAAAGCGCAGTAGTGATGGAACCAGAACTGACTCCAGCATGCAACAATCCAACACTATACACCATCCTCCTGCTGCGCCCAATGTCACCCACTCACCGCACCACATTGAAGCCCAATTCTGCTCTGCCGACTGAGAGGACTTTGCACCATCCCTCCTGCCCAGAAAGACTGGTATGACAGATGGAGCCCAAAGTCGGGGACTAAATGAATTCAATGAACATTTTACAGAGATGGCCCATAGACTAAGGGAAGGATATCTGTGTTTGTGTATACATGTATATATATCTCAAAGGACAGGAAAGGTGATGATGATTGATTAGGATGTATTGGAAAGTATGGGACCTGAGCATGACGTCAGTGGTATAGAATAAGGGGTGGATACTGTCCTGGTTTCAGCTGGGATAGAGTTGTCTTCCTAGTAGCTGGTACAGTGCTATGTTTTGAGTTCAGTATGAGAAGAATGTTGATAACACTGATGTTTTCAGTTGTTGCTAAGTAGTTTAGTCTAAAGTCAAGGATTTTTCAGCTTCTCATGCCCAGCCAGCGAGAAGGCTGGAGGGGCACAAGTAGTTGGGAGGGGACAGAGCCAGGGCAGCTGACCCACACTGGCCAACAGGGTATTCCATACCATGTGACGTCACATCTAGTATATAAACTGGGGGGAGTGGGAGTAGGGAAATCACTGCTCGGGGACTAACTGGGCGTCAATCGGCAGGTAGTGAGCAATTGCACTGCGCATCATTTGTACATTCCAATCCTTTTATTATTACTGTTGTCATTTTATTAGTGTTATCATTATCATTATTAGTTTCTTCTTTTCTGTTCTGTTAAACTGTTCTTATCTCAACCCATGAGTTTTGCTTCTTTTCCCGATTTTCTCCCCCATCCCACTGGGGGGGGGGGGCGGAAGTGAGTGAGCAGCTGCGTCGTGCTTAGTTGCTGGCTGGGGTTAAACCACAATAAATGACTGTAATAATAATAAAAGGATTGGAATATACAAGTGATGCACAATGCAATTGCTCGCCAACTGACGACCAGTTAGTCCCCGAGCAGCAATTCCCTCCAGCCCCTCTCCCCCCAGTTTATATACTAGGCATGACATCACATGGTATGGAATACCCCTTTGGCCAGTCTGTGTCAGCTGCCCTGGCTGTGTCCCCTCCCAACTTCTTGTGCCCCTCCAGCCTTCTTGCTGGCTGGGCATCAGAATCTGAAAAATCCTTGACTTTAGTCTAAACACTACTGAGCAACAACTGGAAACATCAGTGTTATCAACATTTTTCTCATACCTATCTCAAAAACATAGTACCGTACCAGCTACTAGGAAGACAATTAACATTATCCCAGCCAGAACCAGGACACCCTCTCTTCTGGGTTAACTTTTTTCTGGGTTGGTGGATTAAATCACCATGTGGAGGGACCTAGTGGCCACCAGAATGGTTGAGGAAAGTGGAAAGAAAATGTAGCCAGGAATGGGGAGAAAAAGGTCCGCTTTAGCCTCCAGGGAGTCCCTGATAGGCTGGCTCAGCTATAACATCTAATTTCACTCTTCACTATAGTGTGTATGGACATTTTTATGTAGTATTGCAGGTGCAGAATGAGAGAGCTTTAAGAATGCTGTCATGCATAATTTTAAAAGGTAAGGTAATATCAGATTTGAGATTGCTTGTGCAAAATAAATTCTTTATACTTCTAGGTGCTTTTCACCTCTTATCGTTAACACCCAGTTGCTCTCCCTGAGTTAGCTGGTTGGGGTGTCTCCTAGACAGCCCTTATCTGTTTCTTGATCAGTGAGTCTTGTTTCCCTGATCCAGACTCTCCATCCTCTTCCAGCTCACTTCATTCTTTCAAGGCCACCCAGTCTCCTGCCATGGTGTGGTTGTTGTTATTGTTTGTGTGTGTTTGGTGGTTTGTTTTTGTTTTTTTTTTAAGTTCTTTGACTGTTTCCTTCCAAAGCAGCCCCTCAGCCTGGCCCTCTTCATAGCCCCGTTACTGGCAAGAGAGAGAAAAGTATTCCCCGTCTTCAGCTCTGATTCCAGCTCTGGTCTGTCATGCGTCATGGTGCACAGCTGATTGAAATCCCATGTTGTTCCATGGGGATGGTGACTCTCCTGTTCTGGTCAGGACTCTTGCTTGAGGGAACAGTGTGCAAAGTGAGGATGCAGTCTGTGGAGGTTTGAGTTGCTAGACAAATTTCAGAAAGGCTTACAACTGCCAAATCAGGGTAGATGTGCACCCCTCAATGTCACATACCAGCTGATGGAATAGAAGATTTTTATCCCCTATTACAAATCTTACTTCTCTATCAAGCTAACAGGCATTTGAAATTTGACAGGAATGTCTTTCCTTCTTGAAGAAAAGGTCACCAGAAGCTTCTAATGCTGAAAAATGTAGCTTAATTTTCTAAAACATTCGAACTGTTTGGCTGAAACTCATGCAAGAAAATTCAGCCTCAGGCAGGCATCTGGCGTGGAAATTTTCAGCCCAAACTGCTATTTTGGGAAAGCTGTAAGCAATGAAAATGTGTTTTAAGAGTGGAAAGTGTTGAACAATCTCTGTACTAAGACAGAACTTACATTTTGGTGGATAAAGGCAACCTGTGCTGGAGTTTTAGGCTGAACCACAACAACTTTCATTCCCCTTTCCTGTAAGGGGAAGCCCTTAACCAACTTGAAATTCTCCAACAACTGTGTCAGTTAATTTTTTTTTTCTAACACTTATGTAGTTATTTTCTGCAGCCTTAGCTATTACTGAGTGAAAAGTAGAGAAGCTCTGTCCTAGCATAACTAAAACTTCAGGAAGAATATTTTTGGGCTGTGGTGGCATACAAAACTTTTCTTGCAGATTCCTGCAGCACGCTGCTAATGCTGCCAGGAAGCCAAGCAGAAGATTGTGTTACGGGATTCAATTTTATAATTAGTTCTGGACTTTTCTGAGCATGTGCATCACCTGGGCTGGAAGTTACTGCAAAACCCCTTGGGTGTCTTGTATCTGCATCCCAGAGGAGGTGTTCTAGCAACACAGTGACTGCCCTGCATATTCTGTTCTGATTTGGTTGATTTATTGTCTTTTAGTTCATAGACTGGCCATGTGAAGAGCATGAATCTCAAGTTTGACTGATTGTACTGTGAAAGAAAACTCTCTTCAAATCACCCTGAAATTCTTACTGCACTTCTCTCTGGCCATGTGAGCTTACCCCAGCTACAGCTGCTTTTGTAGCTCTTGCTGAAACTTGAAACGGGAAGAAAAGTAGAGAAAAATCTGTATACAGATTTTTGAATGTTAACCACACACAGGATTTTTTTTTCCCCGTTCTGTTTTCTTATGGCTTTATTCATCAGCGCTGTTGTTTTTAAAGTACCTTAATTAGCTTGTGTCTCATTTAAGTACAAAATTGTTTGTTGGATAAAACATCCATCTATTAAGGGTTTATGCTCTTTTTGTGAACCCTGTTTCTAGGAACCTAGTTGTATTACTTACCTCAGTTAATTCCATATTATAGATCTACTCTTTCATATGAATTAAGGCTCCTTGGATCTTCCCTCATATGTCACATTTTTAACATCTCTGGCCATTCTTGTTGCTGTCCTCTGGTCTCTCTTGTCTACATCTTTTGCTAAAGTGTAAAGCAAAAAGCTGGATGCATTGAAAGTGCATGGAATCACTGCCTTCTGTGTCCCAGTAAGAGTACCAATACATCCTTGAGTTAGAAAGTTTTAGTTTTGCTTTTGTTTTTTTCACATCTTGTCGTACTTTTGACTCCTACTCAGTTGCAGCCCATTTTATACTTGGATCCTTTTCTGTAGTACTGCTAGCTGTTCTTCACTCTGTATTCATATATTTGATTTCACTTTCTTGCAACTTGCCCTCATTAAAAGTTGTCTTTTTGATTTCATGCTATTTTATGTTGTACTTTCAAGAAATAACTGAGTAGTTTTCTGTGTTACCGCTATGTCCAGATTCCTGGATGCTTCAGTTACTTTTTAAAAATAAAATAAAACCTCATTCATCACCCCTTCTGACTGAGAATGGGAGAATGGGACAATTTTTGAAGTACAGGTTGTTCTGGTCCCTCCTCCTCCTTTTTTTCTTCAACCAGAGACATTCCAAATCTGTCTGTCTGCAATTTTCTGGACATCTGAGCAAATACATATGTTCTCAAGATACAGCAAAAGACCATCTCCTTCTCATGTACCATTTCTGTCTGAGAAAGCAGCAAAGCTGTTCGGAAATGCATCAATATTCTATTGTTGCACTTTTCCTTCTCCTCATTTAATCTCATTGGTGTCAATTAATTCATAGTTCTTGATATGTACCAAGGCTTCAAGTTCATTGTGTTTATGATATGTAATTCCTATAGGCAGGTCCAATTACTGACGTCTATTTCAATGAGGATGCCTCTTGAATTCCTCTACTTAAGATCATGTCTGCCTTACAGTGAGAAGTTGTAAAGGTTACGTTTGATTTAATCAGTATTAGCTTGCTGTATTTCTTCATTGTCTTTTCAGATGTGTCTGTTTCTTTGAAATGCGGTCTCAGAAAGCTCCTAATTGTTTGTACCTTCTCATAGCTGCTTGGTGGACTTTTAGTGGAAACCACTGTCAGCTCACAATATCTGAACACAGCACAAGAATTTTTTGACATAGGTAGTCTTCTAGTGTTACAGCATATATGGGCAATGTGAATATAACATAAGCATTGGTTTTAATTGAGAGGAAGAAAACCAAGCATCCCTGTTTTTTGGAGAGGGCTGGCACTCAGCCTTTTGTTGTGTTCAAAACATTAAAGTCCAGATGCGATGGACACACAGTGATACATTCACCCTCAACTAAGTTTCTCCATTGCCTGTTTTCTTTAAGAAGCTGTTTCCCAGTGATTTCATGATACATGTTTATTCTTCTGAACTTTTAAAAGGTTACTCATCATTTCAAGAGCTCTCTCAGATGATTAGTAATCAGAGTCTTGCTTCCTGAATACCAGACGCTCTAAGTGAAAACATAGTAACTGAGTCAGTTTGTTGTTTTGTTTCTAAGATTACATTTGTAGATGCATGTTAATGCTCAAAAGCAGCTTGTATTTCTGTGATCAAATAGCAAGGCAAGCCTTATGGAAATGATGAGTTCATAAACTGTTGGTGATGAAGTTAGAATTTTTAAATGATGCTGAGCATTTTTAAGTATATCCTATGAAATCTTTCTGCTCAGGAAAAAATAATCTATGCAAACATATGTACTGTTTCAAAAGTTTTGTTGTAGTTGAGAAGCCTGATACATCTACAGCCTTGATGTTGTGTATTAATTTCTTCTGGGAAACAAATTCAAACAATATGTCACTAACCAAAGGGATTTTTGTCTTAATATTCTGATGGATACATGAAAGAATTTTGCCATCTGAAAGATCAGTGTCATAGTCTGTATTTGTTTTGTGCTTTAAGCCACAATTTTATTTTAACTGGGAGCTAAATAATATTATGCAGGACAAATTACTGCAGAATATATCTAGCAAATCTTTTCAAAATAAAACAAAACAAAAGACACACCCCCACCACTTCTCTCCAGCGAGCATTGCCTGGATTTTGTTGTTGGAATCAAATGAGCTTCAATTTCTTGCTTTCACGGCTGGGGGGAAAAAGGTGTGTGGGGTTGTTCTCTATTTTCCCTCTGTCTGATTTTTACAGTGAATCTGTTTGACAACATGCATCACAGTTTATCAGAACTGGACTAACAAACACCTCCCTGAGATACTATGTTGGAGCATGACTTTGAATTAATTTAGATGTACGTGTAGTATTATTGTCAGACTTAAAAATTTGCTCTATGCTAATGCTTTATTTTCCCAATCTAATTATAGATCTTTTTAAAAGATATGTTCTTTATATGCTACCTTACATAATGAACTGAGTTTATAGTTTATTTTTAAAATCAGCTTTTAAGAAAGGTACAGTAGTGGAAGTGTTACAATATCCCCTGTTTTTCCAGTATCGATGCCAGTATGGCTTATGTCTACCAAGGCAGGGAGGAAAAAAAAGGTAAATAGAGGTTTTCTGTGTTAATTGTTTCCATGACTCATTTGTCTTACAAAAACATCACCTGAGTGATTAACTACCACTTAAGTACAGTGCCAACAAACCTAAATGAATGCTTTTTTTCTCTGCTGTCTCAGAAAGCAGAAGAGAAAATGGACATCCTTGTTTTTCCTCAGTATTGTGCTGCTAAACAGTTATTTTTTAACTGTTTCAAAACCAACCTTAGGATAATTCCTGCCTTCTAAGCAATATTCATATTTGTTCGTAATCATCATAAGGGCATGACTGCAGTGTGAGGTAAAAATCCTAGCAGTTGTATTGAACTCTTGAATGCTTTGCTTCCTCAGTTATAAGAGTTTCAATGGTAGCCTACCCTTAGGAAACTGGGTTGTTTGGGGCCTGATAAAGGGATGTAGCCAGCTTTAGCCTAACTCAAGTTGTCTTTAGCAGCATTCTTCTGTGTATGTCTTCCTAGTATTTTCAGAAGACAAAATATAGTTTAAAATGCACGGAGGGATAACTGCCTGCTTGTTCCAAAACCCTTCTTGATCTTTTCCTCCTAAAGAAATAATAGTTTAAGCTTTGGATTTTAGCCTGTTATTATAAAGGAACACACCATGGAAAGGTTAGACTTATTTCCATAATCCATTTTCTTCATGGGTTTAAGGGAATTGCTTACAAGAGTTCATAGGTGTCCTGTTTCTTGGTCTTAGTTGAGGGTGGGTTGAATTTATTTTTTATTTTTCCCCAGCACTACATTCTTCAATGTTGAAAGGTCACTGCTATGTTTGATAAATTCCAGTCATTTGTATTAAACTTCTTTTTACAAATTCCCCAAGAGTTTTCAAAGGTTAAGCGATCACTGACCATTCTTTTGCATACATTTCAATTATCTGCTGTTCTTCTACAGCTTCTTATAAAATCCAATATCAAATTTCCTAGGTCATCATTTAACATTTGTATTATAAAACTTCTGGCTATGTAATTTTTTGTACTGATGAGTGGTATAAAGCATCTGCAGCTCAGAGGTGCCTAGAGTGAGGACACCTGCTCACATCAAACCTGCCCCAAGTCAGGCAGAGCTTGTTTTTCTCCACTGTTGTTAAGTGGTGGTGCTGCTGAGCTGCCCTGCCAGGTTGTCCTTGAAGAACGGTGTAGGCTTTCCAAGTTAGCCTTCAGCAGTGAGGCTCTAGGAGCATAAATGAATGCATCAGTCTCCACACAAGCGCAACTGAATGTCCATCATTTCTATTGTTCCTCTTTATATTTTACCAAACTCTCATCATCTTTGAGTATAGTAGTAGTGCTTTGACCTTTTCCTATGCATGCAGCTTTCCTGTGCAAGTTATTGTAGCAGTCTGTATTTGCATTTCCATAGTGTGCTTTGTTCCACCGCACTCTTCCTCTCATCAGCCGATTCCTATTTCTTTATTTTCTTTTTTAACCATATTTGCATAAAGACGTGGATGTTTTACTGTTACTTTCCTTCCTCACCAACTCACAACTGCTCCAGATTTATTTTTAGTATTTCACCTTATCTCTTCCTTGCATTTGCTTGTGGTTTAAGTACTTTCTGCTTATTGTTTCTTTTTATAGCTTCCTTTAAAAAAAAAAATCCTTAAACATAAATATTGGTTTGGAAACAAGGGAGAGGATTGATTTACTAGGTATAACTGTGACCAATACGTTAGTTTTACATTTCAGACACACATGCCTAATCTAACCTAACCTGTCATGTTTTTTGTTTTTTCTACAAACCAACCAACTTCCCAAGTACCTTTTTATACAACCTTATTGTAACAGCTCGTAAAGAAACCAAAATCTGGTACACAAAAGGTTTTCCACATTTGGGGAAAGGAGCTATATGCATTCTTGTTCTTGTAGCATATTTCATTGCAGTTTCAGCTGCTTTTAAGCCCTCACACGTACAAGATGGCATCTGTGGAATAACAAAGAGAATCGGGGCTGCACACATGCTGCAAGCAGTATCCAGCTCTAGCATATGGCAACTGAGAGCAGCATTGCTGCACAGCTCCTGCGGTTTCTTATTTTAACCTGTAGTTGGGAGACAAGATGTTGTGCGAGTCCTAGATAAACAGACTCTTCTCAAACTCTTTGTGGTGGGTTGACCCTGGCTGGATGCCAGGTGCCCACCAAAGCCATTCTATCACTCCCCCTCCTCAGCTGGACAGGGGAGAGAAAATATAACAAAGAGCTTGTGGGTAGAGATAAGGACAGGAGAGATCACTCACCAATTACCATCACAGGCAAAACAGACTCAGCTTGGGGAAAATTAACTCAATTTATTACAAATCAACCAGAGTAGGGTAATGAGAAATAAAACCAAATCTCAGAACACCTTCCCTCCACCCCTCCCTTCTTCCTGGGCACAACTTCACTCCCGGATTCTCTACCAACCCCCCCAGTGGCACAGGGGGACGGGGAATGGGGTTTACGGTCAGTTCATCACACGTTATTTTCTGCCGCTTCATCCTCCTCAGGGGGAGGACTCATCACACTCTTCCCCTGCTCCAGCGTGGGGTCCCTCCCACGGGAGACAGTCCTCCACGAACTTCTCCAACGTGGGTCCTTCCCACGGGCTGCAGTTCTTCACGAACTGCTCCAGCATGGGTCCTTTCCACGGCATGCAGTCCTTCAGGAGCACACTGCTCCAGCGTGGGTCCCCCACGGGGTCACAAGTCCTGCCAGAAAACCTGCTCCAATGTGGGCTCCTCTCTCCACAGATCCGCAGGTCCTGCCAGGAACCTGCTCCAGCGCGGGGTTCCCACAGGGTCACAGCCTCCTTCGGGAACCCACCTGCTCCGGCGTGGGGTCCTCCACGGGCTGCAGGTAGATATCTGCTCCACCGTGGACCTCCATGGACTGCAGGGGGACAGCCTGCCTCACCATGGTCTTCACCACGGGCTGCAGGGGAATCTCTGCTCCGGCGCCTGGAGCACCTCCTCCCCCTCCTTCTTCACTGACCTTGGTGTCTGCAGGGTTGTTTCTCTTACATGTTCTCACTCCTCTCTCCGGCTGCCGTTTCCATCTGTCCCAACTTTTTTTCCCTTCTTAAGAATGTTATCACAGAGGTGTTACCACTATCGCTGATTGGCTCGGCCTTGGCCGGCGGCGGGTCCGTCTTAGAGCCGACTGGTATTGGCTCTCTCTCGAACACAGGGGAAGCTTCCAGCAGCTTCTTATAGAAGCCACCCCTGTAACCCCCCCGCTACCAAAACCTTGCCACACAAAGCCAATACACTCTTCAAAATGCTTTAGAGTTTTTCTGATAATTTTATGTTACACCCCCCACCCCCGGAGTGAATACTGATGTTCTTCCATTGTAGCTATGTATTTTAAAGAGTTCAATACAGCTTTATAGAAGTTTCACGTCACACTGCAGTCATGCCCTTATGATGATTATGAGCAAATATGACTATTGCTTAGAAGGCAGGAATTATCCTAAGGTTGGTTTTAAAACAGTTAAAAAATGACTGTTTAACAGCACACTACTGAGAAAAACAAGGATGATTTGTCCATCTAATACCTTCTGCCTTTAATATGCCCTTCCCTAAATAGGATAGCAGATTTTGATTGTAGTGAAAAAGGAATAAAGTAGTTTCTTTCCCTTCTTGGGAAAAACACGTAGAGTATGCAAATGTGAATGTTCTTGTAGTCAGTGACACACACCTTGATCACAGAGGAGCAGAATTGCCATTCATCTCCTGCAGCAATCTGTGAAGGTCTCTTCCAGTCCCGAGAAGATAAGCCTGTGAATTTTGGTAAAAGATAAGTTGTGTTCTCTAGTGCTCTATCCAGACCTGCTCAGGCAGCATCTTAAAATATTGCTCAATATTCAAGCAGGTATCATCAACAGTGCAGATGCCATCAGCTATGAAGCCAGTGGCGACAACTCTGCTACCAAGGTCTGGTACATGGAAAGTTTTTTCCAAATACAAAGGCGAGCAATCGAGGTGGATCTCAGTCCTAAAAGGGCAAAACCAGTAAGGTTTTAAGTGTACCAACCAGCCTCTGGCACATCCCCAGGAGTGTCTGCTTTAAGACTCTCACGCCTCTGTTTTCCAACTGTCATGGTTTAACCCCAGCCGGCTACTAAGCACCGCACAGCTGCTTGCTCACTCCCCCCCACGGTGGGATAAGTAAAAGTGAGAAAACTCCTGAGTTGAGATAAAGACAGTTTAATAGGTAAAGCAAAAGCCATGCACACAAGCAAAGCAAGGAATTCATTCACTACTTCCCATCGGCAGGCAGGTGTTCAGCCATCTCCAGGAAAGCAGGGCTCCAGTATGCGTAACAGTTACTTGGAAAGACAAATGCCATAACTCCAAACGTCCCCCCGCTTCCTCCTTCTTCCCTCAGCTTTATATGCTGAGCATGATGTCATATGGTCAGTTGGGGTCAACTGTCCCAGCTGTGTCCCCTCCCAACTTCTTGTGCACCCCCAGCCTCCTCACTGGTGGGGCGGTGTGAGAAGCAGAAAAGGCCTTGATTCTACGTAAGCACTGCTCAGCAGTAACTAAAACATCCCTGTATTACAACACTGTTTTCGGCACAAATCCAAAACATAGCCCCATACTAGCTTCTATGAAGAAATTAACTCTATCCCAACCAAAACCAGCACACCAACAAAGCCCTCTTTCTAAGAGAGCTGCAGAAAAAATCTAGATTTTGCAACAGTGATTATATCATCTCAAGTCACTTGGTATTTTCACAGCTTCAGTTCAGATGAGCTCATTATCCTAATGATGAGTCAGACCAGTTAAATCTTACGGTATGTTTTAGCTGTGCTGCAAATGGACCAAGCTCCATGGAAAAGCTTGGAGAGCTTCTACTCTGTTAATCCTGTGCCATCTTGACAGCTCAGAGAATACACAGACAAAAGAGATTCCAGGATCAAGGACTCAAATGGTCAGTTCAACCTGTTTGTGTTTTATTTTTTAACTTGGAAAGTTCTGTCTTACCCCAGTGCAGAAAGTGTAGCGTACACCAACCAGTGTATTTTTGGAATTTATCCTATGCAAAACACCAAATTGATCTGTCAACTCTTGTTGTAGACAATGAATTAACATTTAAAGGAAAAGAAAAAAACAAACCCAAAACAAATAACCCCTTACTTTTTTAAAGATGGCATTCACTGAACACAGATTAAATAATTTTATGTCCAATATCATGTAGAAATGAATCCCCTGTCATATAGATAAGAGGAGCCTACTGTGCCATTTTGGCGCAAGACATGCCAAATTGATGATCTCCTGCATGTGCTGGAGACACTACTCATCCAACAATGCTTGGAGACTGGCAGGTGTGGTAGGTTGACCCTGGCTGGGTGCCAGGTGCCCACCAATCCCGCTCTATCATTCCCCCTCCTCAGCTGGACAGGGGGAGAAAAATATAACAAAAGGCTCGTGGGTCAAGATAAGGACAGTTTAATAAAGTGAAAGCAAAGGTCGTGCGTGAAAGCAAAGAAAAACAAATGATGTTATTCGCTACTTCCCATCAGCAGGCGATGTCTAGCCACTTCCTGGGAAGCAGGGCTTCAGTACGCGTAGTGGTTGCTCTGGAAGACAAAAATGCCCCCCTTCCATCTCCCTTTACTTAGCTTTTATATCTGAGCTGACGTCATATGGTATGGAATATCTGTTTGGTTAGTTTAGGTCAGCTGTCCTGGTTATGTCCCCTCCCAAGATCTTGCCCAGCCCCAGCCTGCCATTGAGGGGGGGGCAAAAATGCCTTGATGCTGTGCCAGCACTGCTCAGCAGTAGCCAAAACACTGGTGTGTTATCAACACCTTTCTAGCTACCAATGCAGAGCACAGTGCTATGAGGGCTGCTATGGGGAGAATTAACTCCATCTCAGCCAGACCCAATACAGCAGGGTACTGGCAAGCTGTTTTGTTTCCATTTTGATTTATTGAGTGGATGGTTGAATTTGTAACAGTTTTTTTTTTTCTTAGTGCTTTGAGATGATGATCATTGTTGAAGTTCAGCTTTTTATATAGGTATTTTTACTGGTTAACTCTAAATAAAATAAGAACTCCAGTGTCCCCTAATCTTTGCTATAATGAAAAATAGAAAAATCTCCTGATTCAACTTTTATGCAGGAAGAATACAAAGTTATTTTGTAAGGAGAGAATGTTTGCATGCTTTTCATACTATGTATAAGGTAAAATTTTAACTGTGGCAAATAGCAAGATTTTACATATTATCAGAGATCTGAAGCTCAGTAATGGGTAGCAGTCATTGGAAAGCATTTCAGTATGTTAAGCAATGCTTCATTAAAAGCAAAACAAAACACTGCTGGGAAAGGAAACTGGCTGCAGAGATGATAGTGTTTGCCTTTTGCTCTCTACCTGCATGTTTTTGTCCTCTCCACGTTTAGGTAGTCTATTTTGATTATTTTTTTCTCTCTCGATGCTTTGGACCGATCTCATAACTTGTTTACTCAACTGAGAGAACATAGGGCTAAGCAGCTTGAAAATGAAAAAAAAAACCCACAGAAAATATTGGTTTGCTCAGTATATTCCATTTTAGGCTCAAATGGTTTTGATTATTTGATTGCTTTATCTGAACTATTAATTCTACAGTCTTGACATAACCAAATAGGCAAAGACTAGCAGAAGAGCATGCTCTGCCCACCTGAGATAAAGATATAAATGTGCAGCTACATGAACTAGGAAGTCTGTTCCAGAACATACATGAGATATGTATTGAGTAAAATATCGTGAGTAGGAATATATACAAATGGTGGCACTGTGCACAGCTTAAGCTGTGACATTGAAAGACCTTTGTGGATTTGTGAGATAAGATTCTGAGTAAAATTCTGATAAATGTTTAAATAAACGTCTGGGCTGCATGACCTTATTTTCTTTTCATTTTATGAATGCTGTTAATGATTTATTCAGATCTGCTTAATTTTGTCCATGATGAAACAAGTTGGTTTTCTAGGAGAGCATTCATTAGGAAATGGAAGATAAAATATATAATTTGTATTTATTTGTATTATTTGTAATTATTATTTGTATTATAAAATTTATAATTTGTAACTATGTACTTTAAGGAACCAACTAATGCTAATAATTGCCATTATCATTTTACAAAATGCAGTGCACTGTTTAGAATTGTTTTGAAACCAAGCTGCATGATGGACAGTTAATAAAACTTTTTCTTGTACTGTGTAGGTACACTGTACCTTTAATTTTGCACTGAAGTTCTATATTTATATAGAGCTTGAAATGCAAGAAGGAGATCTAATAGGTAATCATATTTAAAGATCATTTTCATAATCCAATTAAATGTTTGAAACTTACAGAGCAGACAGATTTTTCTTAAAGCTGGTAGTATGCAGGGACTTTTTCTAAGTAAGAGATGTCTATCTATGCATTTATTTGCCTTTCCCAAGGGGAAGTCATAATCAAGAACTTTACACCTTTTGGCAATAGTACAATCAGATTTATGTTTACACTAGTTTGTAGACCCTATTTGCTTTCAAAAGGATTAATGTCAGTGAAAGTCTTAAAAAGAAAACTCACCAACCCAATACATAAAAAGGCTGTCTGTCCTGAAGTAAGTCCACTCCCTAGAACCTTGTTGGACCTGGTGAATATCTGCTATTGTCCTATAGCTTCATTCTCTTTAATAGGAATAGAATAGAATAGAATAGAATAGAATAGAATAGAACAGAACAGAACATTTTCAGTTGGAAGGGATGTACAATGATTATCTAGTCCAACTGCCTGACCAATTCAGGGCTGACCAAAAGTTAAAGCATATCATTAAGGGCATTGTCCAAATGCCTCTTAAACACTGACAGGCATGGGGCATCGACCACCTCTCTAGGAAACCTGTTCCAGTGTTTGACCACCCTCTTGGTAAAGAAATGCTTCCTAATGTCCAGTCTAAACTTCCCCTGGCGCAGCTTTGAACCATTCCCACACATCCTGTCACTGGATACCCAGGAGAAGAGCTCAGCACCTCCCTCTCCGCTTCCCCTCCTCAGGAAGCTGCAGAGAGCAATGAGGTCACCCCTCAGCCTCCTTTTCTCCAAACCACACAAACCCAAAGTCCTTAGCTGCTCCTCATAGGACATGCCTTCCAGCCCATTCACCAGCTTTGTTGCCCTCCTCTGGACACATTCAAGGACCTTCACATCCTTCTTAAATTGTGGGGCCCAGAACCGCACAGTACTCAAGGTGAGGCCGCACCAACACTAAATACAGTGGGATAATCACCTCTCTTGACTGGCTGGTTATACTGTGTTTGATGCACCCCAGGATGCGGTTTGCCCTCTTGGCTGCCAGGGCACACTGCTGACTCATATTGAGCCTGCTGTCAACCAGCACCCCCAGTTCCCTTTCTGCAGGGCTGCTCTCCAGCCACTCCTCTCCCAATTTATACTTGTGCCTGGCATTACTCTGTCCCAGGTGCAGGATCTGGCACTTGGACTTATTAAATGTTATGCCATTGATGATTGCCCAGTGCTCCAACCTATCTAGATCCCTCTGCAAGGCCTCTTGTCCCTCGAGAGAGTCAACAGCACCTCCCAGCTTGGTATCATCAGCAAACTTGCTAATGGTGTGTTCAACTCCTGCATCCAGCTGATTGATAAAAAGGTATGCATATGGGAAGAAGCATCCCTTATAGGTGTTATGACTGAAGTTATATTCTACTCTGAAGTACAAGTAGAGAAGGCTAGTTGTAGAGGTAAGTTTGTTTCTTTGCAGGTGAATTGGTGAATTTGTATTTCCTGATATGATGGACAAGCTGTTGTGGCATGTTGCTATGGGTATTATCTATTTCAACAGTGAATAATGTAGGAAAAAAATAATCACAGTTTAATAAAAAACCTGTTTCTCAGTGACCAGGAAGATTATTAAAGTTACTGTTGGAGATATGATAATTTCATTTGCTATCATTTGTCCATGGTCATAATTGGTGGAGAATGAGGAGTACCTTTGCAGGCAGTGAGTCAGGGCTGGAGATTCAAAGTGAGAGGGGAATAGCTGAGGATTGTGTTTGAAGGATGGCAAGAAAAGCTGTTAGCACAGTGCATGACACTGAGGAGTATCTCAAACTCCCAAAGATTTAGAGTTTGTAATGGCAGAATTCAAGTTCAGTTCCCAGTGTTGCTACAGACTTCATTATATGTCTGAGGAACATCTCATCTGGAGATTAGCTTTTCTTTGCCTTGTAAGTGTCCTGGTTTCAGCTGGGATAGAGTTAATTGTCTTCCTAGTAGCTGGCACGGTGCTATGTTTTGAGTTCAGTATGCCAAGAATGTTGATAACACTGATATTTTCAGTTGTTGCTAAGTAATGTTTAGTCTAAAGTCAAGGATTTTTCAGCTTCTCATGCCCAGCCAGCGAGAAAGCTGGAGGGGCACAAGAAGTTGCCACAGGACACAGCCAGGGCACCTGACCCAAAGTGGCCAACAGGGTATTCCATACCATGTGATGTCACATCTAGTATAGGAACTGGGGGGAGGGGGGGTGGGGGGATCACCACTCGGGCATGAACTGGGTGTCGGTCGGCGGGTGGTGAGCAATTGCACTGTGCATCATTTGTATATTCCAATCCTTTTATTATTACTGTTGTCATTTTATTAGTGTTATCATTATCATTATTAGTTTCTTCTTTTCTGTTCTATTAAACTGTTCTTATCTCAACCCGTGAGTTTTACTTCTTTTCCTGATTTTCTCCCCCATCCCACTGGGTGGGGCGGCAGTGAGTGAGCGGCTGCATGGTGCTTAGTTGCTTGCTGGGATTAAACCACGACATAGAATTTGGGCACGAGGGATAGTTTAAGATTTCACATCTACAAGCTCCACCTTTGGTAGGAAAAGGCTGAAATAAATGGCATAATTCAAATGAAAGACAAGGAAAGAGAGACTTTATTAGGATACTTCAGTGAGTTTTAAGCATTTTGCAAAATATTTTATTTATATTTCACATCTTACATTGTGCCAACAGGATCAAGACGATGCACTGTAAGTCCACATTCCTTCTATTACCAGTGAAATGCATCTGTCTATGAACAGAGTATAGCATGTTTTCAACAGCCTGTCACAATAATGCATTCATTAATATGCATGTGCAGCTTTATAACAGTTAAATAATCATGAGATATGCAAATGTTTGCTCTCTTTCTGTAATTCACAAGTGATGACTAATCAAAGCTTTGCTTTCTGTTCTTCAAGTAAAAAGCTCTGCTCTGGAATGTTCTTTTAGTAGGCAATAATTTGATGAAAATATGAAGGTGGATGGAGGGGAAGGGAATGCTTTGCTTATTCTCTGCTGTTTGTCTGAAGCTGTGGAACCACTTCATCTTTAAGGTGCCTTCTCTCTTTTTGTTATCTGACTCCGAAGAGTTTTGATGACTCTGAAATGTGTTGCATTTAAAAAACAAAACAGACACACTGAAGTATCCAAGTGTCCTTCCTGCTTCTTGGTCCAGGTGCTTCCCATGGCGAGTATGCACTGCTTGCCATAAACCAGTGCCAGCAGAGCTTCTCGTGGTCTGCAGAGAAAGCTTACTCCTAACCTTTTGGGATAACTTGTCTTTCCTAAGTACCTAATCCTTGTCCCTGTTCTCTTGTGACTGGGGAATGTGGTGAATGTACCTCTTCTTACACTTGCAAGTCATATATAAGTGTGTGGGGATAGAAATGCAGAGGTGTACATTTAGCAAGGTGGGTTGGTGTTCATGGTGGTATCTCCTGAGATACCTGCTTGGTGTCTGCTCCACTATGAAGACTGAGTGTAAGTTGGCAGGAGCCTGCCCTCTCCTTCTAGCAGCAACTCCTGGAGGAATCATAGAATCATAGAATGGTTTGGGTTGGAAGGGACCTTTAAAGATCATCTAATTCCAATCCCCTTGCCATGGGCAGGGACACCTTCCACTAGACAAGGTTGCTCAAAGCCCCATCCAACCTGGCCTTGAACACTTCCAGGGAGGGGGCATCCACAACCTCTCTGGGCAACCTGTTCCAGTGCCTCACCACCCTCACAGTAAAGAATTTCTTCCTTATATCTACTCTAAATCTACCCTCTTTCCATTTAAAGCCTTTACCCCTCATCCTATCACTACACACCCTGATAAAGAGTCCCTCTCCAGCTTTCCTGTAGGGCTCCTTTAAGTACTGGAAGGCTGCTATAAGGTCTCCCCAGAGAATCTCTTCCCCAGGCTAAACAACCCCAACTCTCTCAGCCTGTCTTCATAGGGGAGGTGCTCCAGCCCTCTGATCATCTTCGTGGCCCTCCTCTGGACCCACTTCAGCAGGTCCATGTCTTTCTTATGTTGAGGGCCCCAGAGCTGAACACAGTACTCCAGGTGGGGTCTCACGAGAGCAGAGTACAGGGGGAGAATCGCCTCCCTCAACCTGCTGGTCATGCTTCTTTTGATGCAGCCCAGGATACGGTTGGCTTTCTGGGCTGCAAGCACACATTGCCGGGTCATGTTCAGCTTCTTGTCAACCAACACCCCCAAGTCCTTCTCCTCAGGGCTGCTCTCAATCCACTCATCTCCCAGCTTGTATTTGTGCTTGGGATTGCTCCGACCCATGTGCAGGACCTTGCACTTGGCCTTGTTGAACTTCATGCGGTTCGCACGGGCCCACCTCTCAAGCCTGTCAAGGTCCCTCTGGACGGCATCCCTTCCCTCCAGTGTGTCAACTGCACCACACAGCTTGGTGTCGTCGGCAAACTTGTTGAGGGTGCACTCAATCCCACTGTCCATGTCACTGACAAGGACATTAAACAGCACCAGTCCCAATACCGACCCCTAAGGAACGCCACTTGTCACTGGTCTCCACCTGGACATCAAGCCGTTGACCACAACTCTTTGAGTGCGACCATCCAGCCAATTCCATATCTACCAAGTGGTCTGTATTGGCTTTCTGCGGCAAGGTTTTGGTAGCGGGGGGGGTTACAGGGGTGGCTTCTGTGAGAAGCTGCTGGAAGCTTCCCCTGTGTCCGACAGAGCCAATACCAGCCGGCTCTAAGACGGACCCGCCGCCGGCCAAGGCCGAGCCAATCAGCGATAGTGGTAACACCTCTGTGATAACATTTTTAAGAAGGGAAAAAAGTTGGGACAGATGGAAATGGCAGCCAGAGAGAGGAGTGAGAACATGTAAGAGAAACAACCCTGCAGACACCAAGGTCAGTGAAGAAGGAGGGGGAGGAGGTGCTCCAGGTGCCGGAGCAGAGATTCCCCTGCAGCCCGTGGTGAAGACCATGGTGAGGCAGGCTGTCCCCCTGCAGTCCATGGAGGTCCACGGTGGAGCAGATATCCACCTGCAGCCCGTGGAGGACCCCACGCCGGAGCAGGTGGGTTCCCGAAGGAGGCTGTGACCCCGTGGGAACCCCGCGCTGGAGCAGGTTCCTGGCAGGACCTGCGGATCTGTGGAGAGAGGAGCCCACATTGGAGCAGGTTTTCTGGCAGGACTTGTGACCCCGTGGGGGACCCATGCTGGAGCAGTGTGCTCCTGAAGGACTGCACGCCGTGGAAAGGACCCATGCTGGAGCAGTTCGTGAAGAACTGCAGCCCGTGGGAAGGACCCACGTTGGAGAAGTTCGTGGAGGACTGTCTCCCGTGGGAGGGACCCCACGCTGGAGCAGGGGAAGAGTGTGATGAGTCCTCCCCCTGAGGAGGATGAAGCGGCAAAAAATAACGTGTGATGAACTGACCGTAAACCCCATTCCCCGTCCCCCTGTGCCGCTGGGGGGGTTGGTAGAGAATCCGGGAGTGAAGTTGTGCCCAGGAAGAAGGGAGGGGTGGAGGGAAGGTGTTCTGAGATTTGGTTTTATTTCTCATTACCCTACTCTGGTTGATTTGTAATAAATTGAGTTAATTTTCCCCAAGCTGAGTCTGTTTTGCCTGTGATGGTAATTGGTGAGTGATCTCTCCTGTCCTTATCTCAACCTACAAGCCCTTTGTTATATTTTCTCTCCCCTGTCCAGCTGAGGAGGGGGAGTGATAGAATGGCTTTGGTGGGCACCTGGTGTCCAGCCAGGGTCAACCCACCACATGGTCCATGCATCAAATCCATGTCTCTCCAATTTAGAGACAAGGATGTCATGCGGGACAGTGTCAAATGCTTTGCACAAGTCCAGGTAGATGATGTCAGTTGCTCTTCCCTTATCCACCAACGCTGTAACCCTGTCACAGAAGGCCACCAAATTTGTCAGGCACAATTTACCCTTAATGAAGCCATGTTGGCTGTCACCAATCACCTCCTTATTTTCCATGTGCCTTAGCATAGTTTCCAGGAGGATCTGCTCCATGATCTTGCCAGGCACAGAGGTGAGACTGACTGGCCTGTAGTTCCTTGGGTGTTCCTTTTTTCCCTTTTTAAAAATGGGGGTTATGTTTCCCCTTTTCCGGTCACCAGGAACTTCCCCGGACTGCCACGACTTCTCAGATATGATGGATAGTGGCTTAGCCACTTCATCTGCCAGTTCCCTCAGTACCCGCAGATGCATTTCCAGCAACTTCCCAGATGTCTGCTGGAAATAAAACACAGCAGAGAGCAAACAGTCTAGGAGGTTCCTGGAGTGTGTGGAAGATAACTTCCTGACACAGCTGGTAGGGGAGTGAGCCTACCAGGGGAGGAGCCTTGCTAGACCTACTGTTTACAAACAGGGAAGGACTGATGGGAGATGTGGTGGTCAGCGGCCATCTTGGGCTTAGCGACCATGAAATGATAGAATTCTCGATTCTTGGTGAGGCAAGGAAGGTGGTCAGCAAAACCACCACTATGGACTTCCGGAAGTCAAACTTTGGCCTTTTCAGGACACTGGTTGAGAGAGTCCCTTGGGAGACAGTCCTGAAGGGCAAAGGGTTCCAGGAAGGCTGGACATTATTCAAGAAGGAAGTCTTAAAAGCTCAGGAGCAGGCTATCGCGGCAATGAAAAAGGCACTCGGGATGACAACGAGATGGTTCCGAAGCAATAGCAAAAAGATCTCTCTATTGTCTCTTACAGCATACTTATATATTACTAAAACAGGAGCGCATATCTGGCTTGGCTGGGATGTTTGCCAGTCCTCAGAACAGTTAAAGATAAAAACATGCCATACACTTACTCGTGACTGTCTTCAGCCACATCTTCCCAGGCATACACAAGGCCATCCTCCGACATGACCTTGTAAAACTAGTTCTTCAAAGGCTTGGCAAACATGCAGCACAACAAATTCTAACGTTCACTCTTGAAAACAAATGCCAGGTGTTCCGAGCTGCTCCCACAGTCTAGTCCCATGCGCTGCAAGACAAACTGTCGGGGAAGACAACCGGCCTAGCTGAACAGGGAGCTTTTGCTGGGACTCAGGAAAAAAGGAGAGTTTACTGTCTTTGGAAGAAAGGGCAGGCAACTCAGGAAGAGTACAGGGATCTTCTTAGGTCATACAGAGAGGAAATTAGAAAGGCAAAAGCTCAGCTAGACCTCAATCTGGCCACTGTCATAAGGGACAACAAAAAATGTTTTTACAAATACGTTAACAATAAAAAGAGAGCCAAGGAGAATATCCATCCTTTATTGGATACAGAGGGGAACATTGCCACCAAAGATGAAGAAAAGGCTGAGGTACTTAATGCCTTCTTTGCCTCAGTCTTTAATAGTGAGACCAGTTATCCTCAGGGTACTCAGCCCCCTGAGCTGGAAGACAGGGACAGAGAGCAGAATATACCCCCATAATCCAGGAGGAAGCAGTTAATGACCTGCTATGCCACCTGGACACTCACAAATCTATGGGACCAGATAGGATCCATCCGAGAGTACTGAGGGAGCTAGCAGAGGAGCTTGCCAAGCCACTCTCCATCATTTATCAGCAGTCCTGGTCAACAGGGGAGGTCCCAGATGACTGGAGGCTTGCCAATGTGACTCCCATTTACAAGAAGGGTCAGAGGGAGGATCCAGGGAACTACAGGCCTGTCAGCCTGACCTCAGTACCAGGGAAGATTACGGAGCGGTTTATCTTGAGTGTGCTCACACGGCATGTGCAGGACAACCAGGGGATCAGGCCCAGCCAGCATAGGTTCATGAAAGGCAGGTCCTGCTTGACCAACTGTCGTGGTTTAACCCCAGCCAGCAACTAAGCAACACACAGCCACTCACTCACTTCCCCCCTACCCAGTGGGATGGGGGAGAAAATCGGGAAAAGAAGTAAAACTCAGGGGTTGAGATAAGAATGGTTTAATAGAACAGAAAAGAAGAAACTAATAATGATAATAATAACAATAATGAAATGACAATAGTAATAGTATAAGGATCGGAATATACAAGTGATGCACAATGCAATTGCTCACCACCTGCTGATCGACACCCCATTAGTCCCCAAGCGGCATTCCCCCCCACCCCTACTCCCCCCAGTTTATATACTAGACATGACATCACATGGTATGGAATACCCCGTTGGCCAGTTTGGGTCAGCCGTCCTGGCTGTGTCCCCTCCCAACTTCTTGTGCCCCTCCAGCCTTCTTGCTGGCTGGGCATGAGAAGCTGAAAAATCCTTGACTTAGTATAAACATTACTTAGCAACAACTGAAAACATCAGTGTGATATCAACATTCTCTTCATACTGAACCCAAAACATAGCACTATACCAGCTACTAGGAAGACAATTAACTCTATCCCAGCCGAAACCAGGACACTGACCTTGAGCATGGTTCAGGGAGCAGAGTAAATGAGGCTGAAGGTGTAGTTTTGACCCATCCAAGAGCTGTGCTGGCTAGCTGAGGAACAGCAGGTCATATGGTGGAGTGGGATATTGCCACCAAGACCCTTGCGCTGGGGAGCTGCCGTGGCATGTGGCTCGTGGGTGCTCACCGTGCGGGGCTGTTTCCCCTCCAGGGCACCTGCTTGCCCAGTGTGGATGGCCTTCTTCAGCAACTGCACAGTTGAACACAATAGTAAAAACAGGGGGAGACCCAAATGACTAAGGGGCAAACCTAAAAAAAGAAGTCTGCTTCCTCAACGAGAATTATTTTGAATGAGTTAATACCAAAGGGGTTAAAGAACTGTTGTATGTTTTGAATTTGGGCTGTCAAAGCAAATATTTCGACAGTGGGTCAGAAGTGGATATTGAGTGGCATGCTGTGAAGAACATATAGTTCTGTCATGGAAAAAACTTGTCAAGGGATGGGGAACTGAGAGGAGGAATAAACAGCCAGTTTTCAGCTTCGCAATGGCCTAACTTGAGTTTCTGTTGAGCAAAAATGGGAGAAAAGGGGTGAGCAGAGTGCTGGAGGGAAGCTTCATGAAGCACAGTTATTTAGGACAGTTTGTAGCTGGAAGGACTTGGCTGTATGGCACAAACATGCTGTTGGAGCCATATGAGAATTGGTTAGGTTCATTTGGAAACTCAGGGTGGTGTGTGTTGGAAGGAAAAGGTTAATTACACAAGCATGACTGAACTGTAACTTATCTCCAGTATTTTATCTGCAACCTTTCCCTGCTAAGTCTCGAAAAGAAGTGCCCCTGCCCCTCCTCTGGTCTATGCACCCTCCTACTTTATGTGTTTCTCTCCATCTGCTTACAAAAAGGAGTTGTGAGTGACGTTCCCATTCGAGGGCATCACTAGTGCAAGAATAAATATATCCAGAAGCTCTCCTTTGAATAATGGTACGTTGCTCTGGAGATACATTTTGTACCAGAATAAAGTACTTGTTACCTGTGAAAAGCTGATTTATGAAGGTTTTGTTGGAACGCTAAATATGTTCTGTTGAACTGTAGTTATTGGTGACATTTATTAACTTTTAGGTGCTGTGAAGTTTCACTATGTTGCAAAATGGGGAAGTATAAGTTCCAATGAAGTTCTGAGATTTGACACTACCTCTATATCATCTTTGGACCAGGCTATTTTGCTTATGCAGTGACTTTTCTGGAGATACTGTGTTTTAAAATGTTACCACGATTTATTCTTGTACTTGTATTTCAAATGGAAAAGAACCCCATGGTGTGGTCTTTTCTTTCTGATTCTACTATGCATCCTATGTTTGTTATCAGTGCCATGTTTTTATGGCTGCCAGTGTTCATCTGGAATTTCCACCTACTTAAGTAAATATGAACTTTGTTCTCATCTGTGTTTGATAAACAGTATTTTATTATGTTCAGCAGGTACAGAGTAAGCAGCAACAGCTATGATGGGTGTTCAACTCTTATGTCCCTTGCATCTTGATTAAAATCCTGGAATTACAAATACAAGGAGTTTACATGGGTGCAGTGCTTGCACAGAAATACAGATTTTAGAGCTTTTTGGAACTTCTCTTAAAAAATAAAGACATTTTCTATTAAATTATCTTTAACTGTGCTGATGACATCAGAAGAATGTAGGCTTGTAGTAGACATTTGAAGTGGAAATACTGAGAGAATTAACTTTTTTTTGGCAGGCTGACACTTCAGCTCTGTTATTACAAAGGGTGTATTCGAGTCATCAGTATGTTAGGTTGCTTGAAAACTTCATGCTTTTCCCAGCTTTTCCCCCCCAAAATGGAAAATGAGCTGAACTATTGTCTCAGTACAGCTAAAAGCACAACTTAATATGTTTTGCCTTTTCTTAAGGCAATGCTGTAACATTGAACTAAGGGAGACAAAATTCACTTGTTGGCACAGCAGCTTAAGTCCATGTATCTGTCAGTACCAGAGGAGTCTGCAGATCTAGACGAGGAAGAAGTATAATGCGGATAAAATCTCGTGGATGATTCACTACAACTAGTATAGGAGAGGGTAGAAATTGCTGGATGATAATTCTGAATGTGTTGAAGATGTGGGTGTGTTTTTCGTTTTGCATTCAGTGGGACTAGGATTCAACCACTGGGCTCAAAACTCCTAAGAAATTAAATACCAGCTCCATAACCAAAAAAAATTGAGACATGAACAGGGATGTCTGTTTTTCTGGCATCTGCTGACCCCTTTGTGTTTGGCAGCAGTGCAGCAGTGAGGTCCAGATCTGGTTCTCAACTCTTTTGCTTCCAGTTGAATGTTGGTATCTTTTTTTGTGAGGAAAACTTGGAAGTGCTACATTCTCATCACCAAAGGGGTAATGTGAGGGCATTTCCTGCTCCCCCCGCCCCCACTTTCAAGTGACATGGTTTCAGTTCAAGTGCAGAGGTGTGTGGAATGACCTGTTTGTTATTTTAAGACCGATATTTGAATATGAGTTAGAAGTATAGCGATCTCTGATTGCCTCTTCTACTAAGTGTAACTCTGGGAATGTCATCAGCTACTGTTCAAAGGCAGCATAAAGGCTCGGGAAAAGCCCTGGGGAATATTTTGCTGCGGTCCCAGCTTGCAGAGGGCTGTGGAACGGGGGCATTGAGGGGAGTGAGGAAGCTCATGGCTGACTGGCAACTCCTCTCACCGGGGCTCTTGGCTGCTTGGCAGCGACCAGGACGTTTTTCCACAGATTCCTATTTACAGTGGTATAGGTCACCCGGAGGCTGCTGGTGTCAGCATCATTTCAAGACCAGGTGTGACATACCTGCGGGCAGATTGCTTTTCTGAAACACTGGCGTAAAGCTGAATACAGAACCCAGGGAAGCACCGGTTCTGCAAAACCTAGGGAAGCACCGGTGCAAAACCCAGGCTTCAAAGGGATGGACTGTGTCACCATGTTGCGGGGTGAGCTGTCCCAAGCTGTAATCCTGTTTTCCTCCTCTTGAGGCTGGGGCTGGGTCAGCTGTAGTCAGGAGAAGCCCAGAAGGTTGCAGGAGCTCCTTGCACCACAGGTTGGAAGGTGGTTCCTTCATTGCCCCTCACACCCAGGTGCCTGTGGCATATGGAGCTGTGCCTGGCTTCCTTTCCAAAGGTGTGACATGCTGCCTCCCTGAACAGAAGGCAGGGCAGCAAGCCCACTGAGCTGCACGTCTGTGAAACTGCTTAAACGTGTATGAACATTTTGCTGGGTAACTGCCAGCAACCTTGGTAATTTTGACCAGAGGAAGATGACAGGGGTGTGGTGGTAGGAGTGGGTAGGACTGCTGGGTGTTACTGAGACCTTTGCTTGCAAAGCTCTTGACAAACACCCGCAATGGGTTGGGGCAGAGCAGATACCATAAGTACTGCCAGGCAGAGGGAGATTAATTGCTCCCGTGGGATGAACCCAGGTGGTTTCCAGCAGGCTCTGTTTGACAGGCCCTCGTTAGAGCTTTTGCATGTTGACGTGGATCTGCATGAGATCTTGGTTTGTTGTGGGGATGGAAATGAAAACTTTTTTCTCATTGCTGATGTGTTGTCTCTTTTTTTTCTTGTAGATGTGTGATGTCAAATAGTGGGCAGTACTTGCGGCCTCCCCTGCCAGCCTGCAGCGTCATGTGCCAGTATGAATGTTAAGAAAGAAAAGTGTACTTCAGAGATCAGCACCCCAGAAAGAAAAAAAGGAGGAACTAAACGGAGAGAACAAATTACTGTACTGCTTGCAAAACTTGGGGCCATTCACTTTTTCTCCTGAGAAATTTCATCTTGGATGTTGTGAGAGAGCTGAAAGAGCAAGCAGAGCAGTCACAGTGATTTTCTTAGGGTCCTCTTTTTCTTTCTTAATTTAATTTTTTTCCCCTCATGCTTGGATTTTAAGACTGTCAGCTGCACTGATCACAAGCACTGGCCATCGATATGTGTCATGTCATTGTAACCTGTCGGTCAATGCTATGGACTCTCCTGAGTATTGTCGTGGCTTTCACAGAGCTCATTGCTTTCATGAGTGCAGACTGGCTGATTGGTAAAGTGAAGCCTTTGAGCTCCGAGGACATGGACAACAGAACGGGGGGGTCACAGGAGCCTTACCATCCGACGCT
The DNA here is from genome assembly GCF_026419915.1 of Harpia harpyja. Classification (NCBI taxonomy): domain Eukaryota; kingdom Metazoa; phylum Chordata; class Aves; order Accipitriformes; family Accipitridae; genus Harpia; species Harpia harpyja. The sequence goes on from NC_068968.1 coordinate 16,534,754, forward strand.
GGGCATCTACGGGCGCTGCACCAGAATCTCCCACACGCAGCTTTTCAGACAAGACACACTTTGTGGTCCTTATGCAGAAAACTTCAATGAGATTGCCAGTGGGTTCTGGCAGGCAACCGCTATTTTCATAGCATTGGGAATCATGATTCTCTGCACCATGGCGTTTGTGTCTGTCTTTACTATGTGTGTGCAGAGTATTATGAAGAAAAGCATTTTTAATGTCTGTGGGCTGCTACAAGGGATTGCAGGTATGTGTACTTTGAAAGCAACTAAAGATTTTAATTTTTGTGCCATTCAGCTGAAGAAATATAGCGACTCTGTCCTATCTACAAACAGACTACGTTAGGCAGATCCAAAGTGGTTCTATATGCTGGTGTTTATTCAAACACAACTGAAATTTATAGCTACGCAGCTTGTAATACATTGACAGCAGGATTGCAGCCTGCTGTGTGCCAAAATGAACTGACCAGTGTTGCTTTTGTTTGCTGTTCAGTTTTTTCCCTCTGAATTTCTTTCAGTAACAAAAACTTCTCTCCTTTGTTACTAGCAGAGAGCAAAGTTAATACTCTTGTTAAGGCAGTCTGTCTCCCTCTTGCTATTTTAGTAATTTTTCCATGGACTGAAGGCAGTTCTCTCAGTGTCTCAGACACGTCATGATTGTGGTGAGAGCAAATACCACCCCAGGGATAAGAACAGCTTGCAGTCACACACCCACGTTTTCATGCTAAGCAGCCTCCTTCAAGGCTGTGAGCTTGACAAGCGATAGCTTACAATAAACCCTTCCTTTAGCGAGATTATTGTTCAGCTGCAATTACACAGCCCAGTGAGCTTATCTCTTCACCGTCCAAGTCTCAGCTGTGCTTTGCCTGAAAAGATTAATTGGTTCTAGAGATTTAGTGTTTCTGCTTAAACCCATGGATTTTACAGAGATTAAGTGACTGTTATGCAAACCAACACTGGACAGCCCTAGTTAGAGCAGTATTTGGCTTGCTTTGCTCACCAGTGAGCCAAGGGGAGAACCTGTCCTGTACATGGGTTTTCGTCTTTTGTGCTGTGTGAGTGTGGTTGTCTGAAGGAGGAGGGTGGTTGTCTGCCCTACCTCTGGCAGCCCTCAGAGACCTGCGAGGAGGGAAGGAATGAACAGGGCCACCTCCTCTTTCCCTCTTAGTGATGCTCTTAAGCAGATGTTTTCAATTCATAAAATGGTTTCATTACAATAAAAATTAGGTTTGTTTGCTCAAAATGAGAATCCAGCTTCCCCCCTCCTCACCTCTACTGAGGCGGCCAAACATGTCTGCAGTGGCTGTACCTAGACAGGAGGTGTAACAGTAGGTGTTCAAACCTTCATGAAGCTGGTTGGTTTAATTTGCTTAGTTGAGGCCTAAATTAATCTTATTCTAAACACACATGGGGAAGTAGGCAAAAAATGAACTTGGTGCCCACTGCAGCCCTCCGGAGCCAGTGGTATGGGCCAGGGACTGACTGACACTGGCTCCTAAAGCACTAGCACAGTAACTCTCACCATCCTCCATTTCATGCAATTTCAGTATAAAAGCGTACTGCTTATTTTGCATCACCCACAATGTAAGGTTCATGCTTCTGGGGCAGAATTAGATCCCTAAGTTGGCTCAAGATGCTTCTGTTCAGATGATGGCATACAATTAGCAGATTAATTATCTGCTTTATCTGATTTATCCTTTAGATAAAAATTACAGGTTTTGCTGAAGACACTCCTGGTTTACAGGATTTGACAGCACCAGTGCGACAAGTAATCAGCTCTGCAGTGCAGATTAGAGACAGGAGAAGGTTTTATCTCCTTGCTTTCTTACCCTGTACTTCAGAAATAATCCATGAAACATGATTTTCAAGAAATGATATTACTTCTTTTCTGTTGGAACTGTATTTGTATGGGAGAGATTGGTTAGCAGCACAAGTAGATGTTTGGCACATCAGACTTGGGTCTATTGAAAAGATAACCTTACAACTCTAATACCATCTCAGAATATCTAGTCAAACATCAAGATTAGCAGGAAGTAGATTCTTGTATCTTAGAAAACTGTTCTGGAGACCACATATTTGTGAGAAAATATGTGCAAAGGCAGTTTTATGTTTTATTATCATAGAACAGTTTGGGTTGGAAGGGACCTTTAAAGGTCATCTAGTCCAACCCTTATGTTACGGAGGCTCACACAATCAAATCCAACAGGTGTTAAAACTCAGATTTATTCTTCAGTAAAAAGTTAGTTAGAACTCCGGCAACATTTGTGAACCACAGGCTCAATGATGTAAGGGGAATTAGTACTACACAGCCGACTTAAGAATTCTTAAGATTTAAAATGATGACTCAAAATGCGCATATCACTCACCTAAAAGATGAGGGCTCTCAACCTCAAGGAGTTACCTAGGGCGGCGTCCCGACCCAAGGGGAGAGTCCCTGACTACAGACCCACTGCTCCGAGGAGGACTGACTCCAAAATGTCCTCTGGCGGGACCCTGTTTATACTCTTGTCAAATCTGATCTGTGGTCATTTTAATCCCTATTGGCCAAAAGGTCACTTCAGTGTACCTGGCACATCTCGATTGGTCAGTTCAATTTTCAGCCTGTGGCCTCTAGGGTTTGGGTTTTTTTTCCTCTCCTCCCTGCCTGGAGAAGTTTCATTTCCTGCTGGGGGGGGGGGGGGGGGGATGTACTGCCACACCCTATCAAACCAGATGTACCTGTAAAGGGATTCGTGGCCTCAAGAACTGAACAATATGGTAGACAAAGCATTTCTTACATGTTAGGGGATAGATCAGTCCTTTTTTGAGCTGTACTGGGGATAGAAGCACTTCTCTTCTTATAATTCAGGTAAATAATGACACAGCATGAAACTGGGTAATTGAAAGGTCACATTACTGAAATCGTTGCTATGAGAAGTACACCTGCCAGTATTTGCAGCCAGGTGTCTTGTGGCTAGCAACTAATTTTCTAGAGATTAATTTTATTGGGTCCACTGCTACTTTTGTGCCAGTAGCATTACAGCATCTGCTTACTTAGTTGAAAATATTTTCCTTATGACTTACCACAGCTGTTAATTTCAACTTTCTCAGTTCTTGAGTTTTGGAAACCGCTTAAGCAATTTGTTCAAGAAGGATAGTTGTCGGCATGGTTAATCCATACAAGGATTATGATAGCTAGACTAATGCCCTGACTGGAGAAAAAGATACAACCCAGCCTTAATCGTCTTAAGCATAAGATCATTCTTTCACATGTGAACAATTATGGTTTTTTAATAAGCGTAGGAGAAGAATTCACAAAATCATTTTGTTTATCAGCCTATATCAGTCCAATATTTGCAAGTATGTCAAGCATCTCATTTTCAAAGATGAGATGCACCCACGGTAGAGTCATCTACAGGAACTCAGGATCTTGCAGACTTAATCTCATTTAAAATATCTATATCTTTGCTATGGAGATTTAATATAATTAAAACATACAGCAAGTTAATTTATTCCTGGAATTCATAATGAAAAAACAATAACAGATACCGGATATATCTTTTCAGTCTAGCATCATTGGTTGTGACCTGGATGATGCCTACAGTGAAATTACAGAACACAGAGACACATCTCTTCTGTTACGGCCCTTGGAGAAACATGCAAACTGTAATTTAGGTCAACGGGAAGGAGCCATGCACATATCTGGTCCACAGAGGGTTTGGGTTTTTTTTTTTGTGGCAGAAAATTAGAAATAAAAAGCTATAAAGGAAGAAAATATGGCTCTTGTTTAAACTCCTGTAACTCCTTTGTTATAGGGCAAGACTTTCTACCACTTATTTTCAGACTGCAGGGTCTTTCATTCTGGAGCTGTAGAAATAGTAATCAGTGGCCCGGGTTTTGGAAATGTTTGAGGATTGTTTCATCTGGAAAAGCATCTTTTCTCTGCAATAGAGAGTGCAAAGAATGGAGCCATGTAATTAAATAGATAATTACTACCCAGCAGCAAGAAGGCCAGGCAGACTTTCATTTGAACATCTTTTGGGGGAAAGTATTCTATTTTTACAGTCTGTGAATCACTTGAAATGCAGAGGCTAGAAGAGACAGTATGTTATTATATGATAGCTGATAAGAACCAATTCAAAGTAAATTTTCACAGTAATCATCTAGTTATAGGAAGTAAATAATTGATAATCCCCTATTGACATATCTTGGTATGAATATAGGATAGTTGCATATATGTTTACAAGCCTTATTTGGGCTTTGGTACTTCACTGTAATATAATCTAAACATATCCTGGCCTCAAAAGGAGGGTAGGGGGGAGCTTAAGACAGAGCCTAAACCAGGTTCGGCCTTCTGTCTCTGATGCAATTTCCTCTATGAAGTTCATCAATCAATACCTTTTCTTGGCTTTTTTTTTTTTTTTTAACCTCTAAGGGCACAGCTTGGCAGAGATGGCCCCCAGTTTCGTGGCTGGGTGGACACAGCCCCTTCTCCACAGCTGGCAGTGTGGCTGGTGACTGACTGACATGCAGGTGAGCCACGACCTGCTAGCAACATCCTGACTGTGTGTCAGGAAGCAGAAGCTAAATTAGCAACACATATATTATCTCAGCCTCAAAACTTGAGCAGGCCCCTGTGCTTCCCTGTGGGGAACTACACCATCGTGTGCCTGAGAAAGCTTTGGAGGGAGTAGAGGGGAAGGGGTGCTGGTGTGTTAGGAAGGCGGTTTGGTTTGGGAATTCAGTTTCTGTTATTCCTGCTTTTCTGTGCCAGAGCAGGGCTGTATTGCCGGGCAGGTTTACCAAAAAGGGATAAAATAGCTCCTGTTATCTAAACTCTTTTCAGAGTGTTGATGGCTTCATCTGGGAGGCCTCTTACAGGTCACCCCCCACTCACCACTTTGTTCACGATCCACAGTCTCCTAGTTCAAATGGGGCTTGACTAAAAGGGTTTCTGACAGAAGCATGCAAAAAAAAAAAAAAAAAAGTATGCAAAAATCACGTTACGTCAGTTGGGAGACCAGCTGTGTGCCAGCCATGTGCTGGGGGTGTCTCTGGCTTGGTCAGGTGAATGCATGGCTGCATTTTGCTGTTGTGTGACTTAGCAGACTGGGCCACTGGCAGTTACACCTTTAACAGATATATGTTCATTCAGATGAGGCAGAGGCTTTTGTCTTCAAAAGCCGCTTCAGGTGGGCCAGGAGTGTTAGGTTCCCCCAGCCACTTTCAGCTTGGGCCGAATGCTGCAGGTTTGGGATTCCCTCCCTCACCCCAGCAGTTTCTCCTCCAGCATTGCTGGGGAGATGACTCAGCTTCTTCCCACGAGAAACCTTTGTTGGGTCCCACTTTAGTATTCTCCTCTCATCTTCCAGCACTGAGGTTTCCTTAACATTTCACCCTACTTTATTCCTGCCCAGCATTTCCTCTTGTATTCCTGCTTTGTTCTGTGAGGCTGTTTTTTCCCCCTGGCACTTGTCCTGCTCAGCCCTAAGCAGTGAAGTCTCTTACGTGGTACTTTCTCTTTTCAGGTATCCTCACAAGCTCTCCTGCGTTCATTCTTCTGTCCTCTCCATGATTTCTTATTTTTCCCTTGTATTACTGTTCATGCCTTCTCCTGTTCCCTGCTGTGGTACTTTGGGGGGGGTTCCTCGATCAGAAACTACAGCAGTACCTGGGCAATAGTTCAGTTACAGGAATACAGCTTTACCCTCAAATGCAAGGAAACTTCTTGACAATTTTCTAAAACGAAGAGGTGAAACCCGGTTTGAAGCCAGCTGTGTCTGTAACAGTCCATCTTTGCTGCTGGAAGGGTTTGTTTTACATCTCTTGCACTAAGAAATAGTTCAGCGTGTTATACTTATTGGTCATCATTTCCATTTGGGAGGTTGGGTGATTACAAGATGACCTGAGCAGAGCATGATGGGAACCATCTGAAGGGGAAGAGGATCTGGAGCTGCTTGTGGGGGTGTACAAAGTAGGATTCAGCTGTGCCGGGGGGGCTGGGCAATTTCTGAGGACTTGCAGTGTGTGGGGCTGTGTGGCTGCATGCTCCTGGCTTCTGGGAGGTAAGGAGGCCGTTGGGAGTTGCAGAGGAGGAAGCGAGAGATCGGCCAGGACTTTCCTCGTAGAGGGGAGAAAACGCAGAAGGGGAGCAAGCTCCTGCGGAGGGGCATGAGGCTGCTAGAGCTCTCTAATGCTCAGAGCATGATGTGAAAGGTTATGATAGTTGCAGAGTAGTTTAGGATATTCGGTTGTAGGCAGCAGCACGCTGTAAAGATGCATTATTTTGTCTGAGAAAGGGCTAAGCTGGTGAGCAGGGAAGAAAGCACCTTGTGAGCTCATGTTGCTGCCTGCAGGCAATGGAAGCTGTTGCTCAGCTGGGGAGCCCAGGCAGTAGGAGAGCAGAGCAAGAGCAGTTTTGCCTTCGAAGGCAAGGAAGCTTCTTGTTTGTCTTTCTAAAACGCAGAGCATGCATTTTTCAAAAAGCATATTTCCTCTTGGATTCAGCTTAGAGTTTTTCTTTTCTGATGCCAGAATTCTGAATTCTTGGGGTGGGAAGAAAGAAAAAAAAAGGGGGGGGGAGATTTCTAATGGAAATCCTGACAGTCTGAACTGCTTTCTGTGGTATAATGCTTCCTGTAACCTATATGGCCAAATGCCAGTGTGACATCTAATACACACTTGGCTGCTGAAAGTTCAAGCTAAGGAGACTGCTGTGTTGGAATATGCCAGGGAAGAAAATGAGTTCAAGTGCTAAATTGCCATTGAACCTGAGGGAGAGTATTAGTAACTTCAAAGAAATAAAGTGAAGGTTTCAGTGTTTGGTTAGATTTGGTGGTCAGCTCATCTCCCGCAGTACCAAGATGGGCACATGGGAACCAGTAGACACCCAGCAGATTGTAAATAGAATAGAAAAATAGACAAAAAATCAGGTTTTCAGTGATCAAGTTTGGCAGCTGATGTTTTCAGCAAGCATAAATTTCTTCCATCAAACAGTGCTCAATGTGAGAGTCTCACACTACCCACTGAGAAATGTTTTACTGTGGCACATGTGCATGCCAAGATCCCTTACCTCTACTGGCGTAGGTGAGATGCTGAGAACTTCTTTACACCCACCTCCCCACCCCCCCCACGATGCAGGGTAAGAGAGTTCTGGCTGCCCCCCAAGAGGGTGGGGGGGGATAGTGGGAGAGTAGTGGGGCTCCCTTTTGGTTTGACTTTTGCTTCCAGGCCTCAGAGCCAAGACTGATGCTGCTGTTATATATAGGTTGCAAACATTAGGAGAATATTTAAATTCAACAATAGCTGTGTTTTCACTCAAATGCAAGAAAAAAGATGAAAGTGGCTCTTTCAAGCTGGGGGGGCTAACTGATGCTTAGCTCCTCTCTTCGGTGCACCTGGCGTGGTGGTGAAGGAAATTGGTGGGTTTGAGATTGCTTCCTTCCCCAACACAGGTGGCCTGCACTCTGCTGCTCTACGGCCCGCCAAGTGACCCAAAATTCTTCCCTTCCTGTGTCCCCCTTCTTGCTGAGCCGTAGCTCTTCCACAGCCCACCCCAAGGTCTTCTTTGTGCTAAGGGATCAGTATCAAGGGAATGTAATGCCATGAGAAAAAAATGTCCCGCAGCCTTTTTACCTGTTTAAGCTGAGGCAGGTTGTTGCTTCAGCCTCCTTTATAGAGCCGTGGTCACAAGGTGGTGGTTTTCTTTCCTTTTCTGCTGATTCAGCATAAGCAACTGATGGTTTGGAGGGCACTGATTCTCACCAGTCGGACAGCAGTGGAAAAGGTTATGGCAAGTGTTGTGAAATGCACCAGGTCTTCTCCTCTGCTCCTTTTGGGGATGGAATAATTGACACAGCCCAATATTTCCTTCCCTAACTCGGGAACCTCTTGAATTTACTATCCACAATTTAGTTACTCATTTAGCAGTTTCAAGCCTGTTATTGGGCTGTCCTAGATTAAAACCACTTGATGCTTCATTGGCTTTTGAGGCCAAACGTGGGCAGTGACCAGCCCTCACGGCTGTGCCTGAGCGGTGGCCCCACAAGCAGAGAGGTTTTTGGTTACTTCTGCATTGCTGAAATTGCATAAGCATTTGGCTTTTCCCCTATACGGTGCTTGATCTTGACTTAATTGCGGGGCTAGTGTCTGCTGCACGGGAGCCCCTGTGAAGTGCAGTGACATGACTCCACATGGCTGATGGCCAGCAAAGGGGCTTCGGTGTAATTTCAGGGTTTGGGACTGATCTTACTTTGAGTCTCTGCATTTCCTTCCCTCCCAACTAATGGGGACTCTCACCACATATATAAAATTTGTTAAAAGCTAATGGGGAATTTGCCCTCCCCTCTCCTAAAAACAGGAGTCTACAGGCTCATGCTTTGTTAAAGAGAAGTCAAATCAGTAAGATCAGACAAATATCAAAAAACCAAATCACAAATCCCCCATATGCTGTCATTCTGCCAAAGCAACCCACATCAAAGCTTATAAACTGACTTATTTTTGGCTTTTTCTGTGGGTAGCAAAATATATTTAATAGTCTGAGTCTCCCATCAGTAGCCTTCCCTTCTACCTCCTATCACACAGATCCCCTGCACTGTATTCCTGTCCCTATTTCCACACCCTAACATCAGTAATGCCATCAGAAGTATTATTTTTACATAGGTTTGGTTATGAATGAGCATCTTTGATTTGCTTAATAAATGGGAAAAGATGCATGAGCAAATGGCATAGTTAATTTACTGTTGAAAAGAGTAGGGATCTTATCCTCTTCCTCAGCGTGGGATAGGCAGTGGTAACCTCTTATGGTAACCACTTCCCCTTATATGACCCTAAGACAATTTTAAAGGGAAAAAAATGTGTGCAGGTTTTGAGAGATCATCTGGTTATAATTTTAAACAATTAATTCTCCTGTCTTAGCTTAGGGTATCCCAGGTACATCAAAATCTGCATATGGCTGCGGTCCTCTGCAGTAACTGCAGGTATGGAGGTATAGACTTTGCCTTGGTGCATTGCCCATGAGCAACCCTTCCCAACATCAAGTCATGCTTCTAACTTATCCCAAATGCCCTCTGCTTGTGTGAACCTGCATTGAGTGCGGTGTCTGAGTAGGCTTTTTTAAGCATTGATCTTCTTATTGTTAGGATTTTTTCTTCTGTTTGTTTTGTGGCATTTTACAGTGTGCCAGAGGTGATCTCCAAGGTGCTCGGGCTTGCAGAGTCTCCCCTTTCTTTTTGTGCAAAGACCTTCTTGCCTCTGGTCAGCTCCTTGTGTTCAGTGGGGCCTACAGTCATCCAGGCGGATGGAGAGTGGCTGCAGAGGCCGGTCTTGGGCACCACGCTGCGGGTACCATAACCAGCGCTCCCTTCAGTGCCTTGGAACTACCCTCACCTCTTTACCTATAGCCAGTGTGGAGCGCTGTGACCACCATGTCAGCTGGCCTGAGCCCGCCTTGTTAGATCTGATGTGATTAAAATGGGATTACTGAATCATTTCACAGGGCTGAAGGTGTCTGTTATACAGCTGCTGAGTAGGAGGCCATCGCTTTGGTTGTCTGTCGGTGGATGAAGCAGTCAAAAGCGCATGACTGGTGACCTGATGGTATTCCTGCTGGGTAGGGGTTTGTCAGGGAAAGTCTGCATATGTGAAAGCCTCCTTGGGTTAAGCTAGCATAGTGCATTTGCACAAATATTTTAAGCATGCAATTATTCAGGTAGCATATTGACACTTTTGGAACTATGACCAATAAAGGCAGGTTTATTTTGCCTGGCTGGTGCAATGCCCTTGGGCTGAAGAGTTAATCTCTTGTGGTTGTACAGAAGATGAGAATGATCAGGATCGCTGCCACAGAGGAAGCGAACTGCCAGTGCTGCCTGCGTGGTGTTGGGCAAGGCTAATCCCTCCCTGCCTTTACCCTTTTTTCTCTTCCTCTCTTAAAATGATGTTGCTCCATTGTGCTGCTCCATGGGAGCCTGTTGCATTGCCACCTCATTGATCCAGACTGCTTAATTTATTGTTATTTTGCTAGGAAATGAGAAGATAGTTTCAGGCTTTGCAATGGAAATTGGCTTTGTTAGTATACGCTTGTCCTGATTTTGGCTGGGATAGAGTTAATTTTCTTTCTAGTAGCTGGTATAGTGTTATGTTTTGGGTTCAGTGAGAAGAATGTTGATAACACACTGATGTTTTCAGTTGTTGCTAAGTAGCGTTTCCACTAAGTCAAGGATTTTTCAGCTTCTCATGCCCAGCCAGCAAGAAGGCTGGAGGGGCACAAGAAGTTGGGAGGGGACACAGCCAGGGCAGCTGACCCAAAGTGGCCAATGGGGTATTCCATACCATGTGACGTCATGCCTAGTATATAAACTATGGGGAGTTGGCCTGGACGGGATTGCTGTTCAGGAACTAACTGGGCATCGGTTGGCGCGTGGTGAGCAATTGCATTGTGCATCACTTGTTTTGTATATTCCAATCCTTTTATTATAATTATTGCCATTTTATTATTATTATTATCATTATTAGTTTCTTCTTTTCTGTTCTATTAAACTGTTCTCATCTCAACCCATGAGTTTTAACTTTTTCCTTCCGATTCTCTGCCCCATCCCACTGGGTGTGGGGGGAGTGAGCGAGGGGCTGCGTGGTGCTTAGTTGCTGGCTGGGGTTAAACCACAACAGTCCATTTTGGCACCCAACGTGGGGCACGAAGGGTTGAGATAACGACAAACCTGACCAGAGCTTGTTAAAAAAAATTTATTACAAGCATTCATTATATTAGTTTAATAGTCGCTGGTCACAATGTAGATTTATTGGCTCTTAGAGTGGTGGCGCTCATTTTTAGAGTTCTGTTATGTATCACCTCACTTGCTGTATGTAGTCCCTGTGCTGCTGCTTATCATCCGTGGGAGGTGGTTTAAGGTTTTTGCTTTAATGTATTGTGTAACACTGGCTTATGGTATGATAAAGTTATCAGTCGTGGGACTAATGCAGTATTTGCACTCAGCATTGTTGTCACCTCTATACTTAGGGAGCCATCTGTGGGAAAGTATTAATAATTGCACCCTTTACCTTTTCTCCTCTGAGAGCCAATCTATGGGCGAGACACCTTTCTTCCCCTTTCCCTTCTCCTTCAGTCTAGTTACAATGGCATTTGAGAATTTTGAAAAATTTGAATACCCTTGGGATGTTGAAACCAGCATGGTCCTCTTGCTAGGAACTAGCATGTTCCTGAATGTGGTTCAGCTCTTGTTTAAGGTTAGACAACTATTAAAGAAGATCACCCAGAGATCTGCCCCGCGGCTGGATAATTATGAGTGGCAGGGTGTGTGGGGTAGTATGGGCAAGTACCTAGAACAGTGGGCACCTCCAATGGTTTGGAAATTCACCCTTGAACAAGTGCAGAATCCGGAAGAACTAATATAATATTTGGAAAAAGTATGCCATCAACCCGACAATTCCAGGGAGACACAAATCACTGCAATGTGCTGGGGCCTGGCCCATGCCTATCGAGTCCTGTTCAACACCACTCAGGACCCTTAAGGGGAAGAGAAGGTCTCTGGATCTAACAACAAAACGACAGGCACTGCAGCCACTCCAACCGACCACAACAGGCACTGCCGCCACTCCAACCCCAGCGACAGTCACTGTGGCTACACAAACCCCAGCGACAGGCACTGCAGCTGAAACATAGAACTAACGTGTGCCAGTATCATTCCTCCCCATACAGAAGAAGAAATATACAAAAAAATCAGATCGTTTAGTGAGGGATGAAGACGAACCAGGGTCATCACGGGAACAGGAGGAAGAGGCAGAACCAGAGGTAATCACCCGGTCCCTATCCCTGAGTGTGCTGCGGGATATGCAAAAAGATTTCAGCCGTCATCCAGGTGAGCACGTTATCACCTGGCTGCTCGGATGCTGGGACAATGGGGCTAGTAGCCTTGAATTAGAAGGTAGGGAAGCCAAGCAGCTGGGATCGCTTTCCAGGGAAGGTGACATTGACAAGGCAATTGGAAAAGGGACACAAGCCATCAGCCTCTGGAGGCGACTCCTGTCAAGCATGAAAGAAAAGTACCCCTTTAAGGAAGACATGTCAACCAGGCAACTGGACCACCATGGAAAGAGGTATCCAATATCTGAGGGAATTAGCTGTGCTAGAGACGATTCATTATGACCCGGACAACCCACAATTACCCAGAGATCCAGACAAAGTCCCATGCACACAACCCATGTGGCGGAAGTTTGTACGGAGAGCACCATCGTCCTATGCCAACTCACTGGTGATAATGACCTGGAAAGACGAAGAGGCACCAACAGTGGATGAAGTGGATCGCCAACTCCAGCAATACAAAGAAAATCTCTTTTCTTCCCTACAAGCCTGCATTTTGGCTGTGGAGAAGCTGTCCAAGGATTTCCAGCAATTCAAAGAGGATATGTCCTACTCCCCACCTGTCTCAGCTATTAGGAGTGAGCGTTCCTCTGCCCAAGAGAGAGAATATAGAAGGTACACAGCGCGAGGTGCCCTGTGGTTTTACCTATGTGACCACGAAGAGGACATGAGGAAATGGGACGGAAAACCTCCCTCAGTCCTAAATGCACGGGTATGTGAGTTGCAAGGAAAAACCACCGCAAAAGGGGATTCTACCAGGAAAAATGCTGCTCCAGTATCCAAAAAGAGTAGGGCTGATCTTACTTCTGATCCTCTTGAAGGGACTTCTAAGTCAATTTTACGAGAAGTGAGTACTGGATACTATGACTAGAATTAGAGGGGCCCTGCCTCCAGCCAGGTGGAGGAAAGGGACAACCAAGTTTATTGGACTGTGTGGATTCGATGGCCTGGCACATTAGACCCACAGGAGTACAAGACTCTAGTAGACACCAGTGCACAGGGTACTCTAATGCCATCTAGTTATAAAGGGGCAGAACCCATCTGTATTTCTGGTGTGACAGGGGGATCCCAAGAGTTAACTGTATGGGAAGCTGAAGTAAGCCTAACTGGGAATGAATGGCAGAAACACCCCATTGTGACTGGTCCAGAGGGTCTGTGTATCCTTGGCATAGACTACCTCAGGAGAGGGTATTTTAAGGACCAAATGGTGTATTGGTGGGCTTTTGGTATAGCTGCCTTGGAGACGGAGGGAATTGAACAACTGTCTACCCTGCCTGGTCTCTCTCAAGACCCTTCAATTGTGGGGTTGCTGAGGGTTGAACAACAAGTGCCAAATGTTACCACAATGGTGCACCAGCAGCAATATCGCACCAACCGAGACTCCCTGATTCCCATCCACAAGTTGATTCGCCAACTGGAGAGCCAAGGAGTGATCAGCAAAACTCACTCACCCTTTAATAGTCCCATATGGCCAGTGCAAAAGTCTAACAGGGAGTGGAGGCTAACAGCTGACTATCGTGGCCTCAATTAAGTCACGCTGCTGCTGAGCGCTGCTGTGCTGGGCATGCTAGAACTTCAGTACAAACTAGAGTCAAAGGCAGCCAAGTGGTATGCCACAATTGATATCGCTAATGCGTTTTTCTCAATCCTTCTGGCAGCAGAGTGCCGGCCACAGTTTTCTTTGACTTGGAGGGGTGTCCAGTACACCTGGAATCGATTGCCCCAGGGGTGGAAACACAGCCCCACCATTTGCCATGGACTAATCCAGACTGCACTGGAAAAAGGTGAAGCTCCGGAACACCTGCAATACATTGATGACATCATCGTATGGGGCAACACAGCATAAGAAGTCTTTGAGAAAGGGAAGAAAATAATTGAAATCCTTCTGAAAGCTGGTTTTGCCATAAAAGAAAGTAAGGTCAAGGGACCTGCACAGGAGACCCAGTTTTTAGGAAAAAAATGGCAAGATGGACGTCATCAGATCCCAATGGACGTGATAAACAAAATAGCAGCTATGTCTCCACCAACTAATAAAAAGGAAACACAGGCCTTCTTAGGTGTCGTGGGTTTTTGGAGAATGCATATTCCAAATTACAGTCTGATTGTAAGCCCTCTCTATCAAGTGACCCGGAAGAAGAATGATTTTAAATGGGGCCCTGAGCAACAACAAGCCTTTGAACAAATTAAACGGGAGATTGTTCACGCAGTAGCCCTTGGGCCAGTCTGGGCAGGACAAGATGTTAAAAATGTGCTCTACACTGCAGCCGGGGAGAATGGCCCTACGTGGAGCCTCTGGCAGAAAGCACCTGGGGAGACCTGAGGCCGACCCCTGGGGTTTTGGGGTCAGGGATATTGAGGATCCGAGGCTTGCTATACTCCAACTGAAAAAGAGATATTGGCAGCATATGAAGGAGATTGAGCTGCCTCAGAAGTGGCTGGTACTGAAACACAGCTCCTCTTAGCACCCCTACTGCCAGTGCTGGGCTGGATGTTCAAAGGGAGGGTCTCCTCTACACATCATGCAACTGATGCCACGTGGATTAAGGAAGTGGGCCGCACTGATCACACAACAAGCTCGCATAGGAAACCCCAGTCGCCCAGGAATTGTGGAAGTGATCACGGACTGGCCAGAAGGCAAAGATTTTGGAATGTCGCCAGAGGAGGAGGTGACACGTGCTGAAGAGGCCCCGCTGTATAATAAACTGCCAGAAAATGAGAGGCAATATGCCCTGTTCACTGATGGGTCCTGTCGCATTGTGGGAAAGCATCGGAGGTGGAAGGCTGCTGTATGGAGTCCTATATGACAAGTTGCAGAAACTGCTGAAGGAGAAGGTGAATCGAGTCAGTTTGCAGAAGTGAAAGCCATCCAGCTAGCGTTAGACATTGCTGAAAGAGAGAAGTGGCCAGTGCTCTCTATCTCTATACTGACTCATGGATGGTGGCAAATGCCCTGTGGGGGTGGCTACAGCAATGGAAGCAGAGCAACTGGCAGCGCAGAGGTAAACCCATTTGGGCTGCCGCACTGTGGCAAGACATTGCGTTGGGGCTAGAGAATCTGTTTGTAAAAGTACGTCACGCACCCAAGATTTGGGCCACTGAAGAACATCAGAACAACCAGCAGGTGGATCAGGCTGCCAAGATTGAAGTGGCTCAGGTGGATCTGGACTGGCAACATAAGTGTGAGCTATTTATGGCTCAGTGGGCCCATGACACCTCAGGCCATCAGGGAAGAGATGCAACATATAGATGGGCTCGCGATCGATGGGTGGACTTGACCATGGATACTATCGCACAAGTTATCCATGAGTGTGAAACGTGCTGCAATTAAGCAACCCAAGCGGTTAAAGCCCCTGTGGTATGGAGGGCAATGGCTGAAATATAAATATGGGGAGGCCTGGCAGATTGACTATATCACACTCCCACAAACTCGCAAAGGCAAGTGCCATGTGCTTACAATGGTGGAAGCAACCACTGGGTGGCTGGAAACCTATCCCATGCCCCGTGCCACTGCCAGGAACACTGTCCTGGGCCTTGAAAACCAAGTCTTATGGCAACACGGTACCCCAGAAAGAATTGAGTCAGACAACAGGACTCCTTTCCGAAACAGCCTCATAGACACCTGGGCCAAAGAGCATGGCATTGAGTGGGTGTATCATATCCCCTATCATGCACCAGCCTCTGGGAAAATCGAAGGATACAATGGACTGTTAAAGACTACATTGAGCGGAATGGGGTGGTGGAACCTTCAAATATTGGGATACACATTTAGCAAAAGCCACCTGGTTAGTCAACACCAGAGGATCTGCCAATCGGGCTGGCCCTGCTCAATTAGAATTTTTACATACTGTAGAAGGGGATAAAGTCCCTGTAGTGCACATAAAAAATATGTTAGGGAAGACAGTCTGGGTTACTCCTGCCTCAGGCAAAGGTAAACCCATTCGTGGGTTTGCTTTTGCTCAAGGACCTGGGTGCACTTGTTGGGTGATGCGAAAAGATGGGGAAGTCCAATGTGTGCTTCAAGGGGATTTGATTTTAGGTGAGAATAGCCAATGAATTAAACTGTATGATGTTAGTTGCTATGTAACCCTGCCACTGTATGTTATCCTTACTATAATTGTTATATGCTATATCCATAGTACTATAGTAAGAATCACTTAGATCAAGCAAGAATGAACTGTGATCAAACTGTGCAAAGCGCAGTAGTGATGGAACCAGAACTGACTCCAGCATGCAACAATCCAACGCTATACACCATCCTCCTGCTGCGCCCAATGTCACCCACTCACCGCACCACACTGAAGCCCAATTCTGCTCTGCCGACTGAGAGGACTTTGCACCTTTCCTCCTGCCCAGAAAGACTGGTATGACAGATGGAGCCCAAAGTCGGGGACTAAATGAATTCAATGAACATTTTACAGAGATGGCCCATAGACTAAGGGAATGATATCTGTGCTTGTGTATATATATCTCAAAGGACAGGAAAGGTGATGATGATTGATTAGGATGTATTGGAAAGTATGGGACCTGAGCATGATGTCAATGGTATAGAATAAGGGGTGAAAATTGTCCTTGTTTTGGCTGGGATAGAGTTAATTTTCTTTCTAGTAGCTGGTATAGTGCTATGTTTTGGATTTAGTATGAGAAGAATGTTGATAGCACACTGATATTTTCAGTTGTTGCTAAGTAGCGTTTCCACTAAGTCAAGGATTTTTCAGCTTCTCATGCCCAGCCATCAAGAAGACTGGAGGGGCACAAGAAGTTGGCACAGGACAGAGCCAGGGCAGCTGACCCACACTGGCCAACGGGGTATTCCATACCACGTGACATCATGCCTAGTATATGAACTGGGGGGGAGTGGGGCTGGGGGGAATCGCCACTCAGGGACTAACTGGGCGTCAGTTGGCGGGTGATGAGCAATTGCATTGTGCATCACTTGGTTTGTATATGCCAATCCTTATTTTATTATCATTTTCATTTTATTATTGTTATTATTATCATTATTAGTTTCTTCTTTTCTGTTCTATTAAACTGTTCTTATCTCAACCCATGAGTTTTACTTATTTTTTCTGATTCTCTCCCCCATCCCACTGTGTGGGGTGGAGTGAGTGAGTGGCTGCATTGTGCTTAGTTGCTGGCTGGGGTTAAACCATGACAACAGGAGACTGTCAAAACTGAATAGCATGCCTTCACTTAGCTAAACAACACCTGCCTAACCCCTGTCTTGAGGGTTGTTTCCAAGGATGGATTGAAAAAGCTTTTATTCAGATCTGACCCCAGCACTGACCAGCTTATAATGTGACATACAAAGGCCCATAATGATAGATCAGTCTGTTGGTTTTCCGTGACATTAGCCTAGCAGCACTATTACAGTGTATAAAAATGAGGAGGAACAATTACTTCCTGCAGTTCCAGGCCCTTAGAAGGGGAAAAGTTCTTGGCGTACAAATACAAAAAGGATTCTCCTATAGAAAAAGCATTACTGAACTGTCTTCAGAAACATCGTCGCACAGTGGTGCATTCTGCCATATTCATATTGTTATTTCACAGTATGCTGCATTGTTTTGCTTTGATGTTTTACAAGAAAGGAGTTACTTTTACATCATTTGAATATAGAAGGGCTGATGTTTAATAGGTTGTCTATGTTGTACTCAGGAAGTCCAATTAATAATTTTAGTCTAATAATCCAAATAAAATCTAAACCTCATCTAAATTTTTTATTTCTCTTTGAAAGCAGGTAATTAGGGATTGATAATGAAATGTTATGTGGGCAAATTTCCTTCAGTGAGACATGGGAAAATGTTGTCTTCTGACAGACTTATACCAAAGAGTTTTAGATGAGGTCCCTGGATAACGTCATTTAAACAGTTTTCTGTTGTCGCTCCTAGGCATCTGGTGGCATTATGTAATAGTCTTTCAGACCTCTATTTTAAGGAATCCTAAGAGAAAAGGTAACTGAGAGCTGGCAACAACTAACAAGAAGAAAAATGTAATTATGAAAAATTATCATACTGATTTAAAGAAGTGGGATAGAGCTAATTAAGAAGTAGGAACAAGAGTATGTGTACAGCAGAAGCTGCACCCCCCCCAGCAGTGCAGCTGTGCTCAGAGAGGGGGTTAAATCTAGAGCAGAGCAAGCCTGAGCTCTGGGAGCCTGTAGAGGAGCACAGTGGAAAACAGCCTGTAATGTTTTCAAACCTCCTCCCCCCAAGCAGCACAGGTGGATGGGGAATGGGGGTTGCAGTCAGTTCATCACGTATTATCTCTGCCGCTCCTTCCTCCACACACTCTTCCCCTGCTCCAGTGTGGGGTCCTTCCCACAGGAGACAGTCCTCCACGAACTTCTCCAACGTGGGTCCTTCCCACGGGCTGCAGTTATTCACGAACTGCTCCAGCGTGGGTCCCTTCCATGGGTTGCAGTCCTTCAGGAACAGACTGCTCCAGCGTGGGTCCCCCATGGGGTCACAAGTCCTGCCAGCAAACCTGCTCCAGTGTAGGCTCTCCGTGGGGTCACAGGTTCCTTCAGGGCACATCCACCTGCTCCAGCATGGGGTCCTCCATGGGCTGCAGGGGGACAGCCTACCTCACCATGGTCTTCACCATGGGCTGCAGAGGAATCTCTGCTCCAGTGCCTGGAGCACCTCCTCCCCCTCCTTCACTGACCTTGGTGTCTGCAGCGTTGTTTCTCTCACATATTCTCACTCCTCTCTTCTGGCTGCTGTTGCGCAGTTGTTTTTTTCCCCTTAAATATGTTATCACAGAGGCACTATCACCATCGCTGATTGGCTCAGCCTTGGCCAGCAGCAGGTCCATCTTGGAGCCGGCTGGCACTGGCTCTATCGGACATATGGGAAGCTTCTAGCATCTTCTCACAGAAGCCACCCCTGTAGCTCCCCTGCTACCAAAACCTTGCCACAGAAACCCAATATAGACATTTTTCTTATCTTGTTGCAAAGACTGTAAAAGAAAAACTTGGTAATCGTCAGGCTATGGATGTGATTAAACTGTTGCTGGTGTGCTGGTTGGGGTTATCTCACTTCTGCCTTGCCCTCTGTCTTTGTGTGTCTCATCTGAAAAGTAGGTTGTCGGCTATTGGAGGCAGAAACTGTGAGCAGAGCTGCCAGGCTCTGCAGTAATGCAGATAAATAACCAAAATAAGAGAGCTGCAGGCAGGCGAGCCCCCAGGGACAGTGGCTACAGAAAAGCAGGGATACAGGCAATTAAGCATAAACTTCTATCAAAGAAGCAGAGATGTAAAGTAACTGGCCAGGCTCTGCCCTGTGGATGCTGGTATGAGAAATCAGTGCTGAGGATTTACCATGGTTTTTCCCCTTGTGGATTGTCTAGCCACAGACTGGCCTATAAGTGGTTTTTGCTCAACTGGAGCTGCTTGGATGTGTGTTAGATGGAGATCAAGGCTACAGCGTTAGTTGTAGAAACAGCTCTCTGGCTTTTTTTGTGTTGCATAAAATGGTTGTGTGGTGCTCCTTAGGTCAAAGGTGGAAGAGCATAGAGACTGCCGAGCTATTCCTATCACATTTAACCATTTCACCTGTTTAAAAGCAGACTTTGCCTTTCCAAGTAGCATCATAACCTCTCCTGCCCTTGCTACCCATGCTGTATCTTACCTTGTTCTTTCCACACGGGCATTTTTCCTTCCCTTCCCTCTGCATCTGCATTCCTAGGAGCACAGAGGTGATTCTTTTTTTGGGGTCTCTGGAAGCTGCTGCTCTGGTTACAGGTAGTTGGACAGTTAAGTGCTTTGGATTGCTGGCTTCTGCTTTAGCCCACAGTTTGCTCTGTTGGTGAGTGGTAAAGCATCTTGTGTGTATTTTGTTTAAGCTGCAGAAATCATTGAAATGAGCTCTGTAGCTCTTCTGTAGTTACTAGGAAGCAGGATGCAAAGCTCCTCTTGATCTTTTTATATGAGCACCCCTTTTTGGGCAGGGAGGGAGAGTCAGGAAGGGATCTTTGTACCCTGCGCAGCTCAGCCATTGTGCCGGGTACTGGAGCTTTGAGCTGAATATGTGAAGAGGTGTCTGTGCTTCTCCACTTGCTGTTAGTCAGCATGAAATCCAAAGAGTGTAATTTCTGTTGTGGGTA
The DNA here is from genome assembly GCF_026419915.1 of Harpia harpyja. Classification (NCBI taxonomy): domain Eukaryota; kingdom Metazoa; phylum Chordata; class Aves; order Accipitriformes; family Accipitridae; genus Harpia; species Harpia harpyja. The sequence goes on from NC_068968.1 coordinate 16,554,711, forward strand.
TGTTGAATTGGCTTAATTGAATCATCTTTATTCACTTTTCCTAGCAAGTAGGAACCAGGTATTAATGAAATGAGAAATGATAATAAATATTAGTGATAGTGAGAAGAGGTGCATGTCCTGAGAAGCTTTCTGTCTGCACTGAAATGGAGTAAAAGGTAGGTTCGGTAGTGAAAACATTACTTTTTTTTTCTTTTATTATGCTAGGCCAGTACAGGATTCACAGTTAGCTATCTAAAGGAAAAAAACACCAGGTGAGATTCTGACCGCATTCACAGCCCACAATTAAGACTTTTCTCCAAATTTTGTTTTCAACTGTGAGAAAACAGCTGTAGTTTATCAAATTGTGAGCTGCAGTCAATATTTCTCCAGGAATTTTCTATACTCTTAAAAAAAAAAAAAATTCAGTAAAGTCCTGATGAATACACTTGACAGTATTGCAGCCTTTTGGCGGGGGGGGGGGGGGTGAGTTTTGGGTAATGGCTTTTCAGCTTGGGCATACATACCATGAACCAGTAGCTTTCAGGAGTTGTTCAGTGCTTTGTTTTTGGTAAAAAGAGATGGATGTAACTCCTCAGTCCTGCTTGTGACTCATCCATAAGCCAGGTTTGCAGTTAAACACAGGCTCTCTAGGTTTGTTAATGATGGGGGGGGGTAAACTTTAAAAACCTCCTTGGTGGCAGCAGCTACACTGACATTTCAGATTCGGTTTCTTAACCTCCAAAGGACTTGTGATCATTAGAGAAAAATGTCAACTGGACCATACCAATGTACAGTCAGAAAAATACATCATGTAGTCATGCTGGTTAGACAGAACAGGAAACTAGTGATCAATAGAGGAAAAGGAACTGCTGATTTTTAGTCTGAAACAGCTGCCGGGCTCAACAGGATGAAAGCACAGCTTATCTAGGTCTGTTATACTTGATGTAGTTTGGCCAATCAGCCAGGAAACACTGCATAAAATTTGTCATTGATTCTTAAATGTAAGCAGTGATGAAATCCCTTCACAGAGAACAGATACCACTCACTGTCATGGTTTAACCCCAGCCAGCAACTAAGCACCACGCAGCCGCTCACTCACTCCACCCCACCCCACCCAGTGGGATGGGGGAGAGAATCAGAAGGAAAAAGGTAAAACTCGTGGGTTGAGATAAGAACAGTTTAATAGAACAAAAAGGAAGAAACTAATAATGATAATAATAACAATAATAAAATGACAATAATAACAATAAAATAATTAGAATACACAAAACAAGTGATGCACAATGCAATTGCTCACCACTCGCCAACCGATGCCCAGTTTTTCTTTCTCAATGAGGAAGTTTTTTTGCATCTGGCTGAACATCTTTAAACAAACAATTAAGAAAACCTAACATACTGCAGAATGGGCTAGTCTAACTGAATTGAAGAAGATGCAAACAAGTCTTTACAGCTGTTCTTGGTAATCCATTAGTATAGGGTAGAAAAGATGACTGTTTTATTACTTGGTAGAAATTTGGGAGCACAACTTTCAGCCCACTTCTAGAAGATGATAACACCTTTACCAGCTATTTTCCTCAAGGTGCCAGGTTGAATAAAGGGCTTTACAGTGCAGGACAACTAAATCAGTAATGTTTATATGATCTGAAAGGCTGTATTCATTTTCTGGATAAACTGGTTGTGTTTAAGCAAAAACTATTTTGCATAATTTTTCCTCTTCTTATAAGTAAAATTTTAAAGAAAACAGAAGGCAAATTTTGATACCTATGAGCTGTCCTGATGTTTAATTACATACCTTGTAGGAAGGAGATCTCGTTTTAACTCATTGTGTCTCACAGAAGCCACCCCTGTAGCCCTCCTGCTACCAAAACCTTGCCATGCAAACCCAATACACAGGGCTCATATGAGAGCATTGTAGCCACTAGCATATTAGGCATTTTGATTAAATCTCTCACCTTTGTACAAAGACACATTATGTGTACAGGGACTCTAACGTGACTTTTCATTTCCTTAATGAAGCTCTTCACTGCTTAGATACAGACTGGTCCTCATAAGAGAGAAAACTATCAATACGAGAGACAATCAGATGAGCAAAACATCTAGTTTAAGCTTTTTACTTCCAGGCTGAGGCACAGCAGGGTGTTCAGGTGGTTTAGCAAGATCAGAAGTTGAGGCTTTTGCTCATGCGTCACTAGAAATGGGCTTTCCTTCTGCAGCAGTTAATCACCTGTTTAGAGGATCCCAGTGTTACCTATGCACTGGCAGTGGGTACTTAGGTCCGTTAGTTTGTGGCTGACTCCAGAATCCCTTCATTGCGAAAGCAGCTTATTGAAATGGATGTGTTATTTGTCTACTATGTCCTACTGTGGCCAAATAAGCAAATGCAGTTTGAGGTTTTATTTTTTCCAGGCAAGAAAATCAATGTAGGAAAAATCCAGAGGAAAAAGGCAAAAATGTTTATGATGAATAACTAAATAAAGCTGAAAGAGGGCTAGCTAAATACGAATTCAAAAGTAGATGCAAACATTCCTAAGTATTTGAAAAGTGCAAGTATAAACAGTAGGTAGAGATGCTTGAATGTTTTGCAAGCTCTGTATACCTAACAATAATGTGTGAAAACAAAGGATGTAGAAGGAATACAGGGATTAAAATTAAGAACAAAGTCATTATCATATGAAATAAACCTTTCATAAGAAAAATCGTAGGATAGCTCCAAGTTTAGATAAAACGCTGCACAATATATGCTAGGGAACAATCAGTAAAGGAAGGATGGATGGGGAAGAGTCATCTTCTCCCAGTCCTGGTACTTATGAGTGAGTAGTCACCATGATAACCATTACTACATGTGCTGTGTTTGGTGTTAAACTGATCATTTGTTAAACTTCTCTTTTCTTTCTGTTTTTATTTCTAGGTCTCTTCCTTATCTTAGGCTTGATACTTTACCCTGCAGGTTGGGGATGCCAGAAAGCAATAAGTTATTGTGGACCTTATGCTTCTGCTTACAAACTAGGAGACTGCTCCTTGGGCTGGGCTTTCTACACAGCTATTGGTGGCACTATTCTGACGTTCATCTGTGCAGTCTTCTCGGCACAAGCTGAAATAGCCACATCCAGTGACAAAGTGCAAGAAGAAATAGAAGGAGGAAAAAACCTTATCTGCCTCCTTTAACTCCAGTGGGAAAAACACCAGCGTGTGGATCTTAATTTGCTTTCCATTGACTGGACAAGCAGATCCGCTTACCTGTTTCCACCATTTGTGTGATTGAGCCCCATGCATTCCAGCCCTGAACTACTGAAGTGGTCTTTCTTCCTTGCTGGGCAATGAGGATCAAAGGATCCCAAGAAAGCAGAATATAAATACTTGGGAATTTTTTTGTTTCATTCTATTATCAGGATGCAGTGGAAATTATTAATCCGATTGGGGAGGTGCGGAATCGTGTATATAGCAGGAATGTTATTGTTATAACTGACAAATTCTTATTGATCGGATTGCCTTACTTACCTTGGTCACTTTGAAGAATTTGGATTTAAAATAATAAAAGCCAGCACATTTTTTTTCTTATACAAAGGAGAAGCTTTGTTTCCAAGGGCTCCCCTCACCTGTGAATATTTCACCATCACCTGATTTGGTACCATACTTTTTTCATTGAGGTGCTTTTTGATACTGAACTTCTTTAAAGTATAGTGCCTTCTTGGATAGTACGTATATGATGGAGAGAGCAAAGTTGATGTGATACCATTTACACCAATCTTTAAGCAGTTAAAGTTGAGTCCCTGTCAGGTTTCTTTGTCTTGAAACTTATAGTGCAAGGTGTGTGCCGCTTGTTACTTAGCAGGTAAATGATTCTGGTTTCATTGACTGGGCAAAGAAGCTGTTGTTACATTGGCTTTCACCTGATTCTGATAAAATTGTTAGAAATCCCAGTGTTAGAAATATTTCTACAGCCTTTATTAGAAACTCCTGAAATCCCAAGCAGATGCCCACTCCCCATGGAACAGCTGGGCATTATGTTGTGATTGCCAACAGCCTGGCCTGGGCTTTAGCCTCTCCTACGAATGTAGATCACACATTGGACTTTAACAGTATTATTCTTTCTCTTGCCAGTGAAACCTCATTCCTAGTCTACAGATCAGTCTGTCTCATGTCCCAGAGCCAGCTGAGTCCTTAAGAAATTTACTTTTTTTCAGGAAGTCATGCCAAATTCTAAATGGCTGGGAAGATCTTTTCCCATTTTTTTAACCACATATAGTATGGACCCTTTTCCAACTAAATCAGCAGAAATAAACCAGACCTTGCCACAAATGATATTCCTTTCTCAAAGGCAGTTGGTTGTATTACTTGTGGTGTCGCATCACTTACTAGAACTATTTCTGAAAACAAATTTAAAAGGTATTTTAAAAAAAAAGGAATTATGCAACTGTGGCTTAGGAGCATTGGGAAGAATTAATCTGAGAAATAATTCTAATGAAATACTAAGTGAATTTTAGACTCTTCTTCTTACTTCTTGGTAATGTTGGGACAGACGAAAACGGCAGCCGGAGAGAGGAGTGAGAACATGTAAGAGAAAAAACCCTGCGGACACCAAGGTCAGTGAAGAAGGAGGGGGAGGAGATGCTCCAGGCGCAGGAGCAGAGATTCCCCTGCAGCCTGTGGTGAAGACCATGGTGAGGCAGGCTGTCCCCCTGCAGCCCATAGCAGTTAACGGTAGAGCAGATATCCACCTGCAGCCCGTGGAGGACCCCACGCCGGAGCAGGTGGGTTCCCGAAGGAGGCTGTGACCCCGTGGGAACCCCGCGCTGGAGCAGGTTCCTGGCAGGACCTGCGGATCTGTGGAGAGAGGAGCCCACGGAGCAGGTTTGCTGGCAGGACTTGTGACCCCGTGGGGGACCCACGCTGGAGCAGTCTGTGCCTGAAGGACTGCACACCGTGGAAAGGACCCATGCTGGAGCAGTTCGTGAAGAACTGCAGCCCGTGGGAAGGACCCACGTTGGAGAAGTTCGTGGAGGACTGTCTCCCGTGGGTGGGACCCCACGCTGGAGCAGGGGAAGAGTGTGATGAGTCCTGCCCCTGAGGAGGATGAAGCGGCAGAAAATAGCGTGATGAACTGACCGTAAACCCCATCCCCATCCCCCTGTGCCGCTGGGGGGTTGGTAGAGAACCCGGGAGTGAAGTTGTGCCTGGGAAGAAGGGAGGGGTGGAGGGAAGGTGTTTTGAGATTTGGTTTTATTTCTCATTACCCTACTCTGGTTGATTTGTAATAAATTGAGTTAATTTTCCCCAAGCTGAGTCTGTTTTGCCTGTGATGGTAATTGGTGAGTGATCTCTCCTGTCCTTATCTCTACCCACAAGCTCTTTGTTATATTTTCTCTCCCCTGTCCAGCTGAGGAGGGGGAGTGATAGAATGGCTCTGGTGGGCACCTGGCATCCAGCCAGGGTCAACCCATCACATCATCCAATGCTAGCGCTGTTCTCCATCACTTCACTGTATAATATGGAGCAGAGATTCTCATTTATGCCTGGTCAGTCCATTAAAGTGTGTCACTAGTTATTTAAAGATATTAAAAAATTGTTGTTACTGTACAGGTAGATAGCTAATTTCAATACACTGCTCAAGTCATTCACAATACAAGACTTGTTCAGCAGCCACGACCACAAGCCCAGGACTAGCCTTGAGCATGGGCGAACACCAGCAGTTGCGATGTTTGAGCACCCCTTCAGTGCCTGCTGTGCAGCACAGACACCGCCTTGGCCCAGCCAAGCTATGGAGCAAACCAGGCCCGGCTCCCAGCTTGTGCACATCTGTACCCAGTGTGCATTCAAGCCACACGCTAGATGGATATGGAGGTGATCTCTGAGCCACTGTGCAAAATCCAAGGTCAACTTCTGCTGATATTAAAAAGAGATTGTTTTAATCTAGCCTTTTCTTGCATTCACCTGCTTCTGTAGCCCACTTCCACCATATTCTAGTTTAAAACAAGTAATTAACTTTTAAATATTTAATTTAAAAAAACAAAGTTATGATGGATTGGAACCATTTATGCCATCTGCCTGCACAAAGCAAGATTTTAACAAATCAAAATTACTAGCACAAAGCAGTGTCTGAGGACAAAAATCACAGTCAGCATGTCCTGTCCACACCTGTATTTTTCTTCTTGTTTTTTTCCTATAACACACAAACATACCATCTGAAGAGCATGCACTTGGCTTGTCCAGCACAGCTGCAAGGTGATTAAAACCGTTCTTCTGATGTTCCTCCTGAGCCCCCTACTGGAGTGTGTGCTGCAGAGGCTGGAGTACTAGCTCCGCTGTCCTTTGGCTTAGAAGTAAACAATGACCAACCTTCATATACGTTACTAGCCAACCTCTGCAGTGATCTACAGAACGCTTAGAAAAATTTAATAGTGGGGTTTTTAAGTACAAAGGAAGTATTTTCAGTGGCATGTTTTGCTTTTGTTTGCATTTGTAACCAAGAAGAACCAGCTTTTCTGCTTGTTGCTGTTATACTATCAACTTGCTCTGCAACAGTGTAATCAACTAACTTGCAAGAATATCCATGTTCATCACACAGCACAGATAGAGGACAGGCTGGGAAAAAATACAGAAAAAAAAAATCAGAATTTCTTTTTCTCAGGGTTCTGTTTTTCTAGCAAGTGATAAGATGGTATATATTGCAGATTCAGGTGTAGGGTGTACTCATTAAATTTGACAGCTGTTTAAAGTTGTTCCTGAATTTCACCTCAGCAGTAGCTTTCAAAGATGTTTTAGGGGAAAAAAAAAAAGAGACACACATCAGCTTGAAGCTAATTTAATTAATTTCATAGGGGGACTGCAGAGTGTAACTACTCATTAATGTACATGCACTGCATAAGATCTAGAAGAACTTGCTGTGGATTCTTTAAAACCTGTGTGGCAATTAGTTCAGTTTAACTTTGGTTTTGTGGTATTGAAGAACTCTTCAAACATCTGTGGTTTGATCGACTTTGTACTTATATTCTGTAAAGTGCCATAGACCTTTTTTAAAAAATTGTAGCTTTTTAAATATATATTTATACATATATATAAACTTGTGTGAGATGTGCAATAACAGGAATGGGTTTTGGCTTTGGGTTTTTTTTGTTTGTTTGGGTTTTTTTTATTTTTTATGGTTTTGGTTTTAAACAAGATATTTGAAAAGTGACTTCCCAGGGAAGAAGTGGCTGGAGTTTTGATGGTGTGGACAAACCAAGCGTAGAGTAATGCAACAAAATCACTGATTTTGAAGATGAATACAACAGTAGTAATAGTAGCTTAAAGATTTAAACAAAAACCTCTTCTAGATTGATTTGAAATACTCAGATCTATATAATACAGACAATTAAAATGTGAAGCTCTATCCATCTCTGGCAATATACAATCTAAAAGCTGAAAAGGCTCAGCAAGTTTTCTTAATGTGCTTTATTTATAATGTGGCACTGCAAAAAACATTCCTATTGAGCTATTTCTGGGTTGTCTCTATCACCTTTGTATCTATTTTACTCAATAAAGTTCTCTAAATTCTGAGATTTTTGTTTTTTCCAGCCAAATCATTTCCATTTTGCATTGTTATCCCACATCAGAGTATCTCACGTCCTAGTGGTAAACAGAGTAGTTCAGGTCTTCCTTGAAAGCGGCAGGCACTGGTGCCTACCACAAGGAATGGACAGAGACCAACAAAAGCAGAGCATGGCAGCAACATATACACCACAGCCACCTTATGTAGGAAGAGAGGCTGTGGCAATCCAGCTAGAGTAGATTTTGAGCCATGGTTTATTTGTGGTACTGTTATTCTATTCTTAAATCACCACTATGTACATTTGTTAGCATAATGATGTACCTAATGTGTTATTTTAATCTAAATTTCAATTAAAATGTGAGCATTTTTAATCACAGTTCTCTTCCCTGTGCTGTCTTCTGTGTGTGTGCTTGCTTTCCCAACTTAGTGCTTACAACTAGCCTGTACAAATCAGGGGAATTATCTCCCCACAACAACACTTAAATTGTGCAATAATTTTAATCATAAAACATGACTGTTTCATGCTGCACAACTGTGCTTACCATTCACAAGAAAGTTCAAAAACTGTTTAGTCTGCTGCCACTGCTGCCCTAGATCTGTAAATTACAAAGAAACAGATCAAGTTGATGAAGAATTTCACTACTAAATGATGCATGCATGTGCAGGTGTCTTCAAAAACTCACATCTGTTATCTCCCAAAATATTCCCGACTACCTCAGAGCACTGTTCTCTGTATTGTGTATTTGCAAACGTAACTACGTCACAGTGGTCTAGATGAACTCTTTTTGCCCTTCAAAGAAAACCTGGTAATAAATTCAGTACTAGAGAGCAGGTGTTACAGTTGATATGATATGAAAAAAAAAATCAACAGACTGTGATAGTGGCTAAAAAAAAAAAAAAGCAAGACACAGCAGTGATACAGAAGTGTCAATTCATAGACAGAAATTAGGAAAATAAACAGTACCAAAGCAATGCTGTTTTCAGCAACTTCATTTTACTTTCAGTAATGGTTTAGGATTCGCTTAATACCTGTAGAATTATCATTCAGTAATGACAGAACATGTTTAGATTTTAACCCTCTTAAGTTTACAGCACAAGAAAGTGGGCTGCAAGTGTTTAAGAATTTTCTTCATAACAGCTGAGTAGACTAATTCTTGTTACCCTAATGTATTATTTTGATAGTGGATATTTTGTTTCCCCAATTCAGCAGAATTACAGCATTTATATACAGAATTATAAAAACCAAGTGAGACTTTTACATAGATCAGCCACCCTGCATGTTATCCTGACCTTTAAAAGAAAAATCCCTATATTGTTCAAAACTATACAGAGCAAACATCCAGGAAAAAAGTCTTTTTTTATTCTATGACACTGTGTTAATACAATAAATAAACAAAACTTCTGAACTACTCAGACATGCAACAGAGGGACAGAAGAAGTGCATTTGTAGAGAACCATGACATTCACGAGGATGGCAGAGCATTGTTAGTAATTTACAAAATATACAAACATCCCCCAGATAAATAAAACCAACTCCTAAATTACAGATCAATGACTACAGACATTCCAGTGTTTAAACTTCATACTTTGTACTCAATTTGCTACAATACTGCAAAATGACAACTTAAGTGGGTGCCATACTCTGATTAATTAATAAGAGACTGTAAAATCTAGTTTTAGTTAGGTACAAAATATTTTAACAAATATCAGCCTTCTGTTGTCAAAGCTAAACTCAAACTTCTCCCTCCCTTTTGGGCTGCAAAGTGTCTGAGATTTCTGGTTTAAACAATTCACGTGTAACTGAACCTTGAATTTCACTTAGGAGGTTTAAATCTGTACATTCAACCCATGACATTACAAATCAACGACCCCTATACACAGAACATTAAATATGTTTTCTCAAAGAGCAGTTAAACATTTTGGGGGAAAAAAAAAATCTACCTGCTAAATTCAGGTTTTATTCCTACTGTTTTTTCCATAATATATTCTGGTAATGTATGTTATTATGCAATCTTAAAACTTAAATTAAATTGCAAGGATGATGTCCCTAGGATTCATATCCAAGAGATATCCAAGAGAATTGCTTAAATTTAGATTTAAAAGTAATCCATAGTAGAGTTCCTAGATATATTCCTCAAGTCAAATTAAAAAGATTATGAAAAGAACAATCTTGATATACAGCTGCTAGAAGTGTGATGCCTGATCTAAACAGAAAATTGGGGCTTTTGTCTGGAAAGCTTTTAGTAACATTCTACACAAATTTAAGTTCAATGCTAGCATGTCCACTAGTATAGAATTTTAGAGCCCCTATTACACAGAATATTTAAATTACTTTTAACTTCATGATGCAGAGAATATTTAGAAGCATGTATATTCATTAATATGAATTTCCACATAGGTGAAACTACTACATTTATCCAAATTCAAGTTGGATTTAAAGAAATTCGTAAAAGAAAGGAGACTACTAGGGACTTCATGCTAACAGTACAATACTGATCCAGGGATTAAGCTAAGGGGTTTACTTTTTATAATGCTCTTATGTTATTATAAATACACTGTAGTGAAAAAGAATTAATCTATGAAAGTCTGTCCACATTCAGAACATGGAGGGGCCTCAGAATTTTATGCTCAGTCCTGCTAAAGGTAATTCACCTTAAGAGCTGAATTCATTTCAACTACAGTGTGTACTTATACAGGCTGTGGGATGAGGTCCCTTCCTGTTTTAATTTTCTAAAACAGAGTTTAAAAAAAAAGCCCAAGTGTTGTGCATAAGACTCATGAAGCAATCCAAGAATATCAAATAGCCTTCAAAGGAGAGAAACATCACTTTACAGTAAGACCTGATTAAATTCTAGCATATTTTGATGGTACATACCATTATGGATTGTTCAGTTCCACAGCACCAATTTAACCTCTTAGGCCTCCAGTTCAATGAGTTAAAATTTAACTTTGTGAAAGATGAAGATTTCTCACTTTTCCAACTCAAAATAGTTTAAAAGCTTTTTTTCCCAGCTTAAATCAAATCACTGAGATGGCTGAGTTACGTTAAAATGAAATCATGTATCTGTTAAACGCCATTGCTTAAAAAGCTTGGTTTTAGACAATATTCCTGGTAGAAAATTAAATACTGTATATTTAGATTTTTGGACAAGCAGTAAACAGAGTGACTTACAAGGCTAAAGATTTAGTACCACTGTTAAACACAAATCTACACTAAAAAAAAAAAAATAATCCCAAACACAACAAAAATACCACTGCATGTAAGAGGGAAGGGGGGGCATGAAACTAGTGTTCTAAAGGTCAATATTTGTTTCTTTTCCAGCAAAATGATTACCCCAAGACATGAATACTGAAAGTAAAAATAGCAAATATATAATCATTTAGCTCTGTGAAACCATCAGTTAACTTCCTTAAACTGTACACTGCATTACACATTCTATTACAGAGAATGCTTCTGCACCATAGTCATTTCTCACAGGTAGAGAATACTCCATGAAAATAGATACAAACGCTATAATTATAAAGTGGCGCAGGTAAATTCTGGACCAAAACACTATTTAAACAAGATCAGATAACTCAACAGTATTCATGCAAACTTACAGGTTTATATCAAAAGACTTATCCTAAAAAAACCCCAAGAAAAGAATTTATAATATCTACCCTACTTGTATTTGTCCTCCAGCAGCTGCTGAAATTGCAACAACAGTAGCCAAACCTAACTTTCTACATCTCTCAGTCTACCCCACTTCTTACAGCAGAAATATGGAAAACAGTTCTTACAAAGAAAAAAATTGATCCAAAGTGCTTTCCTGAAGTTAAAATACCAGAGTGAACCACTAAAAACCCCTCCAAATTCTTAATATATTTATTTGATCATTATATACCACAATTCATTCTCAGGCCAATTGTTGAAATTATTTATCCTCCATAAAATATGGAAGGCTTTATATTCTAGAATGCAACATTTCAAAGAAGGGCAGACAATGGTTATCTTTTTAAAATAAATAAATTTATAATTGTGAGAGACTGAAAGAGTTAATGTCTCAAACATTGTGGTGGGGCAAGTTCTGCATAATTATGAACCCTGCATAATAACGAACTACAAGTGAGCTGATAGCAACAATACAAGAGCAAGCCCATCGAATTTTAGCAACTCTCGATGTAAAAGATATGTTCTTTATAGTCCCTTTGCAGGAAGCAGACAGAGATCGTTTTGCTTTTACATGGGAAAGTGTGCAGTTCATTTTACATGTCTCCCCCAGGGATATTGGCACTCACCGACAATTGCTCATTATGCATTGGCTCAAGAGCTCGCCAAAATCACTCCTGCAGAAGGGGTTAAAGTATACCAGTATATTGATGATGTATTAATCGGCGGCCCTGATACCAAAGTAGTGGGACAGACCCAAGCAGAGATAATTGCTCACCTAGAAAAATTAGGACTCCAAATTCCAGATGAAAAGATACAACACCCATCTTCCGAAGTGAAGTTCCTGGGCATCTGGTGGAGGGGTGGGACAGTGTGCTTTCCCCCAAAACCTTGATCACCCTTGAACTAGTGAAAATGCCTGCAAATAAGAACGAACTCCAACATGCCTTAGGCCTGTTGGTGTTTTGGAGGAAACACATCCCCGACTTCTCTATCGCAGCCCAACGATCTAACACGCAAAAGGGTCTCTTAGGATTGGACCCCGGTCCATGAAGAAGCCTTAAAATTGCTAATTTTTGAAGCTGGGGTATATTAGGCCTTAGGGCTAATTCATCCAACAGACCCACTCTGTATTGAATGGGGTTTTGCAATCCATGGGCTATCAGTACATATGTGGCAGCGTGGACCCAAAGGCCCAACTTGGCCTATCAGATTCTATTCATGTAGCTTTAAAGACACAGAGAAGCAATACTCAGTTTGGGAAAAGGACCTCTTTGTGGTCAACCTAGCTTTGCAAGAGGCAGAAAAATTATACGGCAACAACCAATTATCCTGAGAGGACCCTTTAAGGTTTTAAAACCAATATTGGCAGGAACCCCACCCCCTGTAGGAGTCACACAGCGAGAAACCGTAAGGAAATGGTATGCGCAGCTAGATCATTATTATCACACACAGCAGATAGAGGAGGGAGCACCAAAAGTACTCCAAATACAAGATCCACCCTCTGACCACCCAAACACAGAGCCCTCCCCCTCATGCATAAAGCCTGCTCCTCCATTCAAGCCCCACCTTAAAAATGTATGGTTCACTAACGCATCCTCTAAGAGAGAGGGAAAGGTGTGGAAATATCGAGCAGTAGCCCTACATATTGATTCAGGGGACTGAATTGTGACAGAAGGGGAAGGAAGTGCTCAAGTAGGGGAGTTGATTGCTGCGTGGAGTGTATTTACCAAAGAAGCAGAGACTGAAGAATTGGTGTTTGTTTATACAGATTCATATGCTGTCTTCAGGGATGTACCAAATGGCTCCCATTTTGGGAACAAAATCAATGGGAGGTCAATCGGACACCGGTGTGGCAACAAGAAAAATGGGAAGAAATCTTAAACATCACTAAACGGAAAACCTTCCTAGTAGGATGGGTGGCTGCGCACCAGGCAGGAAATCATCCAGCTCACCTTTTAAATAATCAGGTGGATTCAATGACCTGCTTAGCAAAATTAGCTGTAGAAGGCTAAGCAGAGAAATCGCAGCACTTATTAGAGTGGTTGCATGTAAAGCGAGGTCAGTCAGGGAGCAAAGATTTATTTAAAGAGGCAGTAAGCAGGGGATGATCCGTAACCAGGGAACTGTGCAACACCATTATTTCAGCATGTGGCTTATGCCGCACTCAATTAGGAGAGCACAACCCTCTTAAGGATCAATCCCTACACTTAAGGGATAATAAAGGGCTGTGGGATACCTGGCAAGTAGACTACATCAGTCCCTTTCGACTCTCAGAGGGAAAACAATAATTGTTGGTAAGGGTCAAAATAATTTCGGGACTAACCCAAGCAGTAGCAGTCTGGTGAGCGACCGGAGATAACACAGTAAAAGGCCTGAAATTATGGTTTAGCTACTTGCCCACACCCAAATCAATCCAATCAGATAACGGGAGCCACTTTACTGCCAGGGTGGTCCAAGAGTGGACACGCAATGAAGGAATACAGTGGGTTTTCCACATCCCATACTACCCTCAAGCAAATGGGATAGTGGAGCGTACTAATGGACTTCTAAAACAAACCCTAAAACCGCACAAACCAGGATGGCCACAACGAGTGCCAGACATGGTCACGAAATTAAATAACCGCTGGGGGGTGAATGAATGTCCTAAACTGACTGCATTTTGCCCAAAGCCCCCCTCCCTACTTCCAGGAAGGGGAGAGAAGAAAGATACAATACACCCGCTCCACTATCCTGGACAACCTGTTCTGGTAGATTTACCTACTGTAGGGGAAGTACCTATGACATTGAAAACCCCTTTGAACTTGTATGCATGGACAGTGTATTGGCTTTGTGTGGCAAGGTTTTGGTAGCAGGGGGGGTTACAGGGGTGGCTTCTGTAAGAAGCTGCTGGAAGCTTCCCCTGTGTTCGAGAGAGCCCATACCAGCCGGCTCTAAGACAGACCCGCCACCGGCCAAGGCCGAGCCAATCAGCGATAGTGGTAACGCCTCTGTGATAACATTTTTAAGAAGGAAAAAAGTTGGGACGGAGGTATTCGGCAGCTGGAGAGAGGAGTGAGAACATGTAAGAGAAACAACCCTGCAGACACCAAGGTCAGTGAAGAAGGAGGGGGAGGAGATGCTCCAGGCGCAGGAGCAGAGATTCCCCTGCAGCCCGTGGTGAAGACCGTGGTGAGGCAGGCTGTCCCCCTGCAGTCCATGGAGGTCCATGGTGGAGCAGATATCCACCTGCAGCCCGTGGAGGACCCCACGCCGGAGCAGGTGGGTTCCCGAAGGAGGCTGTGACCCCGTGGGAACCCCGCGCTGGAGCAGGCTCCTGGCAGGACCTGCGGATCTGTGGAGAGAGGAGCCCACGGAGCAGGTTTGCTGGCAGGACTTGTGACCCCGTGGGGGACCCACGCTGGAGCAGTCTGTGCCTGAAGGACTGCACACCGTGGAAAGGACCCATGCTGGAGCAGTTCGTGAAGAACTGCAGCCCGTGGGAAGGACCCACGTTGGAGAAGTTCGTGGAGGACTGTCTCCCGTGGGTGGGACCCCACGCTGGAGCAGGGGAAGAGTGTGATGAGTCCTCCCCCTGAGGAGGATGAAGCGGCAGAAAATAGCGTGATGAACTGACCGTAAACCCCATCCCCATCCCCCTGTGCCGCTGGGGGGTTGGTAGAGAATCCGGGAGTGAAGTTGTGCCCGGGAAGAAGGGAGGGGTGGAGGGAAGGTGTTCTGAGATTTGGTTTTATTTCTCATTACCCTACTCTGGTTGATTTGTAATAAAGTGAGTTAATTTTCCCAAACTGAGTCTGTTTTGCCCGTGACGGTAATTGGTGAGTGATCTCTCCTGTCCTTATCTCTACCCACAAGCTCTTTGTTATATTTTCTCTCCCCTGTCCAGCTGAGAAGGAGGGGGAGTGATAGAATGGCTCTGGTGGGCACCTGGCGTCCAGCCAGGGTTAACCCATCACAGACAGCAACCGATGCACATGGAAAAGACCACCGAATCCACACGTGATGGATAATACCCTCATTTTAATCTATGTATGCTTTATATTTGCAGTTTGTAGAACCAAAGAGAAACAGAGAAAGACAGCAAGGGACCTGTGTTAGTCCTGACTATATTAATTGTTATTTGTATTATCAGTTTATTGTTATTTGTAATTCTTGTCTGTTATTATAGGGAAAGATGCTTTGGGGAACCTTCTCCTTCATCCTGATCCTTTCCACTGGAGGACAGGGAAAAGATTCTCCAGATTTAGCTTGGAATTTGATTCAAGGTTTCATGCACCTCTGGAATGACACCAATCATGGTGTTTCTACAAGGGAATTCAATTCGGCCTCATTAATCTAAACATCACCAATCTTGTGAAAAAGCTGGTAAACCAAATTGCTCCTGGAACAACACTTCCAGGGGACCTTTCACGGCTCTAAAAAACTCCCTCTGACTATTCAAAGATTTACCTTCTTCCCTGAGGAGGAAACCTTGAATCTTGTGATGATGTTGTTAAAAGAACATGGGGTATGTGGGTTGTTGAATCTAACCGATGGAGAATGCTGTCTCACCATACACAACGCAACTACCTCCTTAGAAGAAGCGTGAAAGAAGATGAGAGAAGTTACAGACAAGACTGAAGAACTTTTCCAAGCGATGCAACCAAGAGACCGGTTTAATGGAGGATCATTGCTGACCTCTCTTCTAACGTCCTTGGGACTCACAGGGTGGGGAAAATGGCTTGTTAGCATTGGACTCATGTTGTTATGTGGATTTTTGTTCTTAATGCTTGGCCTTGCAATTGTTCATTGTATGATTACCCGTGCCATCTCTTCCCTCTCTTCTCTCTCTCTTCTGTCCACTATGTATGAATCACGACAGCCGAAGATCTTGAAGTGAAGTTTTGTACCGTTCAAAGCTTTGTATATGTTCTCTCTCTCTCTCCTTTTCTAACTCTCCTCTTTCTTTACGTCTAAATCACCAGCCTAAAAGAGGACTATGGAGAATCCATGAAGATTGAATAGACAATGTTTGAGCCACGGGGTGGTGTGAGGGACTGAAAGAGTTAATGTCTCAAACATTGTGGTGGGGCAAGTTCTGCATAACAACGAACCCTGCATAACAACGAACTACAGGTGAGAAGCTGATCAGCACAGATCAGCACAGGACATCAGCTACAGGGCGCAGAGGACATGCCACCAGAGGGTGCGCAGCTCCATGTTCTGATAAGCTGAGCAGGGCAGCTCACCATGTATGGCCAAAGATCAAACAATGGTCACGCCTGCAGGGAAGGAGAAGTTACTCCCCAAACGACCCCCCAGCCCACTGACCCATTTCCTGAAGGTTCTGAAAGCACAAACTGCTCGTGACACCTAATTAGCCTAATGAGTTCAAGTGCCCACCTGAAGGAGGGGCAAGGAGATGATAAAAGGACACAAACTGAAGCCCCACATGCACACGCCCTCCGGAACTGGACCTTTAGACTGACTGGACCAATGCTGGACCCAGGACTGGGGAAATCTTTCTCTTTTCTTTTCCTATTTCTCTGTGTCTCTCTTTCTCTCTCCTTTTTCACAATCCCTACACCTCATCCCTTTAGACATAAAACCGTTGACCAAGTCTGGGACTAGGAGTGGATCTAGCCACCCCTAGGCTCTTCTCTGAGAAGGAGTCTAGAAAGCAAGGGGGTCCACTATGAACCTCGTGACTCAACAGGAGGGCTCTCCTTATTCCCTGAATTGATATATATGTGGTTACCACGGGCTACACGGCTTACTGATGGGGTTTCATGCCAATTCCTGTTGTGAGAAACCATGCCACCTACTGTTACGCCTTCCAAGTTCAGGCTGCTTCTGCCATGAATAAAATGTTTAACTAATCGTTTGGTGTCATTTCACCTTAATTTAGCCCGAGGGAATTCAGAACTCACCACAGTCCCTCCCAGGTCTGTCCAGCACCGGTTGTGACAAAATAAAACAAACATTTCCCATTTTACCCATGCACAGCTGCAGAACAGACAAATATGCTGTGTGTATTTTGATCTATGTTTTCAGGGAATATAATAAGTGACTGGAAAATAAAGTACAATCAAAGAGAACTGTCATGACTTTTTATATTTCTCTACATTCGGTTACCCTTGAACGCATTCTGAGCTGCACTGGTTGCTGCTGTTGATGCGGTGTTGGCTGCAGCAGTTTGTACAGTTTTGTTGGACATCACTCCTGTTGCAAACTCCTGCTGCGCTTTCTCAAAACTAGCACCAGTTGTGCGGTAGAGACCATGCACCTAGGGAGGTGGAAAAGCAGTGAAAAAAGTGTGCTGAGCCTTCCATTTCTTGGTAGAGTAATAGCAAAGTCTCGCACACGAAGCAGAGCTATGTGGTAGAGAAATCTGGTTTGCTCATATGTTTGGGAGGATCTGGAAATGAATAAACAGATGTTTTTTTCCACAAATCCTACAACTTCTGATTGCCCTGCTGTGCATGCAGTTTGACTGTAGGGATACCTGTAACTTTTTGCAAGTTCAGAGGGGTTTTGTAGGTCTTCACTGAAATGTGTGTGGTATCTACTGTCTGAAATAACATATTTAAATACACAAACAGGCTGCATCCTTAGCATAATGCAGGACCCATAGCCTGCAAAAGCATCTTCTGTCTCAATTTGTATATAAGTTGGCATACTCATTAAAAGAGTTCGTAAGTGTGCATGTTAAAAGAAACAACAGGAAACAAAACCAAAAAAGTATTTTTGAATCTACTGTGTCGATAACATTCTGGTGAACTTTTTTCTACATCAATTTTTAGAAACATCTTAATTTCTTTGATTGACATGGTTACAAGAACCTATTAAGCTAAGCTATGACTGAACATTAAAAAGTATAAAATATCCCAATAATGCAGATAAATATCCGCTAAACTAGTGAGATGACCAATTGCTCTGCATAATAAGCAAAGGTATTAATCAATATGTCTTATAAACTCTAGTACAACAAAAAAAACCAAATCCTGAGTAACTTCCAAGTATCTGAGTATTAAAATTAAAATGCTATTTCTGATTCCTATTGAATCAAGTGACAATAAAGTTGTCAAATAATATTACAAAGACATTTTCATTCAAGTGTAGCAGGAAAATTAATGTTGTAACTTTTTTCTTTGTTATAAATGTGACTATTTCTCATCCATAAAGATACACCAAGTCATATCTGAGTATGCATGTTTTTTGAAAAGAATCCAGGTGCATGTGGTAGAAAGAGTGTAAAAAAATGCTCACCATACATTTTTCTTGTTTGTTTCTTTCTTCTGTACCTGAATATTTATGCAGAAAACAAATAAGGAGAAGGGACATCTCCAGGCTATGCTTAAAATTTCTAGCTTACTATAAATAGGCCAGAAGAGTTTGGGTATGTGAAAACCTTTAAGCGTAACTGTAACTGAGGTTGAATTATTAGAATTGCCAGCACATCATCAGCAGAATGCTCAGTTACATTTAATCAAAAAAACATAAAAAACTTACTAGTACATTAGTATCTAAACTTAGGTCTTCTGGATGTAAATTCATAAAAAGGAACCAAGGGAGAAAAGCATATTTCTTTGAGCTTTTATGCTACACAATCATTAATTGACAGCAAAATGTTAAAATAATATAAGCAGAGAAATAAAAATCCTTCTCTGAGGTGCCAGGCATCTCCCTCTTCTATTGATTTTAATAGGAATGATTTTGATAAGAGCTGAAACTTAGCAATCATTTGAATCACGCTTTACTCAGCCTGATGAATCACCACAGATTTGAAAATTGTGACCTGGCATCTACAGGTCCTACCTTAGTGCATTCACCTACCCTTTCATTGTGGGCTTACCTCCCAACTTCTCTTATTCAAAGCTATCCTTCCCCATTTTACTTTGCATAAATAAGTGCACTGTAAAAACAGCATTTCATAACTCCATGATAGTATAAGCAAAAAAGTACTATAGAAGCACAGTTGTTAAAAGGTAAGGCACACCCCCAAGAATATAATTTAATCCCCATTACTTTGTGAGAGAGTACCTCTCAAGCAGGAAAGCAAAATCCAGATCAAACATAGAAAACAGAAGAGGGGAATAATAAGTAACTTACCTTTTTAAACATAACTAATGAAATAACAGCAGATGCTGTGAAAAGTGCAGCTATGATTATCATCATAATGCCAACAGGGATACTCTTATTAAGACCAGTAAGAGATGAAATCCACCCACTGAAGGAAAAAGAAAAGACAAACTTTACTAGCACAGCACATGAACCATTCAACCACAGGTATTCACATCAAGGGAAGCTTTATAACCTCCTGGTTCCGATCAACTGAATATTTTTGAAGAAAAAGTCATGGAAATTATACATGAGCATATTTCTGTTCTATAATAAGCTTTTACAGCTTAGTTGCCATTTTCCCAATGCATGCAGTGAAACTATAAGGAAAATTTTAGCAAAGGTGATTATCCTTGAGAGTTGTGAAGAAATTAAGAGAGACATTAGAGAGTTGCTCATCAACTTTTTGGGTTTTTTTGGTCATACTGTCATTTCAGAATAATTTAATACTACATGACTTCGTGGAAGAGAAAATGTCCCTAAAAAGATAGCTTCTAACTTCTTCAAAATTAAAACAAAAACATGCCACACACAGAGCTTCTATGTGGGAAAACTCATTTAGCTGTATCCACACAGTGATGCTTTCTCAATTGGGGTTAATATATATATTTTTTTTTAAGTAGATAGTGTCAGATTAATTAAGAGAAAAGATTGCTATATCAGTATCTACTTCAAATATTTCCCCATTCTTCAAAATTAAAACACCAACATAGAAGTACAATATCAAACGTGAAGCCACAAAAAGCAGGTTGCCTTAAGTAAAAAAAAACATTAAGAGAGAAAAGATTCTTCCACCAAAAAAAAGCAAAAAAATTCTGTAAACCCAAACAACCTTAAAACTTTCCTCTACTTGTTTCAAATTGCTTTTATATCCCCTATGTCCAACTGGACTCTACCACAGAACTCCAAAATCAAAACTGTAATTAGCATCTTCTGATGATCTGGCTACTTTTCATACCCCTTCCCCAAGTATCCTTAAAAGCACACTCCACATACTTGGAGAGTTGACCCTTTAAAATTACTTTTTTACTTTGTTCATGTCAATCAAGGTATCTATGAAAAAGCAAAATATTGGATTTGAGAGAAAAAAAAATAAAACAGCATTTTTCCTTACACTCCAGTTCTAAAGCAATGATGCTTTGTCTGCCTTATGTACATTTGGCGGTTAGCAGAAAACCACTGATACACAGAAATGTCATTATTGTGACTCATAGCTTTCCACGCTATCAGCTGGCTACTACAACCATGCTTTTTGTTAATTCAAGTTTATTGGTTTTTTTTTCCAAGAAGGGTGACTGATTCCCAATAGCTTTTCCTTGTAAAATCTAAATATTAGACCTTGAAGCTTCAAATAAAAGCTATATATATATACATAAAAGCTTCAAGTAAAAGCTTATATACTCATAAGCATCAAAATGAAAAATCAACTATTACAGAATAAGGAGCTGACTCGGACAAATGAGCTTTTCAAATAATATCAAAGATATACCACTATGTTCACTCGAATACAATGTTGACTCATTCTTCAAATTTTAGCCATAAATTTCATTAGTAAATATATTAATACAATTAGAAATAACTAATGATACAAAATAATATTCAAACAGTATATTATTACAGCCTAAATTATTCTCATTTTCTCTAAGTTGTGCTTATTTCTTTATCCTAAATATAGAGCAAATAACATCTCCACGCACCACTAAAATAGGGGATGTAATGTATAAAAGGGTAGTTCAAAGTGGCTTACACTGAAAGATAAAATTTTGACCAGACTAATAACAGAAGTACCTCACACTCTCGGGATATGTTTCACACACTTTTCCTAGTTAAGAGCACTCCAGAAATGCTTTTTTGAGTGCTAAATGTAACAATTCCAGTGAACACAAGATTATTTTTTTTTAAAAACCACAAAGACTGTGTTGCAGTTGCCATATCAAATATGAGTGTTTGTCTTACAGACAGTACAATGCTACTGAAAACAGAATACTCACCAGTTTCCCCATCTTTGAAATCCTGCAGCTTGAAGTACATGTACAGCAAACTGACAGATATATACAAAGAAGAACACAAAGAACCTGAATGAACTGTCACTCCTGAAAGAGGGGGGAAGGGGAAAATTAAAGCAGCCAGGAAATTTTTGACTTTTTACAAATACTGTAGTACCAATCTAAAATTATTTTTCTGCATTAACTAGAGGAAAAGTGCTTTGATTTATTGATGGTGACTTGAAATACCAGTAATTCTGTGGTTTTGTAGAGTGTTTATTTACAAGAGCTGCTGCTGCTTCTTTAATATAGTATTTTTGCCACTTGCACCTCTAACAGAGGTGAGAACAGCAAGATACTATTCCTCAGTGTTCTGTTCAGCACACGGCAGGGCCTCTTAGACCAAACATATAACTTTTGCTACAATGCATGAAGAACAGAAGTCTGCTCCACTTTCAGACTGAAGTTCACAGCACTGGCAGGATGGGAAAAAAATATTTTACTTGTAAGAGGAAATAAATCTAATAAGGAATTACTGAAAGATAATGCAGATCAAAATACTGAAGCAGCTGTTGTTTAAAAACAAAATATACAAAACATATTTGCTGTTTAAATTACTAAAGTGTCAGCCTGACAAAGACCAAAAGTTAAAAGCCTGTCAAAAAACCCCAAATATAAACATACAGGCAAAATCTCAACAAAGACCTCAACGCATTACTATCAAAACTAATGATTGCATGATATGTTTCCTACCAAATTTCTAAAGGAAGTAAAAATCACTTAAGTCATGGAACCAGATTTTGCCAGTAATAGCTCTTTTGCAGAAGGGAATTTGCTAATTTCTATTTATTCAACCAGTTCAGTTCAATAACTATTTCATTTTCAGCTGAACAAATGACTGAAAGTTGAATATGCAAGTAGTAGTTTTCCTTTTCCAAACAATAAATATTCACTAAGAAACACTAAGGATTTACTAGATATAAAACCCTGAAAGATAACGTGACATTGAACTCCACCAAATCAGGAATAATAATTTCATATATAACAACACTATTAAGAGAGAGTACGTAAGATTTATAATTAGTTAATGAAAGCTACCATTTTAAAATACTGGCAATTCTCTGTATTTTTAATTTATCTCAATCTGTACCCACATTGTAACCCAAGTCATGAACAAAAGTTAGACTAGTAAATGAAAAATACTCTTCTCATTTTTTAGCCTTAAGGATGTAAGAATTTAGTGTATGAGCAAATGCAAGTTAAACTATATCATTCCTCAAAGATGTGTGGGTACAGCAATATCTCCTTGGTTAGTAAAAAGAAACATCTCATTTAGTCTAAAGGTTATGCCCAACTGTAATTTATGGCTATCAATCTTTCTCTACAAAAATTAGTGCATTTAAACTGAGAACATCCTGATTCATTTCAGTGTAAAAAATAATTCCCAAGAAATACTGTAAGAGCACAGGAATTCAGAATCTCTACACGCTGATTTTCACAAAAAAACGTTCAATTTTGCATGCAAACCAACCATTCTATTTTTAAAGACTAAGATACCACACCTCAAGCTTGTGAAGTCTGCAAAATCCAGATTGCTAAAAGCTACGAAAAATACTGGAGTTTGATTACTATATACCTGGTCTGCTCATTCTTAAGAATCTCAGTCTACTTCAATTACAGACACTGCAGGTCACATAACAATATAAGATTTTTTTAAGTGTAGAGTTTTATGAAGTTCATCCAGGAAGCCAAAAACTGAAGACACCCTTAATTATTAACCACTTATGAAGGGATAGAGATTTAATGAGAATTTTCCTTAAAATTGTTATCAGCCCAATACAAAGTTAAATATTTCCTATAACTATTATGCCAATACTAGAAGCTATAAATAGAATAGAATAGAATAGAACATTTTCAGTTGGAAGGGATGTACAATGATTATCTAGTCCAACTGCCTGACCAATTCAGGGCTGACCAAAAGTTAAAGCATATCATTAAGGGCATTGTCCAAATGCCTCTTAAACACTGACAGGCATGGGGCATCGACCACCTCTCTAGGAAACCTGTTCCAGTGTTTGACCACCCTCTTGGTAAAGAAATGCTTCCTAATGTCCAGTCTAAACTTCCCCTGGCGCAGCTTTGAACCATTCCCACACATCCTGTCACTGGATACCCAGGAGAAGAGCTCAGCACCTCCCTCTCCGCTTCCCCTCCTCAGGAAGCTGCAGAGAGCAATGAGGTCACCCCTCAGCCTCCTTTTCTCCAAACCACACAAACCCAAAGTCCTTAGCTGCTCCTCATAGGACATGCCTTCCAGCCCATTCACCAGCTTTGTTGCCCTCCTCTGGACACATTCAAGGACCTTCACATCCTTCTTAAATTGTGGGGCCCAGAACCGCACAGTACTCAAGGTGAGGCCGCACCAACACTAAATACAGTGGGATAATCACCTCTCTTGACTGGCTGGTTATACTGTGTTTGATGCACCCCAGGATGCGGTTTGCCCTCTTGGCTGCCAGGGCACACTGCTGACTCATATTGAGCCTGCTGTCAACCAGCACCCCCAGTTCCCTTTCTGCAGGGCTGCTCTCCAGCCACTCCTCTCCCAATTTATACTTGTGCCTGGCATTACTCTGTCCCAGGTGCAGGATCTGGCACTTGGACTTATTAAATGTTATGCCATTGATGATTGCCCAGTGCTCCAACCTATCTAGATCCCTCTGCAAGGCCTCTTGTCCCTCGAGAGAGTCAACAGCACCTCCCAGCTTGGTATCATCAGCAAACTTGCTAATGGTGCATTCAACTCTTGCATCCAGATCATTGATAAATATATTTAACAGGACTGGCCCTAGAAATGAACCATGAGGAACACTGCGCTGGTGACCAGTCACCAGCCAGATGTAGCCCCATTCACTACAACCCTTTGAGCCTTGCTGTTCAGCCAGTTCTTCACCCAGCACACTGTGTACCTGCTCATCCCACAGTTGGACAACTTGTCCAGAAGGATGCTGTGAGGGACAGTATCAAAAGCTTTACTAAAATCCAGAAAAACCATATCCACCGCCTTCCCTTCACCCACTAGACAGGTGACCTTATCATAGAACGACATCAAATTAGTTAAACAGGACTTTCCCTTTGTGAACCCATGTTGACTGTGCCTGATGATTGCATTATTCTTTAAATGCCTTTCAATAGCACCCAGTATGATCTTCTCCATAATTTTTCCAGGTACTGAGGTTAGACTAACAGGTCTGTAGTTTCCTGGGTCTTCCCTCATGCCCTTCTTGTAAATTGGAATAACATTGGCTAGCTTCCAGTCAGCAGGGACCTCCCCAGACTCCCAAGACCTTTGGTAGATGATCGAGAGGGGTCCTGCCATAACATCTGCTAGCTCCTTCAGTATTCTGGGATGAATCCCATCAGGCCCCATGGACTTGTGAACATTCAGCTGATACAGCTGGTCCTGTACAATTTCAGTGTCCACAAATGGCAAGTCACTGTTCCCACGCTCGGGGTCCTCTGACTCAAGAGGACCAGGCAGCCCAAGGTCTATCAGTATTATTAAAGACCAAGGCAAAAAAAGCACTGAATGCCTCTGCTTTATCTTCATCCCTATTAGTTAGGTGACCATCTTCAACAAATATCGGTCCAATGTTTTCCTTGGATCTCCGCTTGCTATTAACGTACTTAAAAAAGCCCTTCTTGTTGTCTGACACAACACTGGCCAGTTTCAACTCTAGTTCAGCTTGGGCCTTTCATGTCTTCTCCCCACATATGCGAAACACAGATCTGTACTCTTCCTGCAAAGCCTGACCTTCCTTCCCAAGATCGTACAATGTCTTTTTCCTCTTGAGCTCCACAAGGAGTTCCCTGTTCAGCCAAGCTGGTCTTCTGTCCCACTTGCTTGACTTGTGACACTATGGGATTGCCTCCTCCTGTGCTTTTAAAAGGTGGTTCTTAAAAACTGACCAGCACTCGTGGACTCCTAAGCCATCAAAAGCAGATTCCCAGGGTACTCAGCTAAATAGCTCCCTGAATAGCTTAAAGTTTGCTCTCCTGAAGTCCAGGGTAGTAACTCTGCTGTCCTTTTTTCTCATTACACTGAAAATTTTAAACTCAACCATTTCATGATCACTGCAGCCAAGACAGCTACCTACCATCACATCTCCCACAAGTCCTTCTCTATTCACAAACAAGTCTAGGAGGGCATCTTTCCTAGTTGGCTCCCTGAGTACTTGTGTCAAGAAGTTATCTTCATCAAACTTCAGGCAATTCCAAGGCTTGCTCATCACAGCAGTATGGTATTCCCAGTTGATGTCTGGGAAGTTGAAATCTCCCATAAGGACTAGGGCTACCGATCCAGAGATTTCTCCTAATTGCCTATAGAATAACTCATCATGGCTGGGCGATGGGTAGTAGACACCCACTACAACATCTTTGTTTTCCATCCCCCTAATCCTCACCCAGAGGCTCTCAACCACATCATCACTAACTGTAAGGGCTGTACAATCAAACTTCTCCCTTACATACAGTGCAACTCCTCCACCTCACCTGCCCTGCCTATACCTCCTAAACGGCCTGTAGCCCTCCATCCCAGCACTCCAATTGTGGGAGTCATTCCACCAAGTTTTGCTAATACCAATGATATCATAGCTCTGGGAACTGATCAACACTTCCAGTTAATCCTGCTTGTTTCTCATACTGCGTGCATTGGTGTACAAGCATTTCAGATGTGCTCCTGAACCTTCCATGCTCCCAGAAGCAAATATTTTTAAAATATTTTAAAGGATATTCTATGATATTCCTAACTGTTGCCATCGACATTTCAGATACAGCAACTGAATTAATGGCAAACACTCATTTCTAATAAAATCATATTAAAGGATTATCATAATGATAAACAAGCAAATTCTGTAACGTTAATGCATTTCAACAAGTGTAGTATTTTTTTAAAATATCTTAAGTCAAGCTGAAGTTCTTACCTGAAAGCTCCATAAAGTGATCTGTACCAGCAGACAAAAGAACAAGGGGTAAAAAGCAAGAACCAGAGGATACTTAATCCAAAATCAACCCCTCGTGTAGCATCAATGTAAAACCAGGCCAAACATCCGAAGATATTAAGAAACAGTGTCACTGTATGGACTGTAGAAGCAAAAGCAAAAAAGTCTTAATTAAATTATGTTCATATAATAAATTATTACAATGGCTAAAGTAATACCCAAACCGTGCATTTTTAAACAAAACATAAGCATGCTGACAAGAAATCAATATCCTCTCTCAGCAATAAGCTGATTTTTATAGTTTTCTAACTTTAAGGTTAAAGCCAGTATTCACAAGTGAAAGTACTGAACATGAAAATTCAAGTAGTATCAGGTGTATAGCGAAGAAAAAAAAATCCGACACAGAAATAAAATATTTTCAAACCTAAAATGATGAAAAACAGAGGTTTCTACAGCTGCAATAATTGATACTTCTTCTACAGTAACTACTGCGTACAGATATTTGCACTTTTTAAAAAATGTTAGTTAGTTATTTTCTCTCACAGTCAGGCAAGTAAATGAGTGCAGGACTGTCAGTCTTAATGTTATAATACAAAACTAGTGGATTTTTTTTTTAGAGAAAAGCTTATAAACTATATAAAATACATCATAAATGTAGCACTGCACAAATTCTGAAGTTTGAAAGGAAAATTTAAAAAAATCTTTTAATGAAGAGCTCTTTGTCTTACATGTAATAAAGCAAAAAACCCTACATAGTACAATTGTTTCTCAATAAAACAAGATCTGCAAGGAGCTGTTCTAGATCCTTTAATACGTATTGCATATTCAAATATTTCTTAAAACATTGGTCTTAAAAATCTGCCTTTTTGGTTCTCAGTTCTTAATACCAACATTTTCTCATTGGGAGACCTTGTTACAGGTTAACTACTGATTTTCTACTAAAGAAAATGCATTGGCATTACAACATCACAGTTTATTTCAAATATATTTAGTTCTTGAAATAGAAAAAGATACAGCAGTAGTAAGAAACATTACAACTACTATTTTCATGCTATCTGGCACAGAAGTTAGTTCTGCCAAATTTAAAAGATGAACATGAATTTCTCTCTTTGTTCAGCAATAACCAGTGATTCAGGAGTGATTTTGATATCTCAGAGGACAGAGATCCTTGTGGACCAGGATAAAGTAGAATATTTATAATTGAGAGTGCACAAGCAGCTCCTTACAGCAATGATTTTTTTATTTAAGTCCAGAGAAACATTCTACTCATTCTACTGGAAGGTAAGATTAACAGAAGAATCATAGAATGGTTTGGGTTGGAAGGGACCTTTAAAGGTCATCTAGTCCAATCCCCCTGCAATGAGCAGGGACATCTTCAACTAGATCAAGTTGCTCAGAGCCCCGTCCAACCTGACCTTGAATGTTTCCACGGATGGGGCATCTACAGCCTCTCTGGGCAACCTCTTCCAGTGTTTCACCGCTCTCATCGTAAAAAATTTCTTCCTTATATCTAGTCTGAATCTACCCTGTTTTAGTTTAAAACCATTACCCCTTGTCCTATCGCTACAGGCCCTATTAAAAAGTCTGTCCCCATCTTTCTTATAAGCCCCCTTTAAGTATTGAAAGGCTGCAATAAAGTCTCCCCGGAGCCTTCTCTTCCCCAGGCTGAACAACCCCATCTCTCTCAGCCTTTCCTCATAGGAGAGGTGTTCCATCCCTCTGATCATTTTTGTGGCCCTCCTCTGGACCTGCTCCAACAGGTCCATGTCTTTCTTGTACTGAGGACTCCAGAGATGGACTCAGCACTCCAGGTGGGGTCTCACCAGAGCAGAGTAGAGGGGCAGAATCACCTCCCTCAACCTGCTGGCCACACTTCTTTTGATGCAGCCCAGGATACAGTTGGCTTTCTGGGCTGCGAGCACATGTTGCCGGCTCATGTCCAGCTTTTCATCCACCAGTACCCCCAAGTCCTTCTCCGCAGGGCTGCTCTCAATCCCTTCATCCCCCAGCCTGTGTTGATACCAGGGGATGCCCTGACCTATGTGCAGGACCTTGCACTTGGCCTTGTTGAACCTCATGAGGTTCACATGGGCCCATTTCTCAAGCTTGTCCAGGTCCCTCTGGATGGCATTTGGTCCCTCAGGCATGTCAACCGTGCCACTCAGCTTGGTGTCATCTGCAAATTTGCTGAGGGTGCACTCGATCCCACTATGTCATCGATGAAGATATTAAACAGTACTGGTCCCAATACGGACCCCCGAGGGACACCACTGATTTCCATCCGGACATTGAGCCATTGACCACTACTCTCTGGATGCAACCATCCAACCAATTCCTCATCCACCAAACAGTCCACCCATCAAATCCATATCTCTCCAATTTAGAGAGAAGGATGTTGTGGGGGACCATGTCAAAGGCCTCACAGAAGTCCAGATAGATGACATCCATAGCTTTTCCCTTGTCCACTGATCTAGTCACTCCATCATAGAAGGCCACTAGGTCAGGCAAGATGTGCCCTTGGTGAAGCCATGCTGGCTGTCTTGAATCACCTCCCTGTCCTCCATGTGCCTTAACATAGCTTCTAGGAGGATCTGTTCCATGATCTTCCCAGGCACGGAGGTGAGGCTGACAGGTTGGTAGTTCCCAGGGTCCTCCTTTCTACCCTTCTGAAAAATGGGTGCAATGTTTCCCTTTTTCCAGTCGCCAGGGACTTCACCTGACTGCCATGACTTTTCAAATATCGGGGGAGTGGCTTGGCAACTACATCAGCCATTTCCCTCAGGACTCTGGGATGCATCTCATCAGGTCCCATAGACTTATGTATGTTCAGGTTCCTCAGGTGCTCACGAATCCAGTCTTCTCTTACGGTGGGAGAGACTTTGCTCCCCCAGTCCCTGCTTTGAGGTCCATCCACTCGAGAGGTGTGGGAAGAGAGATTGCCAGTGAAAACTGAGGAAAAAAAGTTGTTGAGTACCTCAGCCTTCTCCTTGTCTGTTGTTAACCAGTTTGCCAGTCTTGTTCATCGGTGGGGGTACATTTTCTTTCACCTTCCTTTTCTGGCTGACATACCTATAGAAGCCCTTCATATTATTCTTTGTATCCTGTATACGGAGGAGTTAAAAGATGGAATTTTGGTCTGTGGATGAACACTGGGGGAGAAGTAGATAGCCAAGAAAAACGCAGTCAGCACAGAAAACGGATGGTTTGTTGCCCGTTGCTTGGAATGCTGACCATGGAGATAAGAGAGCTGAGCAATACCGGGGGAGGACGGGCAGCAGGCTGTTGCACAGCACAGCTGTGAGCATGATCGGCACGTGACTGCTGGATTATGACAATATGCTGCATGCACAAAGCCCATGAACCAATAGACAGGATGGCTATGGCTCGTGCAGCGCGCCTGGCCAGCGAGCGCATGCGTCATAGGCTCCCTATGTTGCAATCGAGGCGTGTTTTGGCACCCGCTGGCCACGTGTGCCGAAACCCGTTCCTCTGCAAATGTATAAACACCGGGATTTCCCGAAGAGCATCGGGCTGGTGTATGGCAAGGCCACTGTTGCCTCCGTGGGGACGCCCACGTAAAGCTGGCACCTACCGATTGCTGGGCTGAGCTCGCGGCACAAGATGGCACAAGAACGTCCGGACAGTCTATCTTCCTCACGGTCCTCAGGTCGGTATGTTAATCTCTTTTACAAGATACCCTTAATATAATGCATGTCTGTAGTTAATAAATGCTTGCTTTTTCCCTTATAGTCAGTGTATGTGTGTTCACCTTCTCGGGAATCCTCGAAACCACCCTAAAACACATCCCTTGCTAAGTTCAGCTCCAGCCACGCCTTGGCCTTCCTGACCCCATCCCTATACAACTTGGGAGTATTCTTCCCAGGATACCTGTCCCTGCTTCCACTGCCTGTGCATTTCCTGCTTGCCCTTTAGTTTGACCAGGAGGTCTTGAGTCAGCCATGCCAGTCTCTTGCCTTCCTTTCCTGATTTCTTACACCTGGGGATCGAGAGCTCTTGTGCTCTATGGAAAGCATCCATAAAGATCTGCCAGTTCTGTTCTGCTCCCTTGTCCCTGAGGGCAGTTTCCCAGGGGGTCCCATTGACTAACTCCTTGAACAGCTGGAAGTTTGCTTTCCTAAAATTCAGGTTCCTGACTTTACTCTTCGCCTGTCCCATATTCCTCAGGACTGCAAACTCCACCAGTGCATGATCACTGCAGCCCAGGCTGCCTCCAATCCTGACGTCTCTGATTGGCTCACTTGTGTTGGTGACCAACAGGTCCAGTAACACATTCCCTCTGGTAGGGCTGTCTATTACCTGGCCTAAGAAGTTATCCTCGATGCACTCCAGGAGTCTCCTGGATTGCCTGCAGCTCGCTGTGCTACTTTTCTACCAGATGTCGGGGTGGTTGAAGTCCCCCAGCAGGATGAGAGCCTGCAAGCACGATGCCTCCTGTAACTGGAGTAAGAAGGCTTCGTCAATAGGCTCCCCTTGATTGGGCGGCCTGTAGTAGTCACCGACCACAAGGTTCCCTTTGTTGCCTCGGTCTCTAATTCTTACCCATAAGCTTTCAATCTGCTCGTGGCTATTCTTCAGAGACAGCTCTTCACAATCTATCCATTTCTTGACACAGAGGGCAACCCCTCCACCCCTCCTTCCTCGCCTGTCCCTTCTGAACTGCCTGTAGCCATCGATAGCCGCACTCCAGTCATGAGATTCATCCTAACAAGTTTCAGTAATGGCAACTAGGTTGCAGCTTTCTAGCAGCACGGTGGTTTCCAACTCCTCCTGTTTGTTGCCCATGCTGCGTGCATTGCTGTAGAGGCACTTCAGCTGAGCTGTCAGCCATGTCACCTTTTTAGAAGAACACACCTTAATTCCTTTGAGGTATTTCACTGGTGTTTCCCTGTTGGCTCCCATTACCTCAGGAGCCCCTGGCTCATTTCCATAAGACTTCAAACGTGCTCCAGTGTACCCAGCATGTCTTGGAACAACAGGCTGAGGTTCCTTGCTAGCACCCCATCCCTCTAACCTTGGTGTGTCATCCCATGACTTGTCACGGGCAAGCCTGATATTATCCCCCTCCCCCTTCAAGTCTAGTTTAAAGCAAAGATCCTCTTCCTCCTTTGAGAAAGGTGAATCCCATCTGACACCAGCAGGCCTGGTGCTGTGTAGACCATCCAGTTATCGAAAAACCCAAAATTCTGGCGGTGACATCAGCCACAGAGCCATGTATCAATAGACTGGGTCCATCTGTTTCTTCCAATGTCGCGGCCCACAAACGCAAGGAGAGAGGAAAAAATAACCTGTGCTCCGGATTCCTTTACCAACCATCCCAAGGCCCTGAAGTCTCTTTTGATTGCCCTTGGACTATATCTTGCAACTTCATCGCCACCCACATGGAAGAGCAATAACCGGTAATAGTCTGAGGGCTGTGCCAGGCTAGGAAGTTTCCTAGTGATGTCCTTAACCCGGGCCTCAGGGAGGCAGCAGGCTTCCTTAAGAGGAGGGTCTGTCCGGCATATTGGACCCTCTGTTCCATTCAGAAGGGAGTCACCTACAACTATAACCTGTCTTTTCTTCCTCATGGAGGTGGTTGTGATACAGGGGGTAGGCCTTTCTGACCTTGACAACACCTCTGGTGTAGATGGACCATCATCCACATCATCCATTGACTGACCTTCCACATCCAGAGCCTCACACCTGTGATACAGAGGCACCTGGGAAGGCAAGGTAGGCAGGGAGGTGGTTTGTCTGCTGCCCTGAGCATAGACCTGCCTCCATTCACTCCTTTCCTTTAAGTTACTGCCTTCAGCCTGGCAGGGGGAGGATACAGGATCCCCTTGATCTTGTTTTTTTTCTGGTGGCTATTCCTGTTTCTGTCTCGGGGAGGGCAGAGCATGGTTCCACTGGTCTATCTCTTTCTCAGACCCCCTGATGCTCCTTAACCTTTCTACTTCCTCTCATAGCTCGGCCACCAGGCTGAGCAGATCATCCACTTGGTCACACCTCACACAGGTGTTCTCACTACTGCCATCAGGTACTAGCGAAAGGCTCTGGCACTCCCTGCAGCATCAGATCTGGGTGGCTGCACGGTTTTGTGGGAGCTGTCTGGGTTGCCACATCAGTTCTGGTGAGTGCAGAGGACATAGCTTTCTGCCAGGTGGGTACCATAGCTAAGCTCCTTCTGAGAGGGTGATGACTACTGACTGAACTGACCTTTTGAGCTGGTAGGGCGACGATGCCCTTCCTGCACGCCTTTCCACGCAAAATGCCACACAAACTGCTGTGCCACGCCCTGGTTGCAAGTGCTCCCTAGACTGCTTTTTATAGGTGTGGGGGTGGCCATGGTTGCTCTGGCAATGCCCAGGCCTCCTCAGCATCTCTCAGGAGAGCTGCAGGCTCCTGGTGGGTGTCTCTGCTGCCCTGGCATTTCCCTGCCTCAGGAAACCCCCCTGTACACCAAGATCTGCCTCAGCTCTGGAGCAGCTCGCCTCGGCTTTGACTGTAAAGAACTGGCAAGATAATAAAGATTCTGAAAAAAGACTCTTCAAAGATCTTTGCTTCTCCCTTAACTAGTACTTAAATAAGCCCTAAATCAACTTAGTGGAAAAAAATCTTAAAGCAAAATGCCCATGTCAATCCATAAAGGGCTGAAGGAACTCAAAACGCATTTCCCTCAGACAAATCATATTTTCCTCCAAGAGTCACCAGAAACAGAAAACTTCGTACTTTTAAGTGAAGAGCATTTAATGCATATACCTATCTTACCACTGTTCCAAGAGGTTAGCAAAGCAACTCTTTTCAGAATTTGTATGTGTATGCCTCATACTTACTAGCACAATAAAACTGGCAACATAGGGGTCTACTTCACTACTGTCACGAAGAATCTCAGCCATAAAAACTGAGTATCAGCAAGCTACAGATGAAGACACGGGACTTCGCTGACAAACCTCCCTTTGCTCCACTCACCCTTCTCTCTGCCTGCTTGTGATGGGTTAACCCTGGCTGGACGCCAGGTGCCCACCAGAGCCATTCTATCACTCCCCCTCCTTCTCAGCTGGACAGGGGAGAGAAAATATAACAAAGGGCTTGTGGGTAGAGATAAGGACAGGAGAGATCACTCACCAATTACCATCACAGGCAAAACAGACTCAGCTTGAGGAAAATTAACTCAATTTATTACAAATCAACCAGAGTAGGGTAATGAGAAATAAAACCAAATCTCAGAACACCTTCCCTCCACCCCTCCCTTCTTCCCAGGCACAACTTCACTCCCAGATTCTCTACCAACCCCCCAGTGGCACAGGGGGATGGGGATGGGGTTTACGGTCAGTTCATCACGCTATTTTCTGCCGCTTCATCCTCCTCAGGGGGAGGACTCATCACACTCTTCCCCTGCTCCAGCGTGGGGTCCCACCCACGGGAGACAGTCCTCCACGAACTTCTCCAACGTGGGTCCTTCCCACGGGCTGCAGTTCTTCACGAACTGCTCCAGCATGGGTCCTTTCCACGGCATGCAGTCCTTCAGGAGCACACTGCTCCAGCGTGGGTCCCCCACGGGGTCACAAGTCCTGCCAGAAAACCTGCTCCGTGGGCTCCTCTCTCCACAGATCCGCAGGTCCTGCCAGGAGCCTGCTCCAGCGCGGGGTTCCCACGGGGTCACAGCCTCCTTCGGGAATCCACCTGCTCTGGCGTGGGGTCTTCCACGGGCTGCAGGTGGATATCTGCTCCACCGTGGACCTCCATGGACTGCAGGGGGACAGCCTGCCTCACCATTGTCTTCACCACGGGCTGCAGGGGAATCTCTGCTCCGGCGCCTGGAGCATCTCCTCCCCCTCCTTCTTCACTGACCTTGGTGTCCGCAGGGTTGTTTCTCTTACATGTTCTCACTCCTCTCTCCGGCTGCCGAATACCTCCGTCCCAACTTTTTTTCCTTCTTAAAAATGTTATCACAGAGGCGTTACCACTATCGCTGATTGGCTCGGCCTTGGCCGGCGGCAGGTCCGTCTTAGAGCCGGCTGGTATGGGCTCTCTCGAACACAGGGGAAGCTTCCAGCAGCTTCTTACAGAAGCCACCCCTGTAACCCCACCTGCTACCAAAACCTTGCCACACAAAACCAATACACTGCTACAAGCTACAGAGAGCTATTTGTTCTTTGAGCCAATGCCTTCACTAAGTGACCTAGATAAGTTTTGCTGTTGTATGAATACACAGGTGTTTTCATGTTCAGGGTAATGGTTTTAAGTACCTTTCACCTACTTGCCTCTTGAAATTCAACCATGATACAAGTTATTAGAAGATAATGACCACGAGAGCTGAAATGACTTAAGGCTTTAGCAGAAGTCTGCATCATGCAACGTCTATATGACAATAACTTCACAGCTATACCAATACAGCACTCAGTGTGAAGTGATCTAAGAAAGCCTTCTCCTAGTTTAGCTGTGGAAGCAGATGAGGTTTAAAAATAACCAAAGGGTACTCATGCCAGAATAAGAGTGAACAATGGGACTTGCCGAGGCAATCGGCTCTGGTGCAGGCGCATTCCACAGCGGAGCGGGGGATCACAGTGTACAGGGGGGGTTTCCTGAGCCAGGGAAACCCCAGGAGAGTTCGGAGACCTGCCAGGAGCTGGCAGCTTCATGAGAGAGAGCGGCTGACGAGGCATGGGCAGGGCCAGGAGTAATGGCAGCCACCCCCCACTCCCACAAAAGGCAGCCCTAGGGAGCACTAGCAACTGGGACATGGTATGGCAGTTTGCACAGGGAGGGTGCCTCTTTGAAGGAGGGGCATTCCACTGGCCGAGTGGAGAGACTTGAAGTCCACATAACCCAGCAACTGGGCACTGTTCTGTGACCATCTGCACAGGTCAAGGGCACTCATCATACCTGACCCTCAAGGCAGAATGGTGGGCACTCGTCTATGAGCAAAGGCTGCAGCTTCGGCTGGGGGGTCTTTACCATCTACCCCATCGGTGGCCAATGCCTCCACCCAGATGGAGCTGCTGAAGGGAGAGGCTGCAAGTGCAGACCTCAGATTGCAGGAAGTGCCTAGACCTTTCTCCTGGGGCAGGGACAGGCAGCAGACTTGCCTGCAAAAGGTGTGCCCAGGTGGAGGACCTCCTGCAGCAGGTGGCTGAGCTGCAGGAGGCAGTGAGAAGGCTGCGTAGCATCAGGGAGCCTGAGGAGTTAGATAGCTGGTTCCAAGCGCAGTCTGCAGTGGACCCATGGCCAAACAGCCAAAAACTCCCCCATCGCCACACATGGAAGGGAGGAGGACCAATAATGCAGAAGAATGGAAGCTTGCAATGGCAAGGACCAGCAGGAGGAAGAGACTTCCCCTGAAGCCTGAGGTGCCCTTGCAGAACCGCTTCACCACTCTGCAGACTGAAGAGGAAAGACCTGTCACATCGGGAGAGATGCTGGAACTGAGTAAGGCAGCCCAATCTGCTCCCCGTATAACAACCAGCCCAACTGAAAAAAAGGCGATGGGTAATAGTAGTAGGCGACTCTCTTCTGAGAGGTACGGAGGCACCCATTTGCCGACCTGACGCACTCTCTAGAGAGGTGTGCTGCTTACCAGGGGCTCATATCAGGGATGTCACCGAGAGACTACCGAGCCTCGAACAGTCCACTGACTATTATCCGCTGCTGTTGTTTCATGTGGGCACCAGTGATACAGCCAGGAGCAGCCTGAGGAGTATCAAGAAGACTTACAGAGCCCTGGGAGTGGTGGTAAGGGACTCTGGAGCGCAGGTAGTTTTTTCCTCAATCCTCCCAGTCAAAGGGAAGGGGTTTGAAAGGGCCAGTTGAATCTGGCGAATCAACAAATGGTTACAGGACTGGTGCCACAGCCAGGGGTTCAGCTACTTAGACCACGGGACTCGCTTTGAGAAACCTGGTCTACTGGGGGCTGACGGGGTCCATCTGTCAGAGAAGAAGAGCATCTTTGGTCAAGCTTGCCAAGCTGGTGAAGAGGGCTTTCAACTAAAGTTGCCGGGGGAGGGGAACCGCAATCCATCCCACTCCTACCAGTTTGATGCCAGTGCCAGCAATAGATGCCCAGAGCCTGGAGAAGTATCATAGGTCAGCAGGAGAGCACCTGAAGAGCAGCACAAAGGAATTCCAGCCACTCCAGCCAGTAAGTCAGCTTCATTGGGGGCCCAACTTAAATGCCTCTATGCAAACGCACATAGCATGAGGAATAAACAAGAGGAGTTAGAGACGTGTGCATGCCTGCACATGGAAGGATACGGGCTCTTTAGGAAGGACAGGCAGGGGAGATGAGGAGGGGGTGTCACCCTCTATGTCAATGACCAGCTGGAGTGCATGGAGTTCTGCCTGGGGATGGATGAGGAGCTGACCGAGAGCTTATGGGTCAGGATCAAAGGGAGGGCAGGGACAGGTGACATTATAGTGGGGGTCTGCTACAGGCCACCTGACCAGGAAGACCAAGCGGATGAGGCCCTCTATAGACAGCTAGGAGCAGCCTCACGTTCACAAGCCCGGGTCCTCATGGGGGACTTCAACCACCCTGATATCTCTTGGAGGGACAACACAGCAGGGCATAAGCAATCCAGGAGGTTCCTGGAATACGTTGATGACAACTTCCTTCTCCAAGTAATAGAGGGGCCAAGGAGGAGAGGTGCTATGCTGGACCTTGTTCTCACCAACAAGGAGGGGCTGGTGGGGAATGTGAAGCTCAAGGGCAGCCTTGGCTGCAGTGACCATGAAATGGTGGAGTTCAAAATCCTTAGGGCAGCTAGGAGGGCGCACAGCAAGCTCGCTACCCTTGACTTCAGGAGAGCAGACTTTGGCCTCTTCAGGGATCTGCTTGGTAGAGTACCATGGGATAAAGCCCTGGAGGGAAGAGGGGCCCATGAAAGCTGGTTAATATTCAAGGATCACCTCCTCCAAGCTCAGGAGTGATGCATCCCAACAAAGAGGAAGTCAGGCAAAAACGCCAGGAGGCCTGCATGGATGAAGAAGGAGCTCCTGGACAAACTCAAACACAAAAAGGAAGCCTACAGAGGGTGGAAGCAAGGACAGATAGCCTAGGAGGAATACAGAAAAATTGTCCGAGCAGCCAGGGATCAGGTTAGGAAAGCTAAAGCCCTGATAGAATTAAATTTGGCCAGAGACATCAAGGGCAACAAGAAAAGTTTCCATAGGTATGTCAGTGATAACAGGAAGACTAGGGAAAATGTGGGCCCTCTCCGGAAGGAAATGGGAGACTGTCCTGGTTTCAGCTGGGATAGAGTTAACTGTCTTCCTAGTAGCTGGTACAGTGCTGTGTTTTGAGTTCAGTATGTGAAGAATGTTGATAACACTGATGTTTTCAGTTGTTGCTCAGTAGTGTTTAGACTAATGTCAAGGATTTTTCAGCTTCTCATGCCCAGCCAGTGAGAAAGCTGGAGGGGCACAAGAAGTTGGCACAGGACACAGCCAGGGCACCTGACCCAAACTGGCCAACGGGGTATTCCATACCATGTGACGTCCCATCTAGTATAGGAACGGGGAGTGGGGGCAGGGATTCGCCGCTCGGGGACTGGCGGGGTGTCAGTCGGCGGGTGGTGAGCAATTGCACTGCGCATCATTTGTACATTCCAATCCTTTCATTATTTCTGTTGTCATTTTATTAGTGTTATCATTATCATTATTAGTTTCTTCTTCTTCTGTTCTATTAAACCGTTCTTATCTCAACCCACGGGTTTTGCTTCTTTTCCTGATTTTCTCCCCCATCCCACTGGGTGGGGGGGAGTGAGTGAGCGGCTGCGTGGTGTTTAGTTGCTGGCTGGGTTTAAACCACGACAGAGACCCAGTTACTTGGGACATAGAGAAGGCTGAGATACTCAACGACTTTTTTGCCTCAGTCTTCACCAGCAAGTGCTCCAGCCACACCGCCCAAGTCACGGAAGGCAAAGGCAGGGACTGGGAGAATGAAGAACCACCCACTGTAGGAGAAGATCAGGTTTGAGACCATCCAAGGAACCTGAAGGTGCACAAATCCATGGGACCTGATGAGATGCCTCTGCGGGTCCTGAGGGAACTGGCAGATGAAGTGGCTAAGCCACTATCCATCATATCTGAGAAGTCGTGGCAGTCCGGGGAAGTTCCTGGTGACTGGAAAAGGGGAAACATAACCCCCATTTTTAAAAAGGGAAAAAAGGAAGACCCAAGGAACTACAGGCCAGTCAGTCTCACCTCTGTGCCTGGCAAGATCATGGAGCAGATCCTCCTGGAAACTATGCTAAGGCACATGGAAAATAAGGAGGTGATTGGTGACAGCCAACATGGCTTCACTAAGAGTAAATTGTGCCTGACAAATTTGGTGGCCTTCTGCGACAGGGTTACAGCTTTGGTGGATAAGGGAAGAGCAACTGACATCATCTACCTGGACTTGTGCAAAGCATTTGACACTGTCCTGCATGACATCCTTGTCTCTAAATTGGAGAGACATGGATTTGATGCATGGACCACTTGGTAGATAAGGAATTGGCTGGATGGTCGCACTCAAAGAGTTGTGGTCAACGGCTCAATGTCCGGGTGGAGACCAGTGACAAGTGGCATTCCTCAGGGGTCGGTACTGGGACCGGCGCTGTTTAACATCTTTGTTGGCAACATGGACAGTGGGATCGAGTGCACCCTCAACAAGTTTGCCAATGACACCAAGCTGTGCGGTGCAGTCGACATGCTGGAGGGAAGGGATGCCATCCAGAGGGACCTTGACAGGCTTGAGAGGTGGGCCCATGCGAACCGCATGAAGTTCAACAAGGCCAAGTGCAAGGTCCTGCACATGGGTCGGAGCAATCCCAAGCACAAATACAAGCTGGGAGATGAGTGGATTGAGAGCAGCCCTGAGGAGAAGGACTTGGGGGTGTTGGTTGACAAGAAGCTCAACGTGACCCAGCAATGTGCACTTGCAGCCCAGAAAGCCAACCGTATCCTGGGCTGCATCAAAAGAAGTGTGGCCAGCAGGTCGAGGGAGGTGATTCTCCCCCTGTACTCTGCTCTCGTGAGACCCCACCTGGAGTACTGTGTTCAGCTCTGGGCCCCCAACATAAGAAGGACATGGACCTGTTGGAGCAAGTCCAGAGGAAGGCCACGAAGATGATCAGAGGGCTGGAGCACCTCCCCTATGAAGACAGGCTGAGAGAGTTGGGGTTGTTCAGCCTAGAGAAGAGAAGGCTCTGGGGAGACCTTATAGCGGCCTTCCAGTACTTAAAGGAGCCCTACAGGAAAGCTGGAGAGGGACTTTTTACAAGGGCATGTAGCGATAGGACGAGGGGTAATGGCTTTAAATGGAAAGAGGGTAGATTTAGATTAGATATAAGGAAGAAATTCTTTACTGTGAGGGTGGTGAGGCACTGGAACAGGTTGCCCAGAGAGGTTGTGGATGCCCCCTCCCTTGAAGTGTTCAAGGCCAGGTTGGATGGGGCTTTGAGCAACCTTGTCTAGTGGAAGGTGTCCCTGCCCACGGCAGGGGGGAGTTGGAACTAGACGATCTTTAAAGGTCCCTTCCAACCCAAACCATTCTATGATTCTATGAAATTCTATTAGTTTAATAACTAACAGACTCAACTTCATTTTTATTAGTGTAAACTTCCTTGTATAGAAGAACCCTACTTAGCTATACATTCCCTGTCTTAATTAACTACACTTTATCCTCCATTAATGTTTAAAAGTGAATTGTAGATAAAGACCACAAGTTATCAGAATGGTTTCAAATGTAGTTTAGGCTTTTTTTCCTTGTCTGTTCTGCTCTTTGTGGGGATGGTGAGATGTTTGCAAACACACCTTACAAATCACATAAGTATTTTCTGTAAAGAAAGAATATATTCTAAAACAGGCTTAGATCAGCACAGAACACAAGCACATATTACCAAAACACACTGTCCAATTCTCGATGCTACACACTAAAAATCCTATAATAATATGGAGTAGACCAAGTGGTGAATCTGTAAGAGAGCAACAAAAGAATCAGATGTCTAGAAAACATGACCTACAAAGAAAGGCTGAGTGAACTATGCTAATTTAGCCAAAAGAAGATGACTAATGGGGATAAATGTAGTCTCCATAACAACAGTGGACAGAATAGGGGAGATCAATCACAGGAAAGGAGAATTAAATTATATACTTGGAAACACCTTCTAAGGATAAAGATGGCAACACACTAGAACAGGCTTGGGGGGAGTTTATCAAGTGTCCATCCTTGGAGGTTCTCAGGAACAGGCAAAACATCAACACAGATTGTTATATGTACTATTGATTGTATCCTCAGACA
The DNA here is from genome assembly GCF_026419915.1 of Harpia harpyja. Lineage (NCBI taxonomy): Eukaryota > Metazoa > Chordata > Aves > Accipitriformes > Accipitridae > Harpia > Harpia harpyja. The sequence goes on from NC_068968.1 coordinate 16,595,236, forward strand.
GAAGGAAGGATGAGACAAAACTCTCCTGAATGGAAAAAATACCATGAAAGTCGGCACTTCAGGGTATATTTCCACCAGAATCTATAGTTTAAGTCATTTGTCCTTGAAAAACCTTTAAAAGTCTTGTTCATAGGAAAAGGAAACATCACAGCCTATACAAAGTAACAAACCCAAACGCTACAAAAGCTTTCTATGAGATTAAGCAGCTCTTCAGTTTGTAACTTCAAATAAGAAATATTCTTTGAAAAATCACTACTGCTCGTTTTACACATGCTATCAGCCTGTGGGGAAAGTAGCTGGAAAACACAGGCTTTTGAGCCAAAAAATATTTGGTGTCAGATAACAGTCAAGAGACATGGGACATTTCACTAGTAACAGCATACAAAGATCTAAAAAGTAGCGCCTGGTGCTACAGAGCCAGGAAAACTGCCCTTCTATCTGCAAGCCACTAGAACAGCAATCATCACAAAAACGAGATAATATAGAAAAGCTCCACTGGCAGCTGACAGAAGCCATTGCTAATTGATTGCTGTAGTTCACAAAACCATGGGCGCAGTCAGTTACTTTAAAAAAAAAAAAAAAAAAAAAACAAAAAAAAAACAACCTCTCCCCAGGAGGGGAAATCTGTGCAAAGAGAAAACCACATCAAGGAATCCGAAAACTCTGACTTCAGATACAAATAGAGAAAAGATGGATGAATTCACAGAATAGGGATACAAGCAGAGATAAAGAGCATATAGATCTGAAGTGGGTAAAAAAGTTTCCTCAGATACATAAAGACCATGAATAAAGATATAAAAACTGCTACCAACCAAAGCAACACCCAGAAAAATGAAATAGAAAGGTGTGTTCTTAGGGCTGCTAAAAAGGAAGAGGAAAACCAATCTACTTTACAAAGTGCTGAGCAGGCAGTACTAGATTTATCCAAACGTGATTATGTTCACAGACCCCTAGGCCTTATAAGACCTAGGAAGTTCTGGAAGAGGAAATAAAATATAGGGTAGAGCAGTGTATTGGGTCTGCCCGAGATGGAGTTAATTCTCCTCATAGCAGCCCTCGTAGTGCTGTGCTCTGCATCAGTAGCTAGAAAGGTGTTGATAACACACCAGTGTTTTGGCTACTGCTGAGCAGTGCTGGCACAGCATCAAGGCTGTCTCTCCAACATTTTTGCCCCCCCTCAATGGCAGGCTGGGGCTGGGCAAGATCTTGGGAGGGGACATAACCAGGACAGCTGACCTAAACTAACCAAACCGATATTCCATGCCATATGACGTCAGCTCAGGTATAAAAGCTAAGTAAAGGGAGATGGAAGGGGGGCATTTTTTGTCTTCCGGAGCAACCACTACGTGTTCTGAAGCCCTGCTTCCCAGGAAGTGGCTAGACATCGCCTGCTGATGGGAAGTAGCGAATAACATCATTTGTTTTTCTTTGCTTTCACTTTATTAAACTGTCCTTATCTTGACCCACGAGCCTTTTGTTATATTTTCTCCCCCCTGTCCAGCTGAGGAGGGGGAGTGATAGAGCAGGATTGGTGGGCACCTGGCACCCAGCCAGGGTCAACCCACCACAAGCAGAAAGCAGAAGCAGGTTGGTTTGCTATGGTAATGAGCACCTCCACTGAGGAAGCAAAGCCACTCTAATGAAGTATGAGCCAAACCACACAGATAGGTTCCTGGGAAAGAAGAGTCACAAGGATTGATTCAATAGCCAGCCCTAAGGCACAAAGTTCTGTACTCAATCTTTTTTTTTTTTTTTTAGCCTGAAATAGATTTTGTCTTTCTTTTCCTTTATTATGCCCTTTTCCTTCCTTCCTGAGTAATCCCTAAGTCAGAGAGTACGAGAGCTAAAGAAGGACAAGAGCAAGAGGACTCAGTTAAAATCTCAGTCTACCTAGAAAAAACTGTCATGTTAGTGTAAGAGCACAACTTGTATATATTTTGAAATACTATAATGTTGCTGCTTCCTTTATTTACTGCCATAAGAAGGAAAAAGAAAAATAGTATTAATATTCCAATTCTCACTGCCCAACTTCACCTTGTGTTTGAAACATACGGCACGTTTAGAACTCAGTCCTGCAAATGGCCAGAATTAGTAACTATCCTAAAATTTTGGAGTACTTGATCTTAGATTTCATATAAAACTTAAATATCTGTCAGATTTATGAGAGTGACTAGTCCCACCTTCGACAGTGGATTTAGTTGCTTATTTAAGGATTAATGACCCAACAATGAACATAGAAAGCTGTGGATTATGATGAAGCGGAATTCACTTGATTCAATGTTGACTGCTCATTTTATGTTTTCCAATTACATGGTTCAATCACAGTAATAAGATTACCAGATTAACAGGTAAAATTATGCAGATTTGCTAACTAGATCTGGAGCCTTGAAAAGAATACAGAAGTTCTGAAATTCACATCCCCTTAGTATGCTAAAAATATATTAAGGACATCAAAGCACCTAAATCTTTTGAATTTCATCAGTCTCAGAGTATTTATTAGGCTCTCATCACACTGGACAAGGCAGAAGAAACAAATGTCATGGCATTTGTACATTTGGTTCATCCAGCATTTCTCCAGTCAAAACATAGCACCTGAATGAGGGCAAAATTAACCCCACAAAGACTGTGTAGAACATTTTTGGTGTACAAAGGATAGTTGTAACATGGACTGATTCTTCAGCTAATTTACTTTACACTATTTTTTTAAAATAGACTAAAATGATATTAAGTCTCCACTATAGACTAAAACTATGTTAAACTATATAAAACTATGTCTATTATAAAGCAAATGGATATTGCACTTAAACTCACAAATCTATTAACACTGATTGTGAATTATATTTCTTAATATATAAGCTGATTTTAAAAACAGTAAAATTCTTTCTAAGGTAATAAATGGTCAAAGCTCATTTTACAACAACAGGGATATTTAAAACAGAAAACTACAATATACTATAACCAAACTGCCTTAGGGTAATCCTCCCCCTTTTTTTCTACAGAAGTTTCTATGAAATAATACAATACTTTTAAAATTGAAGCTAACAAAAAGATTTCACTTCAACATTTGACTTCTGGATTTAAAACAATTTCTCATTACAGATGTTGCAAAAGCCAAAGTAGCAGGTATGTATCATCAAGTTCGAATAGGCACTTTATTTTTAATTAAAAAAAAAAAAAATACTTACACATCCACAAATAGTACATAATCTTTACTGTCTTCTGGAATTCTACAGGAATGTCTACAGAAAAGTCCTGGTAGAAACATGGACCCACTGGAAAATTCTCAGGAAGAGGTGGCCAGTTATTTTTTCTACCTGCAAATCAGAAGAAGAAAAAAAAAAAGAAAAAAAAAAGAAACAAACAAAAAGTGCTTTATAATACAGTTTTAATCTCTGTATACTAGAAAGAGATATGCATTTGGACTTGTTCAAATTGTTTTATGCACAAGTTTCACAAGTGTACGGATAACTTGGGCTACCAAAACCCAAGAGTTTTATTAGCAATCCTCACACAATACTGAAAATAAACTTCAGAAATAAAATACAATGAAGTGCAGACAGATCAAGGAAAGTACAATATTTTATCTATGTAAAAGACTAAGCAGGCATCTGACAGTTCCTATAAAGTAATGAGAAAAGAGAATCCTTCACAGAACAATTTCTCAGAGTTCCTTGACTTTTAAATGCACGTTTCCCTAAGACCCACCATACTCTCATACTTTGTGGAACACAAAGACTGGGGACTGAAAAGCATTCTTCGTTCTCAGAATCCTGATATTTGTAACACTTTGAACTAGTTCCCAATACAGTTTACAGTCAAAGCTTTACCTAAAAGCCTATAAGCCTGAAAAAAGGCAGCTATTTAAATGGTCTAAACTACTTTTTTGTTACAAGAAGATGCCCTACAGCATCAATATATTTTGATACAGTAGTGTGACAGAGTGAGGACACCACAAAGGACAACACAGTATCAGACACTTGAATTTCCTGTATGCTGATCTGCTCACAGACTAGAGTATACATTCTGCCAAACACTCAGAGATTCAATTGAGATAACTACAACAAACCTTTACCATAGCATTTCAAATTCTGGATGCAAGAGATACATTAATCACCATATTCCAAAAGTGGAGCTGAACTAGAGACTAACCTAAAGGCAGCTTTATTTGAAATTCTGACAAGGTTTGCTTGCAATTTCTATCTTCAACCATATCTTTACTAGCAGTTCATCTGGTAAGAACAGAAAACTTGCAAAGCTTACACACTTGCATTATTTCTTATTTCTTTCCCCACTCAGACAAGATGAAGCCGACAGTTCTGTCCAAACAGGTCCAAGGCACTATTATCTGTTAAATTTTCTGCCTCTTCCACTGAACATTTTTTATCAAGCCTTTCACAGCAGGGGATTTAGAGAGGGAGCATAGAGAAGGTAATCAAGTAATATTCCCATCCATATTAAAAACTTCTTTGGGATTTCTTATATGAAAAATATCTGATAATAATTCAGATCTTCATTCTGCAGTATATGGTTATTTCTTTCAGGACCAATAGCTTCAAGACAGAGTCACAGAAAAAAAAATCAGATATCTTATAATAGTTCAAGTTCTTATTTAAGAATTTTATTTGATGTGCTTTCCCATCCCTGTGGCACAGGTTTCAAAATTTTCAACTGTCATGGTTTAAACCCAGCCGGTAACAAAGCACCATGAAGCTGCTCGCTCACTCCTCCCCCTCCCCCCCTCCCCCGGCCACTGTGGGATGAGGAGAAAATATAAAGAAAGGCTCGTGGGTCAAGACAAGGACAGGGAGGGATCACTCACCACTTATGGTCACGGGCAAAAGACAGGCTCAACTTGGGGAAGAAACAAAATCAATTTAATTTACTACCAATCAAATCAAAACAAGGATACTGAGAAGTAGAACCAAACCTTAGAACACCTTCCCCCCACCCCTCCCTCCTTCCTGGCTCAACCCCACTCCCAGTTTTCTCTACCTCCTCCCCCTGGTGGTGCAGGGGGATGGGGAATGGGGGTTGGGGTCAGCTGGCCACACATTGTCTCTGCCACTCCTTCCTCCTCAGGGGGAGGACTCCTCACTCATCCCCTGCTCCAGCGTGGGGTCCCTCCCACGGGAGACAGTCCTCCACGAACTTCTCCAACATGAGTCCTTTCCGTGGGCTGCAGTTCTTCACAAACTTCCCTGGTGTGGGTCCTTTCCACGGGCCACAGATCTTCAGGCACGGACTGCTCCAGCACGGGCTTTCCCATGGAGTCACGGCCATCTTCGGGGGCATCCACCTGCTCCGGCGTGGGCTCCTCCATGGGCTTCAAGTGGGCATCTGCTCCACCATTCACCTCCATGGGCTGCAGGGGGACAGGCTGCTGTCTCACCACTGGCTGCAGGGGCATCACCTCCTCAGGCGCCCCTCCTCTCCCTCCTTCTTCACTGACCTCAGTATCTGCATAGGTGTTCCTCTCACATTCCAATCCCACTACTCACTGCAGTTTCCCCTTCTTAAATATGTTATCCCAGAGGTGCTACCACTGTCACCGATTGGGTTGGCCTGGGCCAGAGGTGGATCCAACTTGGAGCCGGGGGAGCTTCTAGCAGCTTCTCACAGGAGCCACCCCTGCAGCCCCTCCCCTGCTACCAAAAAACCCCACCACATAAACCCATAACATCAACTAAGATTGAAAGACAGCTTGGTGAGATGGTTTGAGATCAAAAAACAAGTGGCCTTTTTCTAAATACACTTTGGATACTCATATTCCTAGATTGTGTCTTGATAAGCAAAGAGCTAGCTCAGAGTTATTTCATTCAACACAAGTTACCATCTCAAGGCCTATTAACATATACCTTCAACGGCATGCCTACACTATGAATGCAGACACCCCCAAACTAGCTTCGTGCAAGCCCAGAAAGGGATTTTCAGGCATGCCCAAATGAACTAGCTGAAATAGGAAGCAGCACACTTAAATAAGATCAAGTGCAATGCTGCACAGGACCTGAGCAGAGAAGACCGAAGGCATCAAGCTGAGCAGACCTACCAGCTTGAAGATCTTTGCATTGTAGTCAATTGCATATGACGACAGTGTCCTAGATGTGCAGCCAGCATCTTAAATTGAATGCAAATAGCTAGAGTACTGTTGCAGAAGACCTTGCCCTCCAATCAAAACATCTCTACAGTGTTTCCAAAGGAGTTCAAATGAGTGTGCAAAAGAAAAAAAATCAGGAGGAAAAGAATATTGTTCTCCTCAGTCACAACATACAATTTCTGATTTGCAGCATCTTTTACGCAGTCATTTAGCAAAACCCCAATATTCTCTTTAAAGCTTTAAGAGCTCTCTCTTCTCTATTCAGCCTTCCTAAAGAATCCTTTAGATTCTTCATGGACTCTTCAAGCATTTTGATGTGAACAACTGCAACCTAATAACACAGTAAATACCCATTTTAGAAATATCCTGAACCATGCATGGGGTATCAGAGTTATGTTCCCTACAATATAGATGAACAAAACTGTCCCTGAAGCCTGGAAGAAACAAGTAATCAATCCAGACCATCGATATAAATTAGTGAAATTAAATGAAGAGTAATATCTGGAGAAGGAAATGAAAAAAACAACCAAAAAAATCATTATCTGGGAGAAGAAATACAGAGATTCAATAAAGAGACTGAAAAGAATAAATACTGAGAAAATAAAAATGGTTTAATGTAGGGACAATATCACCATGATTCTTTTCCTTAGAAGAAGAACAGCAATTCCCCATTCCCAGATCCTAGCATATGACTGGCATAAAGTTCCCTGAGAATTTGAATTACTAAGTGATTACGCAATCTGGAATTGTACCGCTGTATATTCCAATTTCCACAGGAGCAAAAAAAACAGCACATGTGGAAATACAACAGTCAGAATTCTAGATACAAGTGAAAAAAACACACAAAGTCAACCTTGCACACAGTGTTTTGGTTTTCTTGGGGTTTTTTTTTTTCCCTAACTTCAGACTGAAGTTTTTCCTTTGGAAATGGAATATTCCCATAGATCTACTTCTAGCAAAGTATCTTCAGTTAAGAGGATGTAAATCTTCTCATTTGTGAAATTGCAGTACGAAAACTGATGGTTTCACACAGCATGCTTACAGTTTGTAGCAAAATGAGATACGGATCTTGACTATGGGTTCCAAAGTGTCATATGAAAAATTAATAGAAGATTAATAATAGAATAAATCTTTCTGCTATTTGCATAGAATATTGTGTCTGTAACACAGCAAAAGATAAAATGTTTCAAAACAGGAAAGTTCTCCTACAGCTATAAATACTGACAGAAGAGAAATCAGAGATGTTACTTATGAAGTTACTTTCACTTCTCAAACTGATCCATTTCTATTCAATAGTATTACTTGGATATTAACCTAGAATAAAAATAGCTGATAGCAGAGAGTAACATAGGCCACATTTAAAATTTTTGCTGTGAAAATTTGCACAGGCCAGGCCAGTTTTTATTCACTGTATGCGCTATCCCAAAGGAGATAAATTTTCTTTTCCTGAAGAGATTATAAAACCCCCTCTTTGAACTGTTTCAAAATGTCACTGTAAAACTAAAACAGTTTCTAAGAAAAAGTGAAATTTCTGCAATTTAAAGAAGTATTTTTTTCATGCATACCCCCCGGCTGATCGAGACTCTGCATTTCCCTTTCTCTGCGATCTAGTTCAGCTGCTTTTCTTTCCAGTTCTTCTTGACACTTTAGCAGTTCTGCCTGGGCCAAGGCATGCTCCTGAACAAAACAAGCATCGTTAAATATTGATAAAAAAATACAAACACAAAATAAATATTCCAAGTCTATTTTCCATAATTAAGAATCTCCAGTTATGGATGAAGACTGACCTAATATTACATGAATTCATGCAGTACCTGATTACTTAAAGGCAGTATTAATTTTCATAAATCATCAGGAAAGCAACACTTATTTATAAAAGACACTATTCCAGAAGTGTATTTATATGATTATAATTGAAAGGAACCTAGAGCCTGAAAGTTATAGACAAACCTTTGCAATTTGTGTGTAAGCAGGTGGTTCTTCTGCTGGTTTCATCATTGCTGGCTGGGTACTGGGTACATTAGGCATTTTCACATTTCCTGGAGGAGGCTAAGAAAACAAGAGACAATTATAGGGAAACAGTCTCCTATTCTAATGAACATATTTTCATTAACTCTGTAAGAACTAATCCAGTTGTTTTAAAGGAAGTGTTACTGCTAAACTGAAAATCTGATATGATGCCTGCAATATTTATAACCTTTAGGAAAAAGAAGATAACTATATTCTGTGGTGCAGCATTCTGCTTATTTCTTTTTATACTACACTACTTGCTATAAACACACATGGAATTTTATGGAACAGTAAAAAGTTGTCATGGTTTAAGACCAGCCGGTAACAAAGCACCACACAGCTGCTTGCTCACTCCTCCCCCTGCCGGCCACGGTGGGATGAGGAGGAGAAAATATAAAGAAAAGCTCGTGGGTCGAGACAAGGACAGGGAGGGATCACTCACCACTTATGGTCATGGGCAAATGACAGGCTCAACTTGGGGAAAAAAACAAAATCAATTTAATTTACTACCAATCAAATCAAAACAAGGACAATGAGAAGTAAAACCAAATCTTAAAACACCTTCCCCCCACCCTTCCCTCCTTCCCGGCTCAACTCCACTCCTGGTTTTCTCTACCTCCTCCCCCTGGCGGCACAGGGGGACAGGTAATGGGGGTTGCAGTCAGTTGTCACACATTGTCTCTGCCGCTCCTTCCACCTCAGGGGGAGGACTCCTCACTCTTCCTCTGCTCCACTGTGGGGTCCCTCCCATGGGAGACAGTCCTTCACAAACTCCTCTGGCATGGGTCCTTTCCATGGGCCACAGATCTTCAGGCACAGGCTGCTCCGGCACAGGCTTTCCCATGTAGTCGCGGCCATCTTCGGGGGCATCCGACTGCTCCGGTGTGGGGTCCTCCATGGGCTGCAGGTGGGCATATGCTCCACCATTCACCTCCATGGGCTGCAGGGGGAGAGCCTGCTGTCTCACCATGGGCTGCAGGGGCATCACCTCCTCCCCCTCCTTCTTCACTGACCTTGGTATCTGCATAGGTGTTTCTCTCACATTCCAATCTCCTCCCCAGCTGCAGGTTCCCCTTCTTAAATATGTTATCACAGAGGCATTACCACCGTCGCTGATTGGGTCAGCCTTCGCCAGAGGTGGGTCCGACTTGGAGCCGGGGAAGCTTCTAGCAGCTTCTCACAGGAGCCACCCCTCTAGCCCCCGCCTCCACTACCAAAACCCTGCCACACAAACCCAAAACAAAAGTAAATAGAATTTTAATTTTGTTCAGACATGAATATGAATAAGGACAGTTATTGTTTAAGAGAATTGCAGGATTTAACAGTGATCTATTCATATTCTCAAACATGATGTTGTTTCTTAGTAATGTCTTCCACATCTTTCTACTTAACAAAGGCTTATATAACCTGGTTAACTAGAGAAGCAATGTACCGTATTAAATTTTCCAATTGAGGATCTACAATCTATTGCTTAACTATTCCACCAGTATGTACTGTAGTATCTAGTTTCAAGTACCACTACCAATTCAGTCACTTGGTCATTACCTATAAGAACACATCATACAAGAAGCTTTTAGCAGCTCAGGTTTTGTCAATTTTGTGGTTTTGTTTCTCTTTTTAAAATCCTCTCCCGTTGATTCCTGTTTGTCATCACCTCTGACTTTCTCAACATCTGTCCATCATACACAATGTTAACCAGTACCTATAAAACCAAGGAAATTAAACCAAGCCTAGATTAAAGTTATTGACTGAACTTTACCAAAGCAGATCAGTTGTATTAGCCTTGTGTGGCAAGGTTTTGGTAGCGGGGGGGGTTACAGGGGTGGCTTCTGTAAGAAGCTGCTGGAAGCTTCCCCTGTGTTCGACAGAGCCCATACCAGCCGGCTCTAAGACGGACCCGCCACCGGCCAAGGCCGAGCCAATCAGCGATAGTGGTAACGCCTCTGTGATAACATTTTTAAGAAGGAAAAAAAGTTGGGACGGAGGTATTCGGCAGCCGGAGAGAGGAGTGAGAACATGTAAGAGAAACAACCCTGCGGACACCAAGGTCAGTGAAGAAGGAGGGGGAGGAGATGCTCCAGGCGCTGGAGCAGAGATTCCCCTGCAGCCCGTGGTGAAGACCATGGTGAGGCAGGCTGTCCCCCTGCAGTCCATGGAGGTCCACGGTGGAGCAGATATCCAACTGCAGCCCGTGGAGGACCCCACGCCGGAGCAGGTGGGTTCCCGAAGGAGGCTGTGACCCCGTGGGAACCCTGCGCTGGAGCAGGCTCCTGGCAGGACCTGCGGATCTGTGGAGAGAGAAGCCCACGGAGCAGGTTTGCTGGCAGGACTTGTGACCCCATGGGGGACCCACGCTGGAGCAGTCTTTGCCTGAAGGACTGCACCCCGTGGAAAGGACCCATGCTGGAGCAGTTCGTGAAGAACTGCAGCCCGTGGGAAGGACCCACGTTGGAGAAGTTCGTGGAGGACTGTCTCCCGTGGGTGGGACCCCACGCTGGAGCAGGGGAAGAGTGTGATGAGTCCTCCCCCTGAGGAGGATGAAGCGGCAGAAAATAACGTGTGATGAACCGACCGTAAACCCCATCCCCATCCCCCTGTGCCGCTGGGGGGTTGGTAGAGAATCCGGGAGTGGAGTTGTGCCCGGGAAGAAGGGAGGGGTGGAGGGAAGGTGTTCTGAGATTTGGTTTTATTTCTCATTACCCTACTCTGGTTGATTTGTAATAAATTGAGTTAATTTTCCCCAAACTGAGTCTGTTTTGCCTGTGATGGTAATTGGTGAGTGATCTCTCCTGTCCTTATCTCTACTCACAAGCTCTTTGTTATATTTTCTTTCCCCTGTCCAGCTGAGAAGGAGGGGGAGTGATAGAACGGCTCTGGTGGGCACCTGGCGTCCAGCCAGGGTTAACCCATCACATCAGTATAGCCCTACTATGATGGTATTTTATTCTTAAATATGCTTGGGATAAAACTACAATTCACATCTATCTTTGTGTAGAGCTTGCAACATGAAAGACTTCCCCTTTCTGCGATCTTTTAAGACAGAGAACCACTTGTTCTTAATAAGACTGAAATCATGAACAAAAATATGGTGAGAAGTGTGATGTTTTAAATACAAAAGCACCTTAAAAAAAAGCAGGAATCAACTGAATAATACTAACTTGGCAAATTATGACTTGGTCCAGCTTATCTGTATCTTTTCCAACTGTGGTGGGTTGACCCTGGCTGGATGCCAGGTGCCCACCAAGCTCTATCACTCCCCCTCCTCAGCTGGACAGGGGAGAGAAAAATATAACAAAAAGCTCATGGGTTGAGATAAGGACAGGGAGATATCACTCAGCAATTACCATCACAGGCAAAAACCAACTCAATTCAGGGAAATTAATTTAATTTATTGCCAATCCAATCAGAGTAGGATAATGAGAAATAAAACCAAATCTTAAAACACCTTCCCCCCACCCCTCCCTTCTTCCCAGGCACGGCTTCACTCCCGATTTTCCCTACCTCCTCCCCCCGAGCAGCACAGGGGGATTGGGAATGGGGGGTTGCAGTCAGTTCATCACATGTTGTCTCTGTCACTCCTTCCTCCTCAGGGGGAGGACTCCTCACACTCTTCCCTTGATCCAGCGTGGTGTCCCTCCCATGGGAGACAGTCCTCCACTAACTTCTCCAACATGGGTCCTTCCCATGGGCTGCAGTTCTTCACGAACTGCTCCAGCGTGTGTCCCTTCCACAGGGTGCAGTCCTTCAGGAACAGACTGCTCCAGCATGGGTCCCCCATGGGGTCACAAGTCCTGCCAGAAAACCTGTTCCAGCACGGGCTTCCCACAGGGTCACAGCCTCCTTCGGGCATCCACCTGCTCCAGCATGGGGTCCTCCACGGGCTGCAGGTGGATATCTTCTCCACCATGGACCTCCGTGGGCTGCAGGGGGACAGTCTGCCTCACCATGGTCTTCACCAGGGGCTGCAGGGGAATCTCTGCTCCGGCGCCTGGAGCACCTCCTCCCCCTCCTTCTTCACTGACCTTGGTGTCTGCAGGATTGTTTCTCTCACATATTCTCACTCCTCTCTTCTGGCTGCTGTTGCGCAGCAGTTTTTTCCCCTTCTTAAATATGTTATCACAGAGGCACTACCACTGTTGCTGATTGGCTCAGCCTTGGCCAGCGGTGGGTCCATCTTGGAGCCAGCTGGCATTGGCTGTATTGGACATAGGGGAAGCTTCTAGCAACTTCTCACAGAAGCCACCCCTATAGCCCCCCTGGCTACCAAAACCTTGCCATGGAAACCCAATACACCAACCATCTTCTGAAATGCACAAATGCAGTACGCTGAGGAGAAAACATCATGCCTGAGTAAACTCCACCTCTGTATGTAATATTGCAGTATATTTCAGCAACATCAGCTGATTCCAGCATTTCAAAATTATCTTTCCACCTTATACATCAGCTCCTAACAGAATACTGAAATATCAGAGAAGTCTCATTTCTCAGAAATACTCAGTGATTTAAGCTTTTCATCATAAGAAAGATTACTCAGTGTTCTAGGATGAAGACAGCCAAAGTTGGTTAAAGACAGTTAGTACTGCTATTCCTTATGTCGGAGCATTCTGTGATAAGGACAAAGGTCTCTTGTATGAGAACTCCTACAAAAACTAGGCAACTATCAAGTCTTATCATCTGCTTCAAACGTAAGATACAAACCCTGCACCAGAGTAACAAATAGCTACTGAACAAAAACTCTATGCATTATAGGCCAGAGAAATGCCACAAAAGCCCCCCAAAAGCCTGATTATTGTAGTTCTTTGGTTAAAATAACAATAGCTTTGAAAGCATAACTGCTAAGCAGCTGCCTGCTAGACTAATGAGCAAGACTGCCCACAATCTCCAGTAAGAACTCCAGTAGCCCTTCAGACACCTGTAATAGTGTTTAAAGGTGGACTGGCAGACTAGAAAAGATTTAAACAATGAATTCAAAGATACTTATCCTTGAAAGACACTTTGTCCAAACAGCCTGCAGTGCTGCTAATGACTGGAACATGCATATATGCTTATGAATAAAGGAACCAATCAGAAAGCTCATTAGAGATACATAATCAAAGATGATAGCCAACAGCATATATGATAGATGACATTAATATAAGGAACTAATTATGTACAAGATTCTTTGGATTCAGATTTCTGCATTGTTTAGGTTCCAGTATATGCTAGCTGGCCACCTATACAGTGTTAGAATTGCTATCCACTATGCACATGATGCCTAGGTAAGAGCCTGTGCTCCCTAGAATGAGAGAGACTAAAACAGTGATTTGTAGCAGGGGCTGTGCATCCCAGAATCCTAAGAAAGTCAAGAGGGGCTGGGGGACAAAAGCTGTTAAGAGATGTTATAAAAGCTACCTCTTCCAGCAGACTCCGAGACCTGGGGACTCCTCCTTTCCAACTACTGGAGTAGGCTCCAGCACACCTTCAGACCCTCCGAGGGCTCTCCGTCCCAGGCTGATGGATACAGCTGCTGCTTTCCTGTTTCCAGGTTCGGCTAGTAGCAAGGTTGAGTGCATATCCCAGAGATGCACACAAATACAGACACAACCGCACGTACCAAGGATACTAGCATAGCCAGCTACACAAGCTGCCACAGGCAGGACACTGCCTTTAACAACACCCCCACATAACATTATCAGAACTACATAAAGTATAGGTACACAGTCATGTCCCATTTCTCCTCTCCAGCTGATCAGCACTGAAGTTCACTATTGAAAAACACATGCCTCACTCTCCAGATTTACAAGCACACCAACAACTGCAGATCCCTCAGATATGAGCATGGGCCCTCAGCTTGCCTGATATACCTGTTTAGATCTGGGGCCCTCTTACCTGGTATATGGGTTTCCTCCTGTTTGCCAGTTAGCCCAGCTTGATGTTCACTAGCAGATTCATACACTCAAACACTAGTCTCACAAGCATTCCCCACCCTCGCAGCTCCCTCAAACACCAACACTGGCTCTCAGCTTGCCATATATCTAGGCCCAGACCCTGGACTCCCTTACTCACTTTTGGCTCAGACTTTGAGTCTTCCCAGAGACAGGTTTTCCTCCTATTTGCCAGCTAGTCCAGCTTGAAGTTTGCTAATGAATCATACATATATACACTGGTCCCTCCAGTTGCTGGCACCCCAAACACACAGGCCCTACAACCCGTGGTCCCTCTAGCTGCTGACACCAAGATGCTCAGTTGTTGACACCGCAGACATACAGACCACTACTAACTGGGGTCTGACTGGATTGCTGGCACCTAATTCGCTCACTCTAGTCTCTCAGGTTGCTGGCACCTAGACCTCGTAGCACTCACAGATGGTATAGAGTAAAATTTCACAGAAATATAGTTAAGAAAGGATTTAACAATAACTGCAGTGATTAGACGCATAGCTCTGTCAGACAAGCATACTGACTGGTAGCAACTTACATGCAACCAGCCCCTTTTATCCATTTTCTTCACTAGTCTCCTCCTTGTTCCTCCCCAGTCCCCAATTGCTCCACACCTTTGACTATTCCCCTAAATATTCCTTAATAAGTTTTGCATAGTCCCACAGGCTCCCCTCAACTATCCATAATATTCACATTTATCTCCTTTCATCTTTCTTATCAGTTACAAAGTCCAGGTTGCAACTCTTCAAAGCTACACCTGCTGTTTCTTAATGGCCCATCAATTAGTGGCTGAAAAGTTTTACTCTTACTTTATGTCTCTGTTATCAGTTATCTATCTAGTTTGTGTTTCTGTCTGGTTTTGTTTATCACTTTCCTTATTACTTATTACTCCCTTTAAACTGAAAAGGTCTATAACCTTAATGAAACAGATGCTCTCACATTCCACATATCCTTACAGTAACCAGCATGACTGACTTGAATATTTGGATAGTCGTGACCATCACAGAGGTTTGCAACCAAAAGGCTATTGTGACTTTTTCAAGGATAGTATGTGATTAGGTATTAATTGGCCCTTTGGATACTCTGTAATAATATGACTGGGATTATGATCTTCCTTCAGGCCTCAGCCCCTCAAAAACCATACAGCCATATCGCTATAGTAACATGAAGGAGGACACTCCAGGCTTATTTCTTCAAGCACTGCAGTGCAAGGAAGCAGTTGCCCTGAGTCTCATGTTGTCAGATCTGTGCACTGCAGTCCATTACTTAGTGCAGGAATGACTCAGCAGTCAAGGCAACTTCCATGTCTGTTTGAAGGTTAAAGCCCCTGTATGTGTAGAGTTCTACTAAAAACAAACAAACCAACCACCCCCAAACAAACAAACAAAAAACCCAACCAACCAACATTTATGATTAGTAGACTTCCCCACTGTCCCCTTCTACTTACCCAGTAAAGAACTTGTACCTTCTGGCCTCTTAATTTCTCGAATCCTTTTAAGAGCTTTTTCTATAGTGAGTGTGACAGCCCTTACTTTTCCTTCCTCTACTATAAGGCCAGCTGAGGTACATTCTAGTTCATGCTTTAGCAATTTTCCATCTTAATTTTCTTAATGCTCAGCTGAATACTACCTGTTTCCAGCAAGTTATTGCTTCTCTAAAGCCTATTCTATTAAGAATTCAAGTTTAAGACACTTCCCTTATAAAGAAACAATTTGGCTTTTTCCTACATCATTATCTTCTATTAGCACTCTTACAACCTTAAAGATGGTGGAAGCTTCCCACTTCTGGGAAAGAAAGTTTCCCAAATTGTTGTACAAGTTTTTCCTCAGAGCTTTGAGCTTGCCTTAGTTTCACACTTAGCTTGCCAGAGCTTAAGCTTTTAAGTTTTCTTTGAAAATAGTTTCCACTTTTCTAAAGGCTGTCTTACCCCAGTAGCACGCTTGACACTGTTTAAATCAAAAGCAGCAAAAAGCCAGCACAGTTAGTCTCTTATGGTACATCTACAGTAGCTATTTTTGAGCTACAGTAGGTATGTCTACACCATTAGTTTAAGTTATTGTGTATTTAATATCACTTCTGTGTTATTGTCGTGGTTTAACCCCAGCCAGCAACTAAACACCACGCAGCCGCTCACTCACTCCCCCCCACACCCAGTGGGATGGGGAAGAAAATCGGGAAAAGAAGCAAAACTCGTGGGTTGAGATAAGAACGGTTTAATAGAACAGAAAAGAAGAAACTAATAATGATAATGATAACACTAATAAAATGACAACAGCAATAATGAAAGGATTGGAATGTACAAATGATGGGCAGTGCAATTGCTCACCACCCGCGGATCGACACCCAGCTAGTCCCCGAGTGGTGATTCCCCCCCGCCCCCCCCCTCCAGTTCCTATACTGGATGGGACGTCACATGGTATGGAATACACCGCTGGCCAGTTTGGGTCAGCTGCCCTGGCTGTGTCCTGTGCCAACTTCTTGTGCCCCTCCAGCTTTCTCACTGGCTGGGCATGAGAAGCTGAAAAATCCTTGACATTAGTCTAAACACTACTGAGCAACAACTGAAAACATCAGTGTTATCAACATTCTTCTCATACTGAACTCAAAACATAGCACTGTACCAGCTACTAGGAAGACAGTTAACTCTATCCCAGCTGAAACCAGGACAGTTATTTAGTATCACTTGCTGGAATTAGTGCACAAAGTAAGAAAAAGTAGAGAAGAGCTTGTAAGAGAGTCAGAGGTAGTAAGGAAAGGATAAGAACAATCATGTATCTGCCTCAACATCTGTTGTTAGTTTTTGCTGGGTATCACTCCAGAATTTCTGCTGGGTTGATACATATAAAGAATGAAATCTTAGCTTCATAATGTGTACACAGGGGAACAAAGTGTCAGTGCTCAAATCTACCTCTAATGGTGGAAGTTCAATATTGCTTTGATGTGCTTATCTTTCCAGGTTATTATTTAAAGACCATAATTCAGTGCACAACAGGCACAGGTATTATAAACCATCTTCTAAGAAATTTTTTTATGAGGGTGGTGAGACACTGGAACAGGTTGCCCAGAGAGGTGGTAGATGCCCCATCCCTGGAAACATTCAAGGCCAAGTTGGACAGGGCTCTGAGCAACCTGATGTAGTTGAAGATGTCCCTGCTCATTGCAGGGGGGTTGGACTAGATGACCTTTAAAGGTCCCTTCCAACCCAAACCATTCTATGATTCTTACAGATCAAGAACCTAATGAAGAAAACATTATAGTACGCAACCATTTTAAATGCAGATTGCACTAACTCTTCCTACCAAACTGCAGTACTCATTTTTATAACCCTAATCAAAGCTGAGCAGCAGTGAAGAAAACCCCCCACAGCTGCTTAACATGAAACAAATAGAAGTATCCAGCTGACTTGGAAAATCATTAAAAAAAAAAAAAAGACATAGCAGTACAGTTTGGGATTTTCCTAGAAGCAAGAAGTACTGAAGAGAAATCAAAGAAGGTACATCTTCAAGCTTTAGCATTGTACAGCAGATCTGAAGAACTGCATGAACTTAAAGAGAGTCCAGCTAACACACAAGATTGATTATTATTGGACTGATATAGGTAGTAAGGAAAGGGTACAGGAAAAAAAACAACAACTTTCTGAGAAAATGTTATCACAAATAACCATTTCTTCATAAAGCCACAAATAATTTATTTTGCCCTATAAATATATTTCCCAATATTCAGCAATCACTGGAAAAAAACAGAAGTTCAATAAAAATGCATACGAGGCAAATAAACAAGAACCAGGGAGAATAGAGGTTATGCTAAGCCTTAATGCAAACAGGTTACTCAAAACAAATGTTGCTTTATACATGCAATTAAAACATACTCAAAAGTCAAAGAAATAATAATTTATTGGCTAGTAGACAAACAGTAAGGCAGATGGTTCTTTGTACAATTAAAAAGGTAATACAAAGCAAAAATTCCACAAGTTTATTTGCACAAGTGTCTCAATTTTCAAATATACAGTAAGCACAAGTTTGCTCTAATTGCCATCTCTGAAGTTAGCTCAATTAAGAATTAAGCTAACTTCATAAAAAAGCTCCAAAACAATTCCAATAAAAATCCTTATTGGTATGTTCGCTAGCATACAGCAGGTTCTTTACAGTCTGAAATGAAGAAGTATTTGCAAGCTGTTGTATTGAAAAAATGTCTGAAATGGCATAAGTGCTATTGTACAAGATTCAAGAAGTCTAAACTTGGAGACATTTTTAAGCCATTCTGGAAAGCAATAGCTCAGATTTAGGTTTTAAAAAGGTTGGCAAGGAACATCAATTTAATACAGACAAAAATTGTATATAGTAAGTGTAAATGTAAATCTTACTGAGGAAATACTATTACCAAGTGGTCAGATTAGAGCTAGTTATAGGAGCAATTGATTTGCTATTTAGAACCAAAAGCAAACATACACTTTCTAAGGTCACCTCAAATGTTTTATCAGCACAAAAGATGCAAGTGGGAGACACACACTTGGTCAATAACTATCAAAATCCTGAAGATGTCAAACTAGATAACTGCAGAAACTAGTTTTGAGAAGTAATGGACATTTGATAAAGACACTGAGATCCATAACTATTAAATAAGCAGAACAGGAATTCTCATTGTTCAGTATACTTTTGCGTCTCTCATTTTGATTTTTATTGACATAGGATTTCTAGGAATAAAAATTGCTGAGGCAGCTTTGAAAGAAACCAGTGAATCTGGCATTTGCCAGGTAACTCCTTTAACCTTGATGAACATCTTATGCAGTTCATACCAGAGCATCCCAAAAACTACTGTGCCTTCTTTTGTCTCAGAAGTAGATGGGTAGACATAGGCTTCTCAGATGGCTTCAGGGCAGCAGCCCTTCCTTCCCCTCTCAAATTTAACAGTTCAATCCATCCTTCTGGAACCTAGAAGACTTGGCCCCACATCAGGCATAATGAAAATTTTAAAACAAGACTTGATTGGTGTTTCTTACCTGAGAACAATGTCACAGTTACCCCGTAAGAATTCTTTCATTTCCTGATATCATACTTACTGAAGCAAAGTCTGGCTTATCCACATATCAGGCTAATGCTGTAAAATTCTGCCCTAATTAATACATAATTTACTATGTATAAGAAATGAAACATACATTTTGACTCCCTTACTGATCAGCATACACATGGGATTGTTGAGAAAAGATGCTGCTGCTTTTATTACACAGCATGTTACTTGTTGGAACACACCAAACTAATTAGATATTAGGGGGAAAAAAATTCACTGCAAGAACTGCCAAACACTGGGACAGGTCGCCCAGTGAGGTCACAGGATCTCCATCCCTGGATATATTCAAAACTCACCAGGACAAGATGCTGAGCAATGTGACTTAGTGACCAACTTTGAATACGATTGAAAAAGATTACCTCCAGAGGTCCCTTGCAACCTATGGCTTGGCACTTATTTTGTTATACCTGTCTGTCCATGGGGCATTTGGTTGCCTGTCCAAGTGCTATTGGTGGCTTAGGAATTTGGGTATGGAACAGAGATACCTGACTGACTTACAGCCTAGATAGGATTGACAAGACATTTGCAGCAAGACAGATGGTTGGCAATTCTGTCTTTTTAAGGGTGTAACTCTAACACTAATTACTCAGACTTGTATTGTGAGGATTGCAATAACCTCCAGCCGTCACTGAATAATATCATATCATGATATACCACACACATTTGGCCAGGGGAACCAAGTTGACTGTTTTTAGAGAGACTTTACTTCACAGATCCATGGCCTTTGACCCTCACTGACAGATTACGATAAGATACTTATATCCTGGAATTCAGCCAACCTCTCTCTACAGCACCCCTTTTTGCCCCTACCCCAAATGGTACTTCTGGGATAGATCTTTTTATTTCATGCCTTGCTGTCACAGCTGCACTAGGAGAAAAAAAAAATTAGTATGACCTCTCCTGAAGAAGAGGTTGGCTGGAGATAAATGCTCAAAAGAAGTTCTCTCTTGAATAGATTTTCCCATGTGGGTGAAGTAGTTTATTCACCAGGAGTGGGGGGGAAGACTTCCAAAAGAAGCCAGGTGTAGCTGGTCAATCTGATTTCCTATAAACACTTCACTGTGTGTGGATGCAAGACAGGAGAGGAGCTGTCCAGGAATTTACCGAAAAAAAAAAAATCCATTGAAATATGCCTCTTAAAACCAACAACAACCAAAAAAACCCACCTCTAGTAATGAATTTTTTCAAGATTTTAATGTATCAGTTTGAAAGTGCATGCTAGATGCATTATTGTGTCTATACATGTTATACATATATACACACAGTGCTCAGAGGAGTTCAACCTGCATTAGCAATACTTGTAGAAGCTGGAAGAGTTTAAAAGCCTTCTTTAACAGTAGTTTCATTAAATGATGAAGCAGAAATACTAATTGTCTAATTTTATCTGTTCCTTGTTGTTTTCAGAAACATGAAAAAAAGACAGAAAGTCCTCTCCATGGCAACTGTTAGAGCTGGAGACAAAACCACTGAAGATGCAGGCAACAATATTTAGTCTGACATTTATACCATTCACTGAAAACTTTGTTTGGTTTAACAATAAAAAATAAGACAAGCTTTGAAATTTTATAAGCAGCCAAAAGAGAAAGACTCATGATTTCTCACGTTAGATATCAAGGTGGTGACACTTGAGACCTAGTCTCCTATGCCCGTTCATTTTCCTCATTATGTCTTACATGTTATTTTCCTACCAAATTTCCCACTGCAGATGTGAAGGATGTAAGTTGACAGAGAAAAGGTGAATGCACTGAAATACTAAAAAAAAAAATAATTAGAAATACTGGGAGGGGGATAAAATACAATTTACTTTTTTTCTGTCCTATCCTGATAACCAAGAAAGAATTGATAGGCAGCATCTCCCTTGGCAAAGGGAGAACACAACTGAGCTAAGATAATCAATGTCAGTATTCAGAGTTTGAAGTCACTTTTGCACAGAAGAAACATATCCCTGCCTGGACTTGCAATGGAGAAATATTTGTGCAGTCCAGAATGTTTTATTAACTTGAATTTGGAGGAAAGGGGGGAAGAAGGTTAATGCTGTGTTAATACTATAGACTGTAAGATAGCATCTTAGCATTAGCTAAGATGTATAAACAGGAAAAATTTTGATTTATAATTGAAACATACCATTCTCAGCTTCCTTAAAAACTACAACTACACACTGTTACTTGTAGTGAAACACAAACATCATTTAAAGTCTTACAGGCCAGTGATTTTCAAACTGAAGAGCACAAAACTCCAGGACGTATTTTGCTACCACTAGCATATATCCTTTCTGCTTGCTGGTGCCATTATGGTTTTCAAATGTTAGAAGCGGGATTACCTGCACAAAACTGTTCAAGATGGCTCAGCTTCCTGACAAAGGTAGAACAAAGAACAGCAGCAAATCCAAGCCCCTGGAAACTATCTGGATGTTTTTGCTCTGAGCAGCACACAAAATACAGAGTAATTTCTATCCCTACCCTGATGGGCATTGTAACCCTCCAAGTCTAATATTCACAGACCCTGCTTTCTACCTCTGTTCATCCAATCTTTAAAGGCATTCAATTTCACTTTATCTTCCCTTACTCCTGTTGCATACATTTGTAAACACATAGTATGCCCTTCTCTTGCACACAAAGCTGGTAGGAAAAGAGGTGAGCACATGGAATTGTGAGCATGTCCCTCAGGTATCTAAGCACATTCCTACAAATGCATATAATTATGGAATACTTCTTTACATATTCAGCATCCACGATATACAGAAAGAGGAAGGGGAGTATAATCTAAAGGTTGATTATTACTGCACTCTTAGCTGAATATATACTGAAAAGAAAGCCTGAACAAGTTCCTTTTTTTCCTCTGCAGAAAGAGCTGCTCATTCAAAACAGTTTTTATGAATTTGGTAACATCCCATAGATTAATTGAATCACAGTGCATGAACATAGCACATATTCAGTAGATCTGAACACTGACTTCAGGATTTCCCCCATCCTCCCAATTTTTCTGAGTGACATCTGTAATGAGCGATTAGAATTTTTTATATATGCACAGCTGACTGTTAGAAGCCAGATAACCTTAGCCATATACTTCAGTTTACCTTTTCCCACAGAGCTGCATGTTAAGTAGATAAGTAATAAACAAGTCAGAGTAGCTCTAGATTTTTTTTTTTTAAACATGACCTACTGTTTTTAAACAGACCTACCTGACATTTATAACTTATTCTCTGTACAAAGCAATTTTGAAACTCTTCAAGCTTCAGAAAAATAAATAAATCAAATACAATTTGTGGTATTGTGAGTCAGGAGAAAAAAAATTTTGGAGACTTATTTAATATTGCTGCCAGCTTAAAAAAAAAATAAGCTTCTTCCAGTCTAGCATTTTAACACTGTATGAAACCTTACTGTTGCATTACAAAGACTCAAATACCAACATTCCCTATCAGCGTTACCAGATTTGCCATAGGAAATAAGCCTACATTTGAAAAATATGGTATTTGAATGTTTATAAATTATACTGACAGATAGTAATTATCCATACATTTTGCAGATCTTGCACAAGATCTTCACTATCAAAAGTAACCACTGAGAAATGCTGTTACAGTATGAATTTACTAACCCATTCCTTGTATTCCCCCTCCAGATGAAAATAAGCACAAGGTAAATTAAAACTTTACAAGAGGCAAAAAACAACTGTGTTTCTCAGACATAAATTATTCCTTTTAGTACAGCACAACTATTCATAGCCTGTGGACTGTTACTTAAATGCAATGTTTTTCTTATTTTGAACAGCACTTTCATAAGTGCAATAGAAATCAAAAGCAAGACACTGAGGAAGTGTGCCACATTCACACACTTTAAAGCAAGTAAAATTTAGAAAAGCATAAAGACAGACTACCAGAAGTCTTATTGAACAGAGAAAAAACTCAATTCTGTTTTGGCCCCCTTTCAGGAAGCCACCTTTCCTTAAGGGGTCAAAGCTCACTTAAGTCAACCTACCCACTGAATCCTCCAAATACTTTCTGGGGCTATCTATCCTTACACATCTTCCATTACCTCTAGCTAGACCTTGACATAGAATATCTCGAGTTGGAAGGGACCCAATAAGAATCATCGAGTCCAACTCCCTGCTCCTCACAGGACTACCCAAAACTAAACCATATGGCTAAAAGAATCATCCAGACGCTCCTTGAACTCTTGACAGGCTTGGTGCTGTGACCACTTCCCTGGGGAGCTTGTTCCACTGACCGATCACCCTCTCAATGAAGAACCTTTTCCTAATGTCCAATCTGAACTTCTCCTGACGCAGCTCCATTCCATTTCCACGTGTCCTATCCCCGGTCACCAGAGAGAGGAGATCAGCACCTCTCCCTCCGCTGCCCCCCTTGAGGAAGTTGTAGACTGCGATGAGGTCACCCCTCAGCTTTCTCTTCTCCAAGCTGAACAAGCCAAGTGACCTCAGCTGCTCCTCATAAGCCTTGCCCTTGAGACCTTTCACCATCTTGGTCACCCTCCTCTGGACACACTCTAAATAGTTTGATGTCCTTCTTATATTGAGGGGCCCAAAACTGCACACAGTACTCGAGGTGGGGCCGCACTAGTGCAGCGTAGAGGGGGACAATCACCTCCCTCGACCAGCTAGCTATGCTGTGCTTGATGCACCCCAGGACCCAGTTGGCCCTTGTGGCTGCCAGGGCACACTGTTGACTCATATTCAACTTGCCATCAACCCAAACCCCCAGATGTCTTTCCGCAGGGCTGTTCTCCAGCCTCTCATCTCCCAATTTGTATGTTTTACATCAGTCCCAAACTCTGGAAACAATACCCCACAAAACTTACCTAAAAAGATTAACAGCATTATTAATAAATAAATGTGCTTGCTGTTCTTGAATCAGAGAAAGGATTGTACTCATCTAGCCCTGGAGGAACATTTTTTGTCACTTGTGTAACAGAAGGATCCTAGAAAACAGTTCTGTAAATGTATGCAAATGTATACAAGCAACAAGTCAACACATATCATTATATCATATAAAACTCCAAAAAAGTTTGTTTTCACTAAAAAAACCTGTAAATATCCACCTCTTTCTCTGTCCCTGAAATGACATCATTCCATCCTGAGCTTCTTACAAAACTAGATTAACACAGTCTAAAAGAAACTCCATCTGTCATAAATTTGATTTATAAGAGGAAAAAAGCTCTCAATAGAGAAGGGAAGAAAACTGTATCCTGCTATGTTGACCACTGGACTCCACAACTATACACTCAAGGAGCATGACAGAAGAAAAGAGTTTTCTGTAAATTCTTGGTTTTCCCTACCCAGAAGTACCTCCAACACCTTCAGGAATAGGAAAAGCATTTCAGAAAAATGAAGCTGAGGAAACAGTGTCCCATAATGCCATAAACACCTCTGGTTCAGCTTCTATCTGAACTGGTAAAATTAAGAAAAATGTGTAATTTTTTCCTCCAATGAACTCTACAGTAAAAAAGACTGCTTAAGGTTTAGCTCAATGTTCCAGTGCCAGGGTCAACCTACCACACTCGAGAAAGCAACTTCAGGAATGAAACATTTCTCTGTGCTAGAGACAGGCAGGCTTGATTCTGCAGAAGAGCAGAAGTGCCCACTATCATAGACCACACTAACTTCATATGAAGAAAAATTGTACATATTTCATGGGATGCCTGGTTGCAGTATGTTGTTTCTGTCACTTAATTTAAGGTTTTTGCATCTTCAGAACATAAGAATGGATGAAAGAAGGGTTTTCTTGAAAATTAAGAAATCCATTTATTTGATATGGTTAGTTACATTTATATTTACATAAATACACAAAACAAGTGCACGATATTTCATATGTATATAAAACATACAAAATAGCTATAAATATACTATTTACTTATTTATAACTGTTGTGTGTATATATACACACACATTTTCTTAATTTCAACAGTCTAGTTCAACATTAGAAAACAAACTAGAGTTGATAAAGACTGGGATGAAGATAAGTATTTACATTTATATACATTTACATTTATATTTCCTCTTAAGACCACTAAATTTAAAACCTCAATGTGAAATATGTCTAATTAAAAAAAAACAGTGACTTAATCTACACCTAAATAAATACAAAAACTATTAAGTTACTGAAAAATAAAATCTAGATTCTTAGAATCAGCATCTATTACAGCATTATCTTAGTCTTGACAGCAGTAGCTTAATCTACAGGTGCAGGAATAATATTTTCTTAATGGCTGCAGTCAACTTGTTTATAGCTAGAGAAAAAAATAGGGAAGAATGTCTGTCAACTCTAAAATCCTGAAGGATACAGCAAATGAGAACATGTGTTCTTTCACTAGCTATAGTCACAAATGTAATAAAATGAGGCAATTAAAAAAAACCTTTTGACTATAAAAAAAAGTTTAAGACAACAAAAGCATTGCTTCAAAAAAATCAAAAATTGATTAAGATGTGCAACATATAAATTCATGTGCATACATGTACATAAAAACTACCCTTCTGTTCACATAAAACGCTAGCACTTTTGGCTAAAGCATACATTTAGCTGCAAAGCAGTATTTTAACGGTGACTGAACAAGAAACAACCTTTCTCTAAATGAATACAAAATGTTACATGCAATTTAAAAAACAGCTTTCCTGCATTTGACTGATATCATAATTAGTGATTTCAATAAAGCCATCCTGGTGACAGTCTCCCCTACAAGTTTGCCATATTTTTAGTTATCATCCTAGACTTGAATGCACTGTTCCAACTAAAAATCTCATCAGGTCTTGCATAAACTGATGGACTAACTTCTTGTAAAATGTCCTTTCATTAAACAACTGGCACAAAATATTGTGCAGATGAACAATAAAAATAAGGGAAACTATGTATGGGGAGAGAATATTTGTTGTAAAATTCAGCTACAAATCATTTGAAACACTGAATAAAAAGATCATAAAACTAAGGGAAGAATGAAATCTGATATCTGAATTAGGCATTAGTTTACTAGACTTGTTAGTACAAGATAAAAAAAGAGGAACTTCTTAAAACAAGTGTTAACACAAACAAGACAATTTCATAATATATAGGATGGCAGAAAGTTGTGTACAGCTGGAAACTTTTAACTTACTGTGGTGGGTCCACCCCAGCCAGCAGCTAAGCCCCCACTCAGTTGCTCACTCACTCCCCTTCCCCAGTGGGATGGGGGAGAGAATTGGAAGGGCAAAAGCAAGTAAAACTTGTGGGTGTTGAGAAAGAGACAGTTGGGGGGGGGCAGGAAAAAAACAAACCAACCAACCAACCAACCACACACAAAACACAACCCACAAGTGATACAAAGGCAATCACTCGCCACCTCCCACCAGCAGACAGATGCCCAGCCAGCCTCTGAGCAATGATTACTTTGGAACACCACCACCAATGTTATTGCCGAACATGACACTATACGGCATGGAGTATCTCTTTGGTCAGTTGTGGTCAGCTGTCCTGGCTGTGTCCCCTCCCAACCTCTTGCCCACCAGTGTACTCCGGGGGGGGGGGGGGGAAGCAGAGTGCAAAACATAGCACCATAAGGGCTGCTATGAAAAAGATTAAATCCATCCAAACCAGACCCAGTACACTTATTCTAGCCTTTACACGTTAGTGTGAATTAGCAGAGCATAAAATACTCTGTTCTTTGCTCATGCTTTCAGTATGGTACCTCTTCCACAAATGCTCTCATATTGCCTCTTCCACACATAAAAATGTGCAAGTACAGACACATGAAACCAGTGATAGCTAACCATCAGCCATACAGTGAAACAGTATGCCTACGTTATTAAAACTTGAATAGCACTTAGTACTTTAAGGTAGTTACTTAAAAAGCACGTTTCAACACTAAACTTCTGTGTTTGAAGAATGCACTACTAACCAAATAACTCAGCTCAACTGTGCCAGTGAAGGTGTCATGGTTTAACCCCAGCTGGCAACCAAGCACCACGCAGCCACCCACTCACCTCCCCCACAGTGGGATGGGGGAGAGAACCAGAAGGGCAAAAGCGAGAAAACTCGTGGGCTGAGATAAAGACAGCCCAATAGGCAAAACAAAACAAGGAATTCATTCACTACTTCCCACAGGCAGGCAGGTGCCCAGCCATCTCCAGGAAAGCAGGGCTCCACCATGTGCAACGGCCACCTGGGAAGACAAACGCCATAACTCCGAACGTGTCCCCCCCCTTCCTTCCTCTTCCCCCAGCTTTATATACTGAGCATGATGTCATATGGTCTGCAATATCCCCTTGGTCAGCTGGGGCCAGCTGTCCCAGCTGTGTCCCCCCCCCCCCCAACCTCCCCTGCACCCCCAGCCCACTTGCCGGCAGGGTGGCATGAAAAGCAGAAAAGGCCCCGACTCTGTGCAAGCACTGCCCAGCAGCAATGAAAACATCTCGGCACTGTCAACACTGTCTTCAGCACAAATCCAAAACACAGCCCCACACTAGTCACCACGAAGAAAATCAACTCTATCCCAGCCAAAACCAGCACAGAAGGACAACAAATTCTGATATGCAATTATTTGAATAACTAGACTCATGAGGCAGCCACTGAACAGCAGCAGATTTCCAAAAAGCAGGAGTGGTCAAATTCAGAAGATCAGTCTATATATAGAAATAAGATATGCAAACAATGATAAATATCTGATGAAAGCAAGCCTTTTTTCTGAGTGTTTGAGAGAAGACCAGGGAAAAAAGTTTCTTAGATCTCTTCAGATAGCTATTGTGACATTATAACACTAATAAGAATGACAGGAAACATATGCTGAGCCAAACAAGCTTCCTACATCAAAAGTCTTACTTCTAGAAATAAGTTGTATGCATAAATGCACACAGTGAAGTACAGCAAGAAGTCCTCCATCAGAAGTCTATTCTCCTTTTGAATTAACAATTGCTATACTTCTGCCAAATATTGCTATTGTTTGCAAAAGTAGCAGCAGTTCTGGGGGAAAAAAAAAAAAGAAAGAAAGAAAACAAAAAAGACACAAACCAAACCCAAAAAACAAACTGAATGACTCAGAGGACATTTGATATCAGCTCTATATAAGAAAAGTTTCATTACCTAGTAAAAAAATATTATAGTTGTATTGAAATACACAAATTGAACCCCACCATGCCAAGTAGCATTCAAATTCTGCTCTCAGGAAGCCTCAATTATACAGTCTGGACTTCAATAGAAGTTCATGGCCTGATCTCTTCCACAAGCTGGAAGACTCAAGGAAAAGTAAACCAGAGATCACAGGAAAAGAAGAGTAACTTCACAGCTGAAGGCAGCAAATACTAGCCTGGATATCCACATCTCCCCTATACTCAGTCACTGAGGTCTTCTGTAATGCTAGAACTAGCCTCAGCATAGAAAGAAACAAGATCTTCATAGTCTGGATGTCCAGGTATAGGCCACTGGACTTTGAATTGTTCTGAACACATACAGTGCAGTGAACAACTGATACCAACAGGAGCTGCATTTCATATTTCAAAATAGTACTTACAATATTTCTGAAAAGATTAGACCTGACATCCCAAAGAACACACAGAATTACTGTGAATGGTTTACCTTACATTCATTGCATCTCACTTTAAAAATGGAGCAAATGCCAACTCATCTAGATGCAGTGAGAATAACTACAATGCACTCGTACTTATTGCTGCAGAATAATAAAACATTGAATTTAGAAGTTAATCAGGGTGTGAGTAATGAACACGAACAACAAATGTTGTGCAGGACCACATACTCAAAGAAAAAGTGACATTTAAATGAATGCTATCAAATTTGTATGTTGCATGATGTGTATCCTAGTGGTTAAAAAAGTGAAAACTATAATAGTCTATAGGAATAAGTAAATCTAGGCTGGCATAACTTATTTTTCCATATTTGATATTCCACCTAGATAATGAAGTTTAAATGCATTATTTTTGTGGGGGTTTTTTTGTTAATATTAAGAAACAGAAAAAAGCCACAAAGACAAGTTCCAATAGGTGATAATATACAGACACCAACACAAAGCAGCAGCATGGCTGGAAACACCAAATATCCAGAGACATCAACCTGCTGTATGATTTAAGTGATTAAAAACTGGGTTACCCTCTGCAAATACAGAAAATAGGGAATTTCTGGGACAAACTTTAAATATCTCATGTCAGCTGCTGAATGCAGCAACTGTAAAATGCCTGGTCCAATCTCAGACCGAGAAGGCTATGCCCTGGTGGACCAGTACTTCTGCCCAAAATGGACCTGGACTTGCACTAACTCCTTCCCACAATCTGTCTTCAGTCACCCAGCCAGTCCCAGTCCCTGCTCCTTAGAGTGCTGATCCCAGTAATTCTCATCTTGCTCACCAAACTCCTTGTTCCCTCTTTCCAGTTCACACTTCCTTCTCCAGCCTTATTTCACCCAAGCTCCTACCAGTTCAGCTCCTTGAGTTTCTGGTCTTTTTATTTAACTATTAGTCATACCAACCAGGGAGCAGAATTTAAGAACAGGCCATTTTTCATACCCAGATACTGTAGCTATTGGTGTAATGAACTGGTTAACTTTGTTCATGAAATCGCATGTGGGGGTAGAGACATTCCTCGCTTATCTAAAACCACAGTATCCAGTTAAGTACCGATGATTAACGAAAGACGTTCCACCTAACAAACAAATAACGGCGCAAACGCACACACAATGCAGAAGATACCAGCCGCCACCTGAAGGCAGATTACGACCACCTAGCAACTGACGGCACAAACGCACACACAATGCAGAAGATACCAGCCGTCACGTAGACAGAAACTAGAAACTGTATAAAGGGACTCTTCCCCATTTTCGGCGCGAGCCTTTGGCGGAGCACTGTCTCCCCGGCCGCCCAGCGCTGTTTTGCTCTCTTATCGCTTGCTAATAAATTCGATCTTGTCATTTAATACAAATTGGCTCCTCCAATTTGTCACGAGCGTCTATAACATTGGTGCATTGAAGTCACACATAGTCATTTCAGATGACATTTTAAAAATCTGAATTAGTTCAGGAGACTGGAGTTTTAACAAATCAGCACAACCTAATTAATTGTTTTCCATCTAATCTTTCATTTTACCTGCTTCTTCTAGTCTCTTTCCTCCCACAATTATCAATCTCAAAAGCAAAGATTAGAATCAAACTCTGATTCATTAGGAATCAGGTACAAGCAGCACCCTGGTATTTACATCAAGAAAGGAAAACTCAGGGAAAAAAAAAAACCACACAAAAACAAACAAACAAAACAAAAACAGAAAAACACAACACATCTATATCTCAAATTGGCAAGAGTACCTATAGAACTATTAAAAACCTCTCCTGTGCTAGTGTATTGGGTTTACGTGGCAAGGTTTTGGTAGTCGGAGGGGGCTACAGGGGTGGCTTCTGTGAGGAGCTGCTAGAAGCTTCCCCCATGCCCAATAGAGCCAGTGCCAGCCGGCTCCAAGACGGACCCGCCACTGGCCAAAGCTGAGCCAATCAGCGAGGATGGTTAGTGCCTCTGTGATAACATGTTTAAGAAGGTGCGAGAGACTGAATTGTTATCTCAAGTTATTTGTCTCAAAGATTGTTTGTTGTGAGAGACTGGACTGTCATCTCAAGCCATTCATCTCAAGGATTGTTTGCTGTGACTTATCCCAGAGATGGCTTGTTTAAGCAGGGCACTCCTCTGCCCATAAGGACGATTATCAGGCCACTGAGGCATCCAGGGGAGGAGACAGGCCGGAGCCAGCAAAGTATGCAGGAATGTGGAGACTACCATTCTCATGGAAACTGTAGTCTTTGAGATAAGGTACTGGTTTCTGGTGTTGATCACATGAAGGTCCTGTGACAGATGAAACCTGCAGCGCGTGAACAGTGCATGAACAATACATATGTGCATGCATCATCGGACTATGCCCTATAAAAAACCGTGGAGACAAACCATGGTGTGCACCCACCACCGAAGAATTGAAGACCGAGGACCAACGGGACGCCGCTGGATCTGTGGTGGTGACTATCCTTGCAACTCTATCCCGACTGCTTGCTTGATTTCTGCCTTTTCTTCCATTCTATCCTATCGCTACTATTTTCTACCTTTGATACTTTTGATAATAAAAGCTCTTTTGGGTATATGGCATTTGACCTTGTTTGTGTCTTAATCTCGCGCTTGGGATCATATTGAAACCTTCCCCGACGTTGGATTGGGACAGAAGGGGAAAAAGTTGCTGTGCAACAGAAACTGCAGCTGGAGAGAGGAGTGAGAACATGTGAGAAAAAAAACTCTGCAGACACCAAGGTCAGTGAAGAAGGAAGGGGAGGAGGTGCTCCAGGTGCCAGAGCAGAGATTCCCCTGCAGGCCCTGACGAAGACCATGGTGAGATGGCAGGCTGTCCCCCTGCAGCCCATGGAGGGCCCCACGCTGGAGCAGGTGGATGCCCCCGAAGATGGCCATGGCTCCATGGGAAAGCCCATGCTGGAGCAGTCTGTGACTGAAAATTGGCCCATTGAAAGGACCCATGCCAGGGAAGTTCGTGAAGGACTGCAGCCTGCGGAAAGGACTCACGTTGGAGAAGTTTGTGGAGGACTGTCTCCCATGGGAGGGACCCCACGCTGGAGCAGAGGAAGAGTGAGGAGTCCTCCCCTTGAGGAGGAAGGAGTGGCAGAGACAATGTGTGGCAAACTGACCCCAACCCCCATCCCCCTGTGCCACCAGGGGGAGGAGGTAGAGAAAACCAGGAGTGGAATTGAGCCAGGAAGGAGGGAGGGATGGGGGAAGGTGTTCTAAGGTTCGGTTTTACTTCTCATTATCCTTGTTTTGATTTGATTGGTAGTAAATTAAATTGATTTTGTTTCTTCCCAAAGTTGAGCCTGTCTTTTGCCCGTGACCATAAGTGGGGAGTGATCCCTCCCAGTCCTTGTCTCGACCCACGAGCTTTTCTTTATATTTTCTCCTCCTCATCCCACCCTGGCCAGGGGGGAGAAGCGAGCAAGCGGCTTCGTGGTGCTTTTGGGCTTAAACCACGACACAAGGTCAAGCACCAAGACAACTAACTATCCTCCAAGACTTGGAACATGTTACCAGGAGTATTGTACATCAAAAGAATACGGAATACTGACAGCAGGTTTTTTTCTTTTTTTTTTTTTTAATTTACATGGGAATCATGGAACAGCATCAATTAAATATATGAGTAAACTGACAGAAGTACACCTGGCTAGTCTTAGGAAAAAAGACTAAGGAGAAACAACACACTATGAACAAAAAAATGGATTTTAAAAGAAGAGGATTAATTATTTTTAGTGAATGAAGTCAGAAATAGAAAACACAGAAGACAACTTATCAGTTATGCAGTTACATAGCTCCTTAAGTACAGTTGATGGAAAAATAAGCTACTGTGGGCAACTCTAGAAATCTTCATTTTTTTACCTTAGTTTAGGTTAAGTTCAAGGGATAAGAATGATCTCTTAATGACTGGAGTAGTTTCAATCGAAGTTGAGAAAACAGTTCTCCTCATCACAAAAACTCTTAGAAGATGAAGTCCCTTTATAAAAAATTTATTACCAATAATTCATTGTATCAGTCATCAGTCACTGACTACCCACTGTATTAGTTTTGTGTGGCAAGGTTTTGGTAGCAGGGGGGGGGTTTACAGGGGTGGCTTCTGTAAGAAGCTGCTGGAAGCTTCCCCTGTGTTCGAGAGAGAGCCCATACCAGCCGGCTCTAAGACAGACCCGCCGCCGGCCAAGGCCGAGCCAATCAGCGATAGTGGTAACGCCTCTGTGATAACATTTTTAAGAAAGAAAAAAGTTGGGACAGACGGAAAACGGCAGCCGGAGAGAGGAGTGAGAACATGTAAGAGAAACAACCCTGCAGACACCAAGGTCAGTGAAGAAGGAGGGGGAGGAGATGCTCCAGGCGCAGGAGCAGAGATTCCCCTGCAGCCCGTGGTGAAGACCATGGTGAGGCAGGCTGTCCCCCTGCAGTCCATGGAGGTCCACGGTGGAGCAGATATCCACCTGCAGCCCGTGGAGGACCCCACGCCGGAGCAGGTGAGTTCCCGAAGGAGGCTGTGACCCCACGGGAACCCAGCGCTGGAGCAGGCTCCTGGCAGGACCTGCGGATCTGTGGAGAGAGGAGCCCACGGAGCAGGTTTGCTGGCAGGACTTGTGACCCCGTGGGGGGCCCACGCTGGAGCAGTCTGTGCCTGAAGGACTGCACACCGTGGAAAGGACCCATGCTGGAGCAGTTCGTGAAGAACTGCAGCCCGTGGGAAGGACCCACGTTGGAGAAGTTCGTGGAGGACTGTCTCCCGTGGGTGGGACCCCATGCTGGAGCAGGGGAAGAGTGTGATGAGTCCTCCCCCTGAGGAGGATGAAGCGGCAGAAAATAACGTGTGATGAACTGACCGTAAACCCCATCCCCGTCCCCCTGTGCCGCTGGGGGGATGGTAGAGAATCCGGGAGTGAAGTTGTGCCTGGGAAGAAGGGAGGGGTGGAGGGAAGGTGTTCTGAGATTTGGTTTTATTTCTCATTACCCTACTCCAGTTGATTTGTAATAAATTGAGTTAATTTTCCCCAAGCTGAGTCTGTTTTGCCTGTGATGGTAATTGGTGAGTGATCTCTCCTATCCTTATCTCGACTCACAAGCTCTTTGTTATATTTTCTCTCCCCTGTCCAGCTGAGAAGGAGGGGGAATGATAGAACAGCTCTGGTGGGCACCTGGCATCCAGCCAGGGTTAACCCATCACAAGCCCCAATCTTATCCTCCAAACAACTCAACATGCTCAGCAAATGTTATACCTTCAAAAAACCTGACTGCATACAGATCAGAAGCAGAAGCCAGAGGTCTACCAGAACTGAATCCAGACTGGTGAATCTACCCTGAGAAAATCACGAGATTAGATCCACAAATCTAGCAAAATCAATCTTGACCAACTAGGATTTCTTATCCCTACCACTCCTACTGAAAGGCTGTTTCAGTTTTTCAATCCCAAAGATTAGAACCCTTCTAGTTTTTAGCCTAAATTTACCACCGATCAATTATACCCATCTTCAAGCAGAATGTAAGCCTTCATTTATCTCTCCCAGGTATGCGTTCCCAATCTAATGCCCAATAGCCTTTGTTTTGCTGCATGAGAAGGATAAGTTCTTTTCATTTCAAGATAAGCTCTCCCTTGATTATCACAAATTATTCCCTATATGCACTTCATATTGCCCTTCTCTAAATGTGAATAATACTGATTGTACACTTTCTGGTAAGAATTCATCCCGAATGTGTATCCCGGTGATAGTAACAGTTGTACTTCCCGCTCTCTGTTGAGTACTTCCTAAGATCACACCGCTGGCTCAGAAACTTAAGCAAAAACGCAATGAAAAATGCCTAGAGCTATGTTTGTCGGCTTGAGTTTTTTGATTTCTTGATCAAAGAGAACACTATCCATCCCACTCTTTGTAAAGGAATGAGTTCTGGAAAGCAATCAAAGCTATTGCTGTTTCACTTGAAACTCTCCATATGATATACTTTGCTTTCAATGTGTCCTCATGAGTGTTTTTGGGGAGAGATTTCTGACAAAGTTTAGCTTTTGAGAACAAAATTGGAAGAGAAAAAAAAAAAAAAAAAAAAGTATTTGGCCATGTCATGGTTTAACCCCAGCCAGCAACTAAACACCACGCAGCCGCTCACTCACTCCCCCCCACCCAGTGGGATGGGGGAGAAAATCAGGAAAAGAAGCAAAACCCGTGGGTTGAGATAAGAACGGTTTAATAGAACAGAAAAGAAGAAACTAATAATGATAATGATAACACTCATAAAATGACAACAGCAATAATGAAAGGATTGGAATGTACAAATGATGCGCAGTGCAATTGCTCACCACCCGCCGACTGACACCCAGCCAGTCCCCGAGCGGCGAATCCCTGCCCCCCCCACTTCCCCGTTCCTATACTGGATGGGACATCACATGGTATGGAATACACCGTTGGCCAGTTTGGGTCAGGTGCCCTGGCTGTGTCCTGTGCCAACTTCTTGTGCCCCTCCAGCTTTCTCACTGGCTGGGCATGAGAAGCTGAAAAATCCTTGACATTAGTCTAAACACTACTGAGCAACAACTGAAAACATCAGTGTTATCAACATTCTTCGCTCTGAACTCAAAACATAGCACTGTACCAGCTACTAGGAAGACAGTTAACTCTATCCCAGCTGAAACCAGGACAGGCCAGCAATGGACATCAAAGCTTTTTTTCCTCCTGTGTTAACTGTTGGGTCTCAGCTTTTAAATTAGGACCTGACACTTAGAAAAGAAGATAACCTGCACATGAAGGATATGTTTTTCAGTCCCATAACACTGTCTACATTCAGCCAGATTAAGCCTCCGAGATTGCAATTTACACATGTTCAGTAAACACTTGGTATAAATCAAACAGCTAAACTCCCCAAAGACTTCCTCCCTGTTCATGCCACAAGCAGCTGCACATGGAAAAGAAAAGCTTCAAGAAGCTACTCATGTTTTGATGCAGTGTCAAACACTGCTGGTTCTTCATGCTTTATTTATATCATCCCAGGCCCAAGAAGGAGTAAAGTTATAGAAACTTCACAAACAGCAACTTAATTGAAATTTCATGTTTCACTATCCTAATAGTACATTAGCAGTATAAACAGTTTACATTTAACAGTATAAAGGAAGCCTTAATGTCTTGCACCTACCACAGTATATTTTAACCTATGATTAAAAAACACTTACTACAGGAAAGAACTGTCCTCAAAGGTTACACATGCAACACCCAGAGAAATTAATGACTTAAAGGCAAAATAAAGACTATTTCTTTACTTCTAATAAAACAACAACAACAAAAAAAAATCTGAGTAACCATTGGAACAGTTCTTTCACAATTTCAAGTTTAACATTTCATTCACTGATCAGCCATTTCCCACACCCCTCACAGAATGATATTCAAAATATTTTTACCCTAGCACTGCCAGGACACAAATATTAATTAGGATAGCGCAGAAGTAGCCAACTGGGGTTTCTTATACTTGGCTTTCAAGCAGTGCCCATTACAGGCCACTTTATCTGATGGCCGCAGAGCTATGAAGGGTTCTGAGCCACTGAGCAAGGCAAATTCCCCACCTCTGAAACCAAGAACTTCATAAGCTCACAAGGCCAAATTTGTCCTAAAGCCCACACTAGTCCCATCTTGCAATAGAGTACTGGATACCTAACAAAGCATGATCTCTCTCATCACTATTCTCAAAACTCTCCGTCAGCTCTGAAAGGTGTGTTATGTTCCTCTTTGTAATGTTAAAGTCTCAATATATACTACAAGACTAACACAATACACACTAACACTTTACTGAAAATCTGGGGGGAAAAAAATGCAGCTATAACTGATACTGAATATCTATTAAAACACTTCACAGTTTTAATAGATTACAGTGCAGTTACAGCGCTGATGAAGCGTACTCTTGTCGTGGTTTAACCCCAGCCAGCAACTAAACACCACGCAGCCGCTCACTCACTCCCCCCCCACCCAGTGGGATGGGGGAGAAAAATCGGGAAAAGAAGTAAAACTCGTGGGTTGAGATAAGAACGGTTTAATAGAACAGAAAAGAAGAAACTAATAATGATAACACTAATAAAATGACAACAGTAATAAAAAAAGGATTGGAATGTACAAGTGACACACAATGCAATTGCTCACCACCTGCCAATCAACACCCGGTTAGTCCCCGAGCTGCGATCCCTCCACCCCCCCAGTTTATATACTGCACATGACGTCACATGGTATGGAATACCCCTTTGGCCACTTTGGGTCAGCTGCCCTGGCTGTGTCTTGTGCCAACTTCTTGTGCCCCTCCAGCTTTCTCGCTGGCTGGGCTTGAGAAGCTGAAAAATCCTTGACTTGAGACCAAACACTACTTAGCAACAACTGAAAACATCAGTGTGTTATCAACATTCTTCTCATACTGAACCCAAAACATAGCAGATTACCAGCTACTAGAAATACAACTAACTCTACCCCAGCTGAAACCAGGACAGGCATCCACCTGCTCTGGCATGGGGTCCTCCAAGGGCTGCAGGTGGATATCTGCTCCACCGTGGACCTCCATGGGCTGCAGGGGGACAGCCTGCCTCACCATGGTCTTCACCACGGGCTGCAGGGGAATCTCTGCTCCGGCGCCTGGAGCACCTCCTCCCCCTCCTTCTTCACTGACCTTGGTGTCTGCAGGATTGTTTCTCTTACATGTTCTCACTCCTCTCTCCGGCTGCAGTTTCTGTCCCGCAGCAACTTTTTTTCCCCCCTTAAATATGTTATCACAGAGGCGCTACCACTGTCGCTGACTGGCTTGGCCTTGGCCAGTAGCAGCTCCATCTTGGAGCCAGCTGGCATTGGCGCTGTTGGACATTGCGGTGGCTTGACCCTGGCTAGGTGCCAGGTGCCCACCAAAGCCGCTCTATCACTCCCCCTCCTCAACTGGACACGGGAGAGGAAAATATAATGAAAGGCTTGTGGGTTGAGATAACGACAGTTTAATAATGCAAAAGCAAAGAAAAACAAATGATATTATTTGCTACTTCCCATCAGCAGGCAATGTCTGGCCACTTCCTGGGAAGCAGGGCTTCAGTACACGTAGTGGTTGCTCCAGAAGACAAACGTAAAATAACGAATTCCCCCCCTTCCATCTCCCTTTACTTAGCTTTTACTGCTGAGCTGACGTCATATGGCATGGAATATCCCTTTGGTCAGTTTGGGTCAGCTGTCCTGGCTATGTCCCCTCCCAAGATCTTGCCCACCCCCAGCCTGCCAGTGAGACTGGGGGAAATGTTGGAGAGACAGCCTTGATGCTGTGCCAGCACTGCTCAGCAGTAGCCAAAACACTGGCGTGTTATCAACACCTTTCTAGCTACCAATACAGAGCACAGCACTATGAGGGCTGCTATGGGGAGAATTAACTCCATCTCAGACAGACCCAATACAGACATAGGGGAAGCTTCTGGCATCTTCTCACAGAAGCCACCCCTGTAGCCCCCCCGCTACCAAAACCTTGCCATGCAAACTCAATACAACTCTCAAAAGCTAACTACCATGTAGGAAAGCTAAAGGACGTTTCCAACATCATGATGTTCAGCATTAAATTATGCAAGATTTGGGGAATTCATAAATTTTAAAGTCATGAAGGGAAAACAGATGAATTCAGAAAAATAGTTGTATTTTATGTCCTTCACTAATTTAAAGACAGACAACTTAATTGGGTATATTTTATAGTCATATAAAAGAATTAAAACCAATTTATGCATACAGGCACACAACAAAACTTTTTAATTCTAAAGCACAAATACTGCAGAAACACTTCAAGTAATTCAGGTCCTGATCCTTCAAAAATAATTAAAACTTCTCTTCCTTAGTATAAGTTTCTATCACTTCAGCTTCACTTGAACAATAGCAGTAAAGGTATAAACTGTATAGATTCTGCTGCCACACAAGGTATCGGAGTCATCAATGCACTATTAGCTTCAGCATCATATCTCCAGCTTGTACTTCCTGCCAAACCAGACAGAAAGTTAATTTGTGCTCATGTGTTGTGGACACATATTTAGCTAACAGTCGCAAGAGTGTTCCAGATGCCTTTAGAAGGCCTTGAACAAAATAAACAAGAAGACAAAAAAAGAAAGATACCAATTAGAAGAACACAGGTGCGCATTCCACGATAAAGGGAACTTGGCACAAACAACCTCAATTCAGCAGTTTATCTTGACCAATTAGACTGAGACAAGTTTCACATGTTTTAGTTAATACAACCAATTATGCCTTATGTTTATGCGCGTGTACAGTGTTGATATAACCAATTATGTCTTATGTTTATGCGCGTGGACACTATATGCTTGCATGCAGCAACCAATCAGAGCTTTTAAGGAACTTAGAGAATTGTATAAGAATGATCTGCTATGCTCAATAAACTGGCGACTTTGATCATCATATTGGCGTGCTGTCGTCCGTCCCCGCATGAAATTTCTCTACATCTGGCGACCCCGACGTGATCCGGTAAGGAACAAGAGGGGAACGCTAACAACTGAAAAGGCGGGGGAGATTGCCGCGGATGCCGGTGGGCTTATAAGAAAGCGCCGGGCTGCTCAAGAGAGGCAGGAATCATAAGCTTACGTGATAAAAGGCGGCATGGGTATCGCAGCATCTGCGAAGGAAAAGGCAGCCGTAAAGACATTTATGAGGCTGGTTGAAAAAACAGAGACGGATATTAAAAAGGACAGAAACCTTTTAATTAGTGTGGGTACAGCTTTTGAGCTTAGTACCTGGGAAGCTATCGGAACCTCCCTATGGAATGAAATTAGTGACGGGTCTAAAGAAGTTAAAGGTCTTGCAACTTTATGGAAAGTAATTAAGACAACTCTGCAAGAAATGAAAGCAGATCGTAACGCGGCTGCGTCTGCTTTTGCTGCTCTCTCTCCCACCGCAAGCGAAGGGGAAACGCGGGGAGAAAAACATAATGCAGCGAGAGGGACTTTTGGCTTCCCTGGAGCTTGTCCGCCTGCTCCTGTGCGGCTTTTAAGGAACTCCTGAGCTTTTAAGGAACTTAGAGAATTGTATAAGAATGATCTGCTATGCTCAATAAACTGGCGACTTTGATCATCATATTGGTATGCTGTCGTCCGTCCCCACATGAAATTTCTCTACACTCATGTGAGTCAGATTAAGTGCAATATGCAAACTATAACTGAAATTACCTCTGTAGTAAAGTTAAGCTCTAAGAGAAGGGCAACAAAGCTGGTGAAGGGCCTGCAGCACAAGTCTTATGAGGAACGGCTGAGGGAACTGGGGCTGTTTAGTCTGGAGAAAAGGAGGCTGAGGGGAGATATCATCACTCTACAACTAACTGAAAGGAGGTTGTAGTGAGGTGGGTACTGGTCTCTTCTATCAAGTAACTAGTGATAGGATGAGAGGAAACGGCCTCAAGTTGCACCAGGGGAGGTTTAGATTGGATATTAGAAAAAGTTTCTTTACTGAAAGGGTTGTCAGGCATTGGAACAGGCTGCCCAGGGAAGTGGTGGAGTCACCATCCCTGGAGGTGTTCAAAAAACACATAGATGTGGCACTTCAGGATATGGTTTAGTGGGCATGGTGGTGTTGGGTTGACGGTTGGACTTGATGATCTTAGAGGTCTTTTCCAAACTTGATGATTCTATAATTCTATATACTTAGCTCTAGTGACTCAAGTAATCCTGTGACCTCAGTGAGAGAAATTCAGGTGCCTAACACCATTTTTAGATCTCTTAGAGCATCTCAAACATCCACACAAGAATGGCAGTCATGACAGAACTACAAAAGACCCACATCTTTTTTTGGAGCAACAACTCAAAGCTAACTGCTGTTTGGATACCTAATCCCACCCAAAGAAACTACTCATATAATTAACATTACATACTACTCATATAATTAACATTACATACATTTGAGGGTTTCCATGATTATGTCCTTCCACACTGTAACTGAACAAGACAGACATAGGGCATTCTGTTTCAATCTTCATCTATATCACTTAGCGGTTTGTTTTTTTACCTGAAGGTCACCATTCACATTTAAACACAAACTTATTTTAGTTTTCAGTCCTACCATAATTTCTATAGTATCAAATACCTGCACCTGCTCAGAGCTCCAATCACACCAGATGAACCAACCCAACAGAATTCATCACAGAACCCACTTTTTAAAGTCCCAATTCCACAGTCACTCAGAAGTAACAGTTTCATATGTTTGGATGACTGTGACAACCAGCCCTCCAAAACTTTTACAGTCTGTCAGCCAAGCCACAAAGGTCTGTGAAATTCATAAATCTACTTAAAAAAAAAGAATAATTTCTTCTCTTAGTAGTAGTATCATTCACTTAAAAGAAAAAACAACACATTTTTAGAGTAGATGAATTGCTGAATTGTTTCAAAGTGAAACTTACATTGGATTTCAAGAGACTGCTGTTTCAGAACCTTTGTATCATCTCCCAAGATGGAAGACTACAACTATCCCCTGTCCTATGACCACAACCAAAAAAAAAAAACACCCCACAACAAAAAAAAAAAACCACAACAAAAACAACCAACCAACCCACCCCCACACACACCAAGGAGACAGCTACATAGGAGAAAAGGTTTAAGCTGATTTTAGAAATTCACCTGTGTAAATTTATTTCATACTGTTTTAGTCTATTCAAGAATAAACTGTCAGGGCCTTAAGGATGTTCAAACCCCTCATAGGTGGTCAGACCCGCCTCATCACTAAGGACCTGCCTGGTCATCACAGGACTGTTGGCCAACCCTGGTTACTTTTGCTGGACCCGATCCTGACCCCGACTTGACTTTCTAACTTGGGCTTGGATCTGCCTCCTCACTATAGACTTGTCTAACACTCTGGACTCTTGGCTGAATGCAGTTACCATCACTGGACCTGCTCTGCTAACCCTGCTTGGGTGCTGTGGGACTGCACCGTTTGTCAGTGAGAACTTTACCAAGTGTGAATTCATGTTCACAAGCTGTGACAAGTGTTTCTCAGTGAAAGGAATTAAAAAAAGCTTTCATTATTAGCCCACTTCCATCTATGATACTTGAGGTTACACCAAATGTGTATTTCTTCACAATGCTACTACATCAAATTATAGCAGGATTATCACATCTTCATTTGAATGGTACATGGATGTATTTTCTTCTGCAAAACTTTAATGTAATCAAAAGCTTTTTAACTTTAGAATGTTACTTATCTGTTTGTTTCATTACCTCTTGTCTTTTAAACCAAAACACATCTTGGTTCAGTTGGTACACCATTCAGAGGACAGCTATTTACAGAGGAATACTATGACTTCAAAAGCATATCAGCCTTTGGGTTCAGTTCAGGGACCTGAAGTGAACTGCTATTTTTTTATTGCACTACTGACCTGTCATACAGCTGAGACTTGTTTCTTTACCCACTGTTCTGGCTTCAGCTGTCAAGATGAGCTGACCTCCTTGGATGTTTCCCCTCCTTATCTATTTGTTCTTTGCTATTTGAATCCAGTTCAACTAATTTCTTGTTAAAAAAAAAAAAAAAAAGTACCACATAAAAAAAAAAGCAGAGGTTAAATAGCCACTGTCTCAAAATCAACAACGCTTTATGATCAATCCAAGCAAGCAAATACTTGAAACAAGAAATCCTATTTCACAAACTGAATTCCTTTACTTCCAGGAAATAGAAAAACAGAAACATAACTTAATTTTAGATTTCAAAAAGAATTAACTACCCAAAATACTGAGCAAACTAGATGTTTCTGCTTTACCTTTATCTTCCCAAAGAACATATTTTTTGATTCAACATCAAGTAAGAATCTCTGCTGTAATCTTTTTATTAAAAGGCATGAGAATAGTCACGGGAAACCTCACAAGTAGATCACAATTAGTAAAACCAAAATATTTAAGAAAAAGCAGGATCTATCTTTAGACCTTGGCAATAACTCTTCCACATGATGCCCCCCTCTCCTTTCTCTGCCATACTAGTTTGTGATTT
Organism: Harpia harpyja; assembly: GCF_026419915.1. NCBI lineage: Eukaryota > Metazoa > Chordata > Aves > Accipitriformes > Accipitridae > Harpia > Harpia harpyja. The sequence goes on from NC_068968.1 coordinate 16,637,831, forward strand.
TACACAAGCACAGGAAGTAGCTTCAAAGGTAAGGAAAATAAATAATCTCATCATACATAAAATTATCAAGCACAAATAAAAATATGAATACATTTGAATAAGGTGTTCAGACAACATGACTTAGGTTGTCAGGGTCCATCTGGAAATACTGGTTCTATGTATAAAGTATTTTAAAACACATTGTCAAACAGAACTGAAATGCAGACATGCATTAATACCCACTAATTTCAAAGTTGTTATGCCAACAGCATGACAATCAAGGTTTGGCTTATACATGAGGCCTTCTGCCCCTTCAAGTAAATGTGTGGATGAATAAAGGTATGCAAGATTACCTTTTGTGGGCAGTGGGACAAGACAGAAGTCAGCAGAGATTGAAAGAAGTAAAAAAAAGCCTCTGAAAAAAGAAAAAGCATACAACTTTCCTAAAACTTCTACAAATAAAAGAAATCCAGAACCATGTTTAACAGTGAGCTTCAAGTTACAGAGAAGTCATTATAGAGTCCTTTTATCATGATGCATTGCAGATGAGAAGTAGAGCATGGATTTTGCCTGACAGGTACAATAGAAGTCTTTCTCTGATGAGAAACTGGAATAAACTATTGCAATTTAAGCAATGTCTTCAAACTGTAAGTATGGTTGAGGTAGGTCCCTAGTTTAGGTCACAGAAACACTACATAGGACAAGTTACCTGGGCTGATGAGCCATGCAGAGGCAACTATACTGCTTCCAATACCCCTAATCACTCTGGATATCTATACACAATCAATTTTACTATATGTTATTTTCATCACTATTACAAAAAGCAAAGAAAAGCATCATATACTTTTGTTGCTGAAGACATATTCTAGAACAATGCCAAAAGGTATTTAAAAGAACAGTGCTCGTTGCTATTGGTGCCAGTCCAAACTATTGTTGGTGGCAACCTCAACACCAGGGCTGCTGTTCATCTAGAAGGTCATTGCACTGTGTAACACATGAGGAAAAACCACAGTGACTAGCCTAAAGAATACACTTTACTAAATTTTATGACCATAAAAACTAAACTAATGATTCAGACAGACTCCAATGAATAAATGTCAGTAACACTATGCTTCCAGCAGCTATCTACACAAAAGTATACTTGAAGTGTGACAGCTCAATTTTTAAAAGGCTTAGTTATTCCAGCTGACATCCTAAACTCACTGCCATATAGCATGTGTGTGTTTTAAAGTGTCAGCATGGAATAAGACTGAGGCGTAAAAAAGTTTGGTAAGATTATTAAAGTAAGTAGCTCAAGAAATTAGTTGAACTGGATTCAAATAGCAAAGAACAAACAGATAAGGAGGGGAAGCATCCAAGGAGGTCAGCTCATCTTGACAGCTGAAGCCAGAACAGCAGGTAAAGAAACAAGTCTCAGCTGTATGACAGGTCAGTAGTGCAAAAACTAAAAGCTTTAGAATACATTACAACACAGCATTTTGAGATGCAGGGTAGAACTTATGCCTAGCCATCGGTACCCTGTGTGCTTCAGAAATAATGTAAAGAAGTGGGTAAGCTTGATGGGAGCTGGGAGGAGGTGAGAGAGGAAAAAGGGGGTAAATTCACTAAACTATCTGGGTCAGTCAAATGTAAGAAAAAATGTTGTAGCGTTATGCACACGTATGCCAAGTTACCGCCAAAATCAAGAAACTTTTTTTCCTTCAAAATAATGCACCTGAAACGCAATGTGTTATTTTAGCAACAGAAGGCAAGATAAAACACAGAAACCTTAACTTGTGAAACGGCTGTGCCCATTTCTAGGGCTTCCAAAAACGCTGCTTATCCTACAAGCCCCCCAGAGCCGTCGTGCCCCAAGCCCCGCGGAAGGCAGGCGCCTCCGGCGCTGCCGATCAGCGCCCCCCAGCCCGCCAGACCCCCGAGGCCAGCGCTACCCCGCAGCACTGGCCCTTCCCCACCTCCCGCGGCTGAGAGCGGCCCCCCCGCACACCTTGGGGCCGGTGCCCCTCCCTCCCCGAGACGCCCGCGGCTCCGCGCAGCTCGCTCTGCCCCCGCCGCGGCACCGAGAAAAGCTCGTGGCCCCCCGCCGGCCGCAGTCTCACCTTGAAAGGGTTGTTGAGGTCTGGGTCAGCAAAGGGATTACTGTCGAAGTCCGACATGGCAGGGGCAGGCGGGCGCTATGATCACTGGGCGACGGCTCTTCCCCTGCAGCACCTCCCCCCACTCACCGGCTCACGGACTACCCCCCACCACTATCGCCAACCACTGCAACCTAAACCTACCCCCGACCAACTACGGAGCACCGACCTCCCAAAATGGCCGTCCCGGAAGTGAGGTTGCGGGACGGAACAGCCCTGGAAAGGAAAAGGAACGCCCACTCCTGGGGCGAGCAGGAGGGAGCAGGATTTGGAAGAGCTCATTCCCGGGGTGGGGAGGGAGGAGAGCTGGAAGAGCCCATTCCCGGGGGGTAGGCTGTGAGGGTTGGAGACCTGCTGTGGTGAGGGCTCTTGGGTGCCCGTCGCCTTCGCTGCACCGCCTGAGCTGATGGGGGGCAATGGGGGGCTCTGTCCCGCCGCTCCTGAGAAAGGAGACCCAGGGCTTCCCGTCAAAGCAGGCACAGCGCGGCAGCCGGGGAAGCGTGTGCGTACGTTGCCAATGGCCGTGGCGGGAGCGGGGTGCTTCCCCTCAGAGAGCGGCACTAGGCTGGGCAGCTCCGAGCCGCCGGCTCGGCCAGGGTAGCCCCCATTTGGTAACCCTCTCTGGGGGCTACTCGGTACCGTGCCGATGGTACCCAAAGGGAGAAGGTGCGTTGCCTCTCCTTTCCTCTATCCCTGCCCCTCAGAATGGGTCAGGACAACCTGCCTTGTCTGGAAAGTGAAATGCACATGCGAAGGTAACGAGAAAGCTGTCATATTTGAGGCTTATTTGGTAAAACACAAATTTACTCCCTTATTCCTTTCTCCTGTTGGCATGATAAATAGTGTGCCAAGCGTATGGCTTTTCAGATGTCTTGTACAAAGGTTCAACAAGGGCTGTAGGTAGGGTATAGCTTTGGACCATGGTCACAAAATCCTGCTTAATTGGGTGGACACATTGAAAGGGCTTCTTGGAAATGTTCAACCATTTTGAACTGTTCAAAAGACTTTTCAAATACTTCCTCAGAAATGCTGACACTGCAGTTTGAAGAACCCGGTCCGAATGATGCAAATAAATGGGAACAGCTGTTTGAAGCACTGAAGAACCTTTGGTTCAGAGCTATCGTTGAAATCTGAAATCCTGTATACTTGATATTGAACAGTAACAGTCTACATTGATGCAACACTTTTAAAACCAGTGAATTCTGGATTTCTTTACATGCTTTCTAAAGAAATTATTTAAACTTTCATTTAAATGCAAAAAGAGGGGTTTGAGACAGGTTAGCCTGCAGTCTACCTAAAAGAAATTGCTATGAGAGTAAAATTGGCCTTTTAACTTTTTGGTATTCAAATGTGATTTTTTTCCCATGTAATAATCATAGACTAACTTTGAGGCACACTATCTAGGGTTTGTTGAAGGCTAAAGGCATTTCTCATCCCTTCCAATTTAAAACTGTACATATATAGTTGAATGTAAATAGTTGTCAGCATTAAAATTGTTTTATGTTTAGCATTGCTTTTTAATCACTCGTATTTTCTTCACTGAGTGATTATTAACTTGTAATTATTAAGCAATTAAATTCCAATTAGAAAGCAATCGCATTGCAGTTCTGGGATCTGGAAAACAATTCAGGGAGGAATCTGTATACATTCAGGGAGTGAGTGATTCAAAACTGCAGTCCGCAAATGTCAGGAGCTCTGTTCTGCAACAAATAAGACAAGGAAAAACACTGAGAATAAAAGGTGTAGGGAATGATGGATTCTTGGTTTCAATTCAACTATACACAGTTTTGCAGAACAAATGTGGGATTTTGCATAAAATAGCTCAGAGAGCATCCCTCAGTTTGACTCTCCCAATTCTCATGCGCAGGTGCAAGTAGTTACTAATCTTCACACAAATCCTAACAATATATTGAGAATTTTTAGGCTTGGGGCAGCCTGGCCCGTTGTCATTCCATCTCAGCATGTACCTATTCTCCCCTGTATGTGACCATTAGTGAACAAGAAGGCTCATTCCTGGCACAGAGAGTCTCAATAGAGCTGCATCAGGACATGTACAGCTGTCATCAGGCAAGGATCCATCCTTCTGCTGCTGCAGTCGCTGCTCAGGTAAAAGCAAAAATGATGTATTGATTTTGCAGTGCTGAATGGTGTCCTGCAGCGAAGCAGTGCTTTAATGGCAGTTGTTTCTGGACAGCAATGTAAGGAAAGTCTGATATTATAAACAGGCCAGCTCTTCCAAAGAGGCCAATCCGCAGGGAGCCCCACAGGGAAACAGGATGGACAAGTGAACAGCTGCACATGCAGCAGTCAGAGCATCAGGCTTCTTCCCATCCAAAAACCTCTACCATTAGCTCTTGCTAAATGAACAGCGCTGTTGGAAAAGTGCCCTTGTGTCTGAAATGACTCAAACCTGTACTCCAAGGTAATATGACAATGCACAACTGCAAACATATGTGGTGGGTTGACCCTGGCTGGGTGCCAGGTGCCCACCAAAGCCGCTCTATCACTCCCCCTTCTCAGCTGGACAGGGGGAAGAAAATATAACCAAAGGCTCGTGGGTCAAGATAAGGACAGTTTAATAAAGTGAAAGCAAAGGTCGCGCGCGAAAGCAAAGAAAAACAAATGATGTTAATCTCTACTTCCCATCAGCAGGCAATGTCTAGCCACTTCCTGGGAAGCAGAGCTTCAGTACGCGTAGTGGTTGCTCCGGAAGACAAAAATGCCCCCCTTCCATCTCCCTTTACTTAGCTTTTATATCTGAGCTGATGTCATATGGCATGGAATATCGGTTTGGTTAGGTTAGGTCAGCTGTCCTGGCTATGTCCCCTCCCAAGATCTTGCCCAGCCCCAGCCTGCCGTTGAGGGTGGGCAAAAATGTTGGAGACAGCCTTGATGCTGTGCCAGCACTGCTCAGCAGTAGCCAAAACACTGGTGTGTTATCAACACCTTTCTAGCTACTGATGCAGAGCACAGCACTACGAGGGCTGCTCTGGGGAGAATTAACTCCATCTCAGCCAGACCCAATACAGGAAGGTAACCTCTTTCTTACAAATGGGTGTTTCTCTCTAACACTTTAAAGAAAACTATTACGCAGTCTTTAGAAATGATTGTGACTGTGGTACAAAAAGCACAGTCATGCACTGTCTTATTGGTTTTGATCCCGATACCTTGTATCTCCCTTCTTCAAAACAAGATTTCGATTACCTTTTTGTTCAATCAATCAGAATCATTGCAAATTGCATTGGCTGTCTTCACAAACAAAATTTCTTTCTCACTGCCTAAATGTAAGTTACTGCAAACCCTTCACACATTAAACATCAAACCACAGACGATAGTATCAGATACTCCTATTGTTAATGCTCGTACCATTTTTGTAGATGGCTCTGGAAAAACGGGAAGAGGTGTAGTTGCCTGGCTAGATAATGGAGTATGGCAGACGTCTGTTGTTTTGTTACAAGGTTCCACGCAGCGCGTGGAATTACAGGCTGGTTTACACGCTTTAGCTTTATTTCCATCGGAACCACTCAATATTGTTTCTGATTCAGAATCTGTCGTCCGTGTTGTACAGCGATTACCAGGATCTTACTTAAAGGAGATAAATGATGAAGACTTATTCAACAAATTTTTGGAATTGCAAACTCTTTTAAATAAAAGAGCTTATCCTTTGTTTATTTGTCACATTAGGTCGCACACTGTGCTGCCAGGACCTTTGACTAAAGGAAATGCCGTGGCTGACTCTTTTACTGTTGGCACAGTGCAATTCCACTCTGGTGTGGCCTCTCATTCCTTTTTTCACCAAAATGCTGCAGCGTTGCAAAAGATGTTCAATTTGACAAAAGCACAGGCTAAAGATATAATTCGTTCTTGTCCAGATTGTCAAAGAGTTGCTTCTGATGCAGTGAGCATTGGAGTTAACCCACGTGGTTTACATTCTAATGCCATTTGGCAAAGTGATGTTACACATGTATCTGCCTTTGGCTCCTTGAAATTTGTGCATGTTTCTATTGATACCTTTTCCTCTTATATTTGTGCTACTGCTCATTCTGGAGAAAAGGCACGTGATGTTCAACGACATTGGTCACGATGCTTTGCAATTATGGGGGTTCCTCACACCATTAAAACTGACAACAGTCCAGGGTATGTAGCTAAATCTACTCAATTATTTTTGCAACAGTGGCAGGTATCCCATGTGACAGGAATTCCACATTCACCTACTGGACGAGCAATAATTGAGCGTGCGCATCATGCTTTAAAGTCCATGTTACATAAACAAAAAAGGGGGAATATGCCACCACGAGAACAGCTAGATAATGCTATGTTTACTTTGAATTTTTTAAATCGCTCACCAGACTTAATGGCCAGCACAGCGATAGATCGGCATTTTAAAAATCCTGATTCTATTTCACGCAGACCTAAAGTACTGTATAAGGATCCTTTTAGTGGACCTGGTTGGAATGGACCTGTGGAACTAATCACTTGGGGGCGAGGGTATGCTTGTGTTCTTCTTCCCACAGGAACCAAGTGGATTCCAGCTAAACATGTGAAGCCATATCATGAGCTGGTGAAACCACTTGGACAACCCAATCCCGCAGATGAAGACTCTGAATTTGAAAGAGGAGAAACGAATGAGGAGGAAGCGGTGCATCGAGAATGAAAAAGCTATCATGTAGGGAGATTTGAAGAGACTGCAGTAACAAGCTAGCGTGACGATGCAACGTGTATCCTACTCCAAAGAATACCTTTTTTAGCATAACTGGCAATAGTGGCCAGCAACAGTATTGTAAGAATTCTGATCCTTTTTCTTTGCATAGTCACCATGGCTCAGGCGCAACATTTTTATTGGGCCCATGTTACTGACCCTCCCTTGTTTAGGCCAGTAACATGGTGGGATTCAGAGATTCCTGTCTCTAGTAAATGACACAAAATGGACGGGAGGGGTATGGTTACTACCTCCTGGCCCACTAGAAGAAAAGAAAGAATGGATCCATGTCAATGACACACATACTTATTATTTCCTGAAATGGTCCGAGGGAGGATTGTCTCGGCCAGTATTACAAGCTCAGTATAATAATAATACTGGACCCTTTTTTCATGAAGTCATGGGTGATAGGTATACCATTTATAAAATGACAAATAGCTCATGGTGATTATCGAAAGAACCATTCCTTGTATAAGTTTGAACCTGACATCAAAAGAACCATTCCTTGCATAGTTTGAACCTGACACAGAATCACAAAGATTCAGTGATGATATGTACTTCACATCCTTATGTTTTTGTACCAGCTCAATCTGTAGATATTGCTTTACGTAACCATGCTTTTGAAACTAATCTGATTCAACCTTGGTATTTTAGCTGTTTTACTCATAAGAATATATCTGAACTAAGTCTTACAGTAATCATGCCAATGTGACATCGTGCTGAATTGTGGATCCCTGTAAATATGACCAGATCATGGGAAGGGGAATCAGGATTAAGTCAATTATCAAGGCTTTTAAAGCGGACAATTTGCGGGAGCATAATAATGGACTCAACGACAGATCAATATGATCATAGTTGAAGACCCTTTACTAGAGCATCAGACATCATTTTTATACATTGGTTACATCCGTACATGCGTTTAGCTATTTTACTATTGGTTACACACATTATTCATGCGTTGTCCACGCGCCTAGTTACACTTAATGATTGGTTATATCAACACTGTACACGCGCATAAACATAAGACATAATTGGTTATACTAACTAAAGCATGCGAAACTTGTCTCAGTCTAATTGGTCAAGATAGACTGCCGAATTGAGGTTCTTTGTGCCAAGTTCCCTTTATCGTGGAATGCGCACCTGTGTTCTTCTAATTGGCATCTTTCTTTTTTTTGTCTTCTTGTTTATTCTGTTCAAGGTCTTCTAAAGGCGTCTGGAATGCTCTTGCGACCGTTAGCTAAATATGTGTCCACAATTCCCCCTTTTTTGTTTTCCGTCAATCAACACAGCCTTACTTGATCTATCAATTAATTTTTAAACACATTGCAACATACAAGGCACACAAATTAAAATACAAAAAAAACCACTACGAGATAAATCAAAACTATCTTAACTAATGATTTAAGAGCAGCTCTATTTTGTAAGGTTGTGTGTCTAATACTATCTACATCTAACAGTAAATCAGCTAATACTACACCAATCTGTATTCAGGGACCCCAGAATTTGTGATTCCTGGGGTGGCAATGAGGGTGAATGCCCGATCCGTGGAAACCAGGCATTCCCATCCATTGAGTCCATGACCTGCTGCACAGGGGTCTCCATCAATAAGTTCTTAAACTTCGTTGATGCCAGTGGAACCCCCTGTTAAACCTGTGAAAAAGGGATTGCTTGGTGTTGCTGTACGGAGGCATAAGCAATCTATCTTGTCCGGTCACGTCAGCCAGGGTCATCCAGATGTTTTCTTTGGCTTGCGGCGGTATCCATGACTACGTCCATCCGAGGACTGTGAGGAAGATGGACCATCCGTACATTCTTGTGCCGTCTTGCTCCGCGAACTCAGCCCAGCAATCGGTAGGTGCCAGCTTTACGTGGGCGTCCCCACGGAGGCAACGATGGCCTTGCCGTACACCAGCCCGATGCTCTTCGGGAAATCCCGGTATTTATACATTTGCAGAGGAACGGATTTCAGCACACGTGGCCAGCGGGTGCCAAAATCCGCCTCGGTTGCAACATGGGGAGCCTATGACGCATGCGCTCGCTGGCCAGGCGCGCTGCACGTGTCATAGCCATCCTGTCTACTGGTTCATGGGCTTTGTGATGCGGTTGCAATGCACAGAGAATCTTGACCTGTTATGTTGGCCAAGGTGACCTACAAGATAACAACCAATTATATACAAACTGCAGCGACGACAAATGGGACAAAGTTGACCACTAGCTCTCGTTGTCTCCCTTATCCCCTGGGTCGTCTGTTGTGGTGTTCCTCCCATTCACAGTGGCAGAAGCTTTCCACGGTTTTACCCAGCGAGCCGGTACCCGCTTTGGTCCAGAATCTGTAATGACACACATATATCCTCTACCGGTTACTTGTACTTCTGCTGGGCCCATCCACTGTCCTGTGTTCAAATCCTTATACATTACTTTAATTCCTGTTGTTTTTACTGTGGATAAATCATTGCTCAAGGCACTGCTATGAATTACCATGGGAGGGTTATCGGCGTTGCCTGCCAACCACAAAAAATTGAGTACATGTAAAACTTTCCAAATTCTTTCTTGTGGGGAGAGACCTATTTCCCCCGTTTTTTGTTTAGCTAACAGTCCTTTAATTACCTGATGTGCCCTTTCGATAATAGCTTGACCTGTTGGAGAGTGTGAAATGCCTGTGTGGTGTCGAACCCCCCACTGCTGACAAAACTCTGCCAAGGTATGAGAAGTGTACGCGGGGCCGTTATCTGTTTTTATGGCTTGAGGAACACCCATAATCGCAAAACATCCTCTTAGGTGTTTTCTCACATGTTTTGCTGATTCACCTGTCAATGGCGTGGCCCAAATAACCGAAGAAAAAGTATCTATGGATACGTGTAAATACTTTAGCCTGCCAAACTCAGCAATATGAGTGACATCCATTTGCCATAATTGAAGAGGCCGCAAGCCTCGAGGATTTACTCCTAAGCCAATGCCAAAACCAATCTGTTGGCAATCAGGACAAGATTGTACTATGCCTTGTGCATCTGCTAATGAAATAGCAAATTGACGAGAAAGCACCTTTGCACTTTGGTGGAAAAAGGCATGTGATAGTCGGGCTTGTTCAAAACTATTCACCGGTGGTCCTGTCCACATTGGGGCTGCTAGCATGTCGGCTCGTTCGTTTCCTTGTGCTAGGCCTCCTTGTAGTCCAGAATGACTGCGAATGTGTGTAATAAAATACGCTACATTGCGTTGATTCAACAACGACAAAAGTTCACGGAAAAGACCCGACAGGACAACATTTTTTAATTCTTTTAGAACTGCATGTTCCAATCTTTGAACTACTCCCACAACATAAAGAGAATCAGACACTATGTTTAATGGTACTTCTGTCCATTGTGAAAAGACCCAAACTACAGCTTTGAGTTCTAATGTCTGTAAGGAGTCCTTTTCCTGACCCTGTATGATGTGGTCTTGCCATTCACCATCCTTTTTCCATGTAACTGCAGCCTTTCTGTTATTCTTGCTGGCATCTGTGAATACTGTAAGCCCTTGTACTGGTGTTTCAGATCTAATTGGAAAAGACTCAAAACTGTTTCCATGCAGAAAGGAAAACAATTTATGTGCGGGGTAGGTATTCACAATTTTGCCATGGTATCCTGCTAAAGCAATCTGCATATCCTGGGAGTGTCTCATTACCCATTCTAAATAGGCTTGTACTAACGGGATTATGATAAGGCAAGGTTCATGTCCTGCTATTTCTGTTAGTCTAGATCTTCCTTTCATGATTAGTTGAGACAACAACTCAAGTCGACTTAATATCGACTTCTTTGGTCTAAAAGCTAGAAATATCCATTCTAAAATTCGCAAAGGATTGTTGACGCGGAAGTCACGGACACTGCACACAATCAATATGATCAAGCAGATGCCACTTTATTGCCAAGATAGCTCGGTTTATATGTTCGTTCTAGTTACTGTTCACGCATAAGCAAATTAGAGATTGGTTAGCATGTGCTGTCCACGCGCCTAGTTACACCTAATGATTGGTTATATCAGCACTGTACACGCGCATAAACATAAGGCATAATTGGTTGTATTAACTAAAACATGCGAAACTTGTCTCAGTCTAATTGGTCAAGATAAGCTGCCGAATTGAGGTTCTTTGTGCCAAGTTCCCTTTATCGTGGAATGCGCACCTGTGTTCTTCTAATTGGCATCTTTCTTTTTTTTTGTCTTCTTGTTTATTCTGTTCAAGGCCTTCTAAAGGCGTCTGGAATGCTCTTGCAACCGTTAGCTAAATATGTGTCCACAAGCAAAGCGTCCTTGAAGCCTGCTGCCTACAAAACATCCTTGGCTCACAAATTGATCAGTTCCATCGAGTCTGGATTGTTCACTATGTGCCCATTACTTTCCAAGTATCCCACAAAGGATCTTTCAGTGCTGGATCCCATTGTGCTGCTAATGCAAAAGGATGATCGCTACTCTTCTCGCCATTTATAACTATCAGCTGTATCAATAGGTCAGGGTCATATCGTGCCGCCTTAGAATTCACAATTTTATCCATGATACATTGTAAGGCTTCTGTCTGCTCTATGGACAACTGTCGCTTGTCATCTGCATTAGTGCTAGTAGATAAAAGTGGCAATAATGGTGCTAAGTCCTCATTTGAAACCCCACACAAATTTCTTATCCATTGAATGTCACCTACGAGTTTCTGAGCATCATTTAATGTAGCGATGTCCGTTTTTAACGTTATTTTCTGCGGCCTAACCTGAGTGGCAGTGATAACCCAACCAAGGTAGTTCCAGGGAGAACTTTCTTGTATTTTCTCGGGGGCTACTTTAAGTCCCTTTTTCTCCAAACATGGTATTAATTCCTTGAGGACTTGATCAGAATTCATATTTTTCCCTGCAATCAATATATCATCCATATAGTGATAGATCAGAAATTGAGCAAATCTTTCTCTGATTGGTTTCAAAGCCCAAGCAACAAAATGTTGACACATGGTGGGAGAGTTTTTCATTCCCTGTGGTAAAACTGTCCATTGATACCATCGTGCAGGCTCTGCCTTATTTATTGATGGTACTGTAAAAGCAAACTTCTCTTGATCTTCAGGATGTAACGGTATAGTAAAAAAACAGTCTTTCAGATCAATAATCAAAATGTTCCAATCTACTGGAATCATTACCGGGGAGGGCAATCCAGGTTGTAAGGCTCCCATATCATGCATTACTGCATTGATCACACGCAGATCGTGCAACAAACACCATTTCCCATTTTTCTTTGGGATGGTAAAAATTGGGGTATTCCATGGGCTAGTAGACGGAACTATATGTCCTGCCTCTAGCTGCTCTTGTACTAACTCTTGAATCTTGGACAGCTTTTCTGCATTGAGCGGCCATTGATCAACCCATACCGGTGTTTCAGTTTTCCATCTCAGTTTTAGGATTGGCAGTCCTTCAATGGCCGCGATTAAAAACCCTGAGTTGTCAGCCTCGCACCCAGTTGACTCAAGATGTCTCGCCCAATCAATGCGATGGGAACGTTCAAAACGTGTGGTCGTGTTTTCACCTCAGAGCCGTCAGAAAAACAGAAATTTAAATGCTCTTTGCTCACACTAGTGGATTGCATCCCACCAATTCCATAAATCTCTTCAGTGGTGTGTATTAGCTGCCATTCATTAGGCCATTTACTTCTGGGAATTACGGTAACATCTGCTCCCATATCAATGATCATTTTTAAAACAATGGTTTCATTTTTTGGTCCCATAATTCTCACTGTCTCATCTGGTTTTGACTTTTGAATATTTAAGGCCAATAGCACTGCAGGTGAACCAGAGGATCCAAAACCTGCATCTCCTCGCAAAAGTTCGCCAGATTTTGGTACTCGGGATTCAAACGGAACTAACTGTGCTATGCGTGCACCTTTCGCAATATTCACGGGTGGCGTTATTGTTTGGACCACGATCATGATCACACCAGTGTAATCAGCATCAATTACTCCTGGTAAGACAAAAATCCCCTGTCGAGATGTTGACGATCGCCCCAACAATATCGCACATAATCCGTGACCAAGAGGTCCTTTCATGTTTGATGGAATGCAATGCACCTTTGTGTCCAACAAAGTTACTTCTACTGCTGTTGCCACGTCCACTCCGGCACTTCCTGCTGTGGCGGAGGGGACGCTGCCCAGACACCCTGTATTTGTGTCGTAGCGCGCGGGGATCTCGCGCTCAGTTGGGAGTTTCCCAAGACTCTGCCGCTGACATGGTACTTTGATTTACATTCTTTAGTCATGTGGCCTCTTTTCCCACATCGATCGCATTGTGTTTCACCAGAGACCTTACCATAAACTTTACATTGTGCCTTAAAATGCCCTGGCTTTCCACAATTAAAACATTTCTTTCCTCCTGACCTTTCCCCGCATTTTGTTTGTAGCAGAGGTCGCACTGCTGCGGCAAATGCAGAAGCAAAAAGAGCAGCTTTCCCTTGTTCACCCAAACGGTCGCAAGCTTCTAACATCTCACTAACAGTAACACCTCGAGGTAACGTGCACAATACTCGCTTTGTTTTCGCATTTGCATTTTCAAACGCCAACTGATCAAGCAACTTAACCTTCATGTTACTATCAAGATCTGCGTGAGATTCCAATGCGGTATGCAGTCTGTCTATAAACTGAGCAAATGGTTCAGATTCTCCCTGCCGAATATTAACATAGGAAGGAGAAACCTTTCCTTGCTCGAGTATGCTTTGGAGAGCTTTAAATGCCAATTCCTGTGATTGCATTAAAACTTGAGTATCAAATTGAGCTTGCCAAGCGGCGTTTGAAAATGGTCCAGAACCCATCAGCATTTGAGCAGTACATTGAAATAAGGGATCATTTTGTTGACGTCCCCTATTTCCTGCCTCTGCATCATCACAGAGTTCCTGCCACCTATGGAAAAAATATAACTGTTGTGATGGCGACAACAAGGTTTTAGCAAGCATTCGCGAGTCATGTGGAGTTGAGGTTGACCCAGAAAATACTGAGGTTGACCTCAGAGTTCGCAAACTGTCTGGTTTGTGAAAATTGGAGGTCTGTCGCCAAAAGCCGACACAACCTGGGCTGATTCTCTTCGCTCCTTGAGGCTCGACCCTTCGCCCATTGAGACAAATGCCGAAGCATTCGACGTGAATATTTTCACTGACCTCGAGGGGTATTTTTAACAGGTATACCTCTTTTTCTCTCTCTTTTATTCTCTTTTACTCTCTTATGTATTTCTCTTAGTGTCTTTATGCATGCATGTGTACTAACCTGAACAGTCTATAGCAAGTAAGTTATAGTAAGTACATTATAAGTTATTAGTAAGTTATAGCAAGTACATTATAAGATATATTGTAAGTTATTACTTTCAAATTTATACTTAAATTACTGTTGTGATTTTTATTCAACTGTGAATGAATTTTAGGCTGCTATTGCACTCATAATCCCTTTAGATATAAACCGTTGACCAAGTCTGGGACTAGGAGTCGATCCAGCTGCACCTAGAGTCCGACCGGAGTTTAGAAAGCAAGGGGGTCTTCTCTGAACTTTTTACCCTATTATGTTTTCGGTCACTATATAAATAAGTTTAGTTTGATTCTGATTTAATTTTCCTGTGTGCATTTCATCCATGTACTAAGTAATAGAGTGAACCTTGCCAACAAATTCTGTGAAGTCGCACTTCACTCATAAACATTACTTAGCAACAACTGAAAACATCAGTGTTATCAACATTCTTCTCATACCGAACTAAAAAACATAGCACTATACCAGCTACTAGGAAGACAATTAACTCTATCCCAGCTGAAACCAGGACAGGACAGGAGGGAAGAACTGGAACGTGCATTCAATTGACTTTTCTTAAAACCCAGTTTTTCCAACCATTATTTCTTGCATTTTCCCAAAATTAGGATCCTGTGCAGTAAGAATTAATTAATACCATTGCATGCTTGCTCTGCTATCGTCAAACTGATGCTTGTTGGTTACTATACTATCTGGAGCTGCAAACTTACAGATGTTATTTTGAACCAAGTTTCATTTGTCAAATCAACTATAACTCTGACACCTCTGTACTAGAGCTGACAGTGTATGCATAGTACTGGCAATGAGCATCAGAGTAACATTTTATTTATGAAGCCTCTGATTGTACAACTTTCTAGTGCAGATGCTGCTTTAGATTTCCTCGAGCCACACAGTAATCCTATGAATTTAAACACATAGTTGAAGGCAGTCAATCTCTGTTTTTTAAACTTCCTGGAATATTATTATTATTATTATTATTATCATTAGTCCAAGATGGATTTTTTTCTTGCTTGCTTATTTGGAAAAAAGATACAGAAGCAAGCTACTTCGTGTCTGTAGTGGGTTGACCCTGGCTGGATGCCAGGTGCCCACCAAAGCCGCTCTATCACTCCCCCTTCTTAACTGGACAGGGGGAAGAAAATATAACCAAAGGCTCGTGGGTCAAGATAAGGACAGTTTAATAAACTGAAAGCCAAGGTCGCGCGCGAAAGCAAAGAAAAACAAATGATATTATTCTCTACTTCCCATCAGCAGGCGATGTCTAGCCACTTCCTGGGAAGCAGGGCTTCAGTACGCGTAGTGGTTGCTCCTGAAGACAAAAAATGCCCCCCTTCCGTCTCCCTTTACTTAGCTTTTATATCTGAGCTGACGTCATATGGTATGGAATATCTGTTTGGTTAGTTTAGGTCAGCTGTCCTGGTTATGTCCCCTCCCAAGATCTCGCCCTACCCCAGCCTGCCGTTGAGGGGGGGGCAAAATGTTGGAGAGACAGCCTTGATGCTGTGCCAGCACTGCTCAGCAGTAGCCAAAACACTGGTGTGTTATCAACACCTTTCTAGCTACTGATGCAGAGCACAGTGCTATGAGGGCTGCTATGGGGAGTATTAACTCCATCTCAGCCAGACCCAATACAATCTCCACCCCTTATTCCATACCATTTGCATCATGCTCAGGTCCCACATAATTTAATACAGATATCTTCTAACCATGCCATTGTATTTAATTCTCATTACTGAAATCCCTTCTTACCAACACTTACAACTGAAACTACGTACTTAAACCACTTTTATACCCAACATACAGATTTATACATTCTTATTAATTACTATCCCCTGTCCTTTAACAGATAGATATTCCATGGACTTCTTCCACTCCTCCAGATGTTCACACACAGGTTATGACTTGGGCCCCATCCATCAAGATGAGTGGTCAGGACAGGAGAAGCAGTATGTTCGATCGTTGGGCACCAACACCGGCTTGGTTTGGGTCACCGATGCACTTGTCTGGTTCCTTACGAAGTTCACTCCTCTGCAGTTCAGGTCATTCCTGCTACATTACTTCCTACAACATACAACTCACATCACAGATTATTTTTCCCTCAAGGTTAAATGTCCTTGAGGCACACACTGGGTCTCCCCATCCTTCCGCATTACCCACCAAGTACACCCAGGTCCCTGAGCAAAGACAATCCCACGAATGGGTTTGCCTTTTCCCATGGGAGGAGAAATCCACACTGCCTTCCCCAGCCACTTCCCCATGTGCACTACGGGGACCTTATCTCCTCCCACAGTATGTAGGGGTTTTGTTTGGGCAGGACCAGGACGGTTAGCAGACCCTCTGGTGTTAACTAGCCAAGTGGCTTCTGCTAAATTTGTATCCCAATGCTTCCATGTCCCATTGCCTAGCGCTCTCAACATAGTCTTCAACAGTCCATTATATCTCTCAATTTTTCCAGATGCTTGTGGGTGATAGGGTATGTGGTACACCCACTCGATGCCGTGTTTCTTTGCCCAGGAGCTTATGAGGTTATTTTGGAAATGAGTCCCATTGTCTGATTCAATTCTTTCTGGGGTACCATGTCGCCATAAAATTTGCCTTTCGAGGCCTAAGATGGTGTTTCGGGCAGTGGCATGGTTTACAGGATATGTTTCTAGCCAACCAGTAGTTGCTTCCACCATTGTGAGTACGTAGCGCTTGCCTTGGCGTGTTCGTGGCAGTGGTCCAATGTAGTCAATTTGCCAGGCCTCGCCATATCGAAAGCCCAGCCACCGCCCTCTGTTCCAGGGAGACTTTACTCTGGTGGCTCGTTTGATTGCAGCACATGTTTCACATTCATGAGTGACCTGTGTGATGGCCTCCATGGTCAGGTCCACCCCTCGATCACGAGCCCACCTATATGTTGCATCTCTCCCTAGATGTCCCGATGTCTCATGGGCCCAGCGAGCTACAAATAGCTCACCCTTACGCTCCCAGTCCAGGTCCACCTGAGCTACTTCTATTTTGGCAGCCTTGTCTACCTGTTCATTATTTCGATGTTCTTCAGTGGCACGGCTTTTGGGCATGTGAGCGTCTACATGACGTACCTTTAAAGTCATGTGTTCTACACGGGCAGCAATGTCCTGCCACAATGCTGCTGCCCAGATGGGTTTACCCCTGCGTTGCCAATTGGTCTTCTTCCACTGCTGTAGCCACCCCCACAGGGCATTAGCCACCATCCAGGAGTCAGTATAGAGGTAGAGTACTGGCCACTTTTCTCGTTCAGCAATGTCTAGGGCTAGTTGGATGGCTTTCACTTCTGCAAACTGACTTGACTCACCTTCTCCTTCAGTGGCCTCAACGACTTGTCGTGTGGGACTCCACACAGCAGCTTTCCACTTCCGATGGTTCCCTACCACACGACAGGATCCATCAGTAAACAAAGCATAACACCTTTCATCTTCTGATAACTCATTATATGGTGGTGCCTCTTGGGCACGAGCCACCTCCTCAGGCGATGCTCCAACATCTCTGCCTTCTGGCCAGTCCATGATCTCTTCCAGAATTCCTGGGCGGTTAGATTTCCCCAGTCGAGCCCGTTGCGTGATCAATGCTATCCACTTACTCCATGTAGCACTGGTTGCATGATGTGTAGAGGGGATGTTTCCTTTGAACATCCAGTGTAGCACGGGCAATCGTGGTGCCAAGAGAAGATATGCTTCTGTACCAACAACTTCTGAAGCGGCTCGAACCCCCTCATATGCTGCTAGTATCTCTTTTTCAGTCGGGGTGTAGTGGGCTTCTGATCCTCGGTACCCCCGGCTCCAAAACCCTAATGGTCGACCTCGGGTTTCTCCTGGTGTTTTCTGCCAGAGGCTCCAGGTGAGACCATGCTCCCCAGCTGCAGTGTAGAGCACATTTTGTACATCTGGTCCTGTCCGGACAGGCCCAAGAGCTACCGCACGAGCTATTTCCTGTCGGATATGCTCAAAGGCTTGTTGTTGTTCAGGGCCCCATTCAAAATAGTTCTTTTTCCGTGTTACTCGATAGAGAGGGCTCACAAGCTGACTATAACCTGGAATATGCATTCTCCAGAACCCCACAAGGCCTAGGAAAGCTTGTGTTTCTTTCTTGTTAGCCGGTGGAGACATAGTTGCTATCTTGTTAACCACATCCATAGGGACATGACGGCGTCCATCCTGCCATTTTATTCCCAAGAACTGAATCTCCTGTGCAGGTCCCTTGACCTTGCTTTTCTTTATGGCAAAACCAGCTTTCAGAAGAATCTGAATTATTCTTTTTCCCTTCTCAAACACTTCTTCTGCCTCGTTGCCCCACACGATGATGTCATCTATGTATTGTAAATGTTCAGGGGCATCGCCTTGTTCCAGTGCTGTTTGGATTAGTCCGTGACAAATGGTAGGGCTGTGCTTCCACCCCTGGGGCAGTCGATTCCAGGTGTATTGGACACCTCTCCATGTGAAAGCAAACTGTGGCCTGCACTCTGCTGCCAAAGGAATGGAGAAAAACGCATTGGCAATATCAATTGTAGCATACCACGTGGCTGCCTTTGATGCCAGTTCATACTGGAGCTCTAACATGTCTGGTACAGCAGCACTCAGTGGCGGTGTCACTTCATTCAGGCCGTGATAATCTACTGTTAACCTCCACCCTCCATCAGACTTTCGCACTGGCCATATAGGACTATTAAAAGGTGAATGAGTCTTGCTGATGACTCCTTGGCTCTCTAGTTGATGGATCAGCTCATGGATGGGAGCCAGGGAGTCTCTGTTTGTCCGATATTGCCGGCGGTGCACCGTCCTGGTAGCGATTGGCACCTGCTGTTCTTCAACTTGCAACAGTCCCACAATGAAGGGATCTTCCGAGAGGCCAGGCAGGGTAGATAGCTGTTTGATCTTCTCTGTGTTTACAGTGGCTACACCAAAAGCCCATCGGTACCCCCTTTGGGTCCTTGAAGTACCCTCTCTTGAGGTAGTCTATGCCAAGGATACAAGGGGCCTCTGGGCCGGTCCCAATGGGGTGCTTTTCCCACTTGTCCCCTGTCAAGCTCACTTCAGCCTCCAATACAGTCAATTCCTGGCATCCCCCTGTCACTCCAGAGATCCAGATGGGTTCTGTGCCCCTGTACACTGATGGTACCAGCGTACACTGTGCACCAGTGTCTACCAAAGCCTTATACTTCTGTGGGTCTGATGTGCCAGGCCATCGAATCCACACAGTCCAGTATATCCGGTCATCCCTTTCCTCCTCCTGGCCGAAGGCAGGGACCCTCTATTGCTGTTCCTCATCAGAGTATTCACTGTCTGACCCTTGCGGTGCCAGACCAGAAGTCCCCTCACCAGAGTCAAGGGAGGTCGTTTCAGTTCTTCTATGCCTGGAGGATCGCTGATTGCTTTCTTGGGCCTCTACAGCAACGACACTGACAGCCTTCTTCTTGGGTGACCCCTTCTTAACAGCTGTCTTCCCTCTCAGTTCACGTACGCGGGCTTCCAGCTTAAAGGTGGGTTCACCGTCCCACTTCCTCATGTCCTCCCCTTGGTCACGCAGGAAGAACCAGAGTGTACCACGTGGCATACGCCTTGGGCTCCCTTTCCCTCTGACCGGGGCAGGAGAGGACTGATTTCTTGGAGTGTCCCTAAGAGCCAAGGCACTGTCCTGTAGGGATGACGAGACACAGAGATTTTCTTCAAAGTTTTGGAGCCAAGACGACACTTTCTCCACAGTTGGTGTTTCCATATCTGGGCAATACATTGCTGCCAAGCTGTTAGAATATGACGCTGGGGCACCTTGAATCACCTTTCTCCACATGGCCCGTGTGCACAGGACATCCTCTGGATCTTTTGAGACTTCCTCATCATCTAGATCACTGTAGATGACTTCCACCACTGCTAACTCTCTCAGGTACTGGATGCCTTCATCTGCGGTAGTCCACTTTTCTGAGGAATTCACAAGATCTTCCTTGAATGGATATCTTGCCCTCACACTTGAGAGGAGCCGGCTCCAGAGACTGCAAATTGCTGCCTCTTTTCCAATTCCTCTTTCAATTCCCCGGTTTCTAGCGAGGGATCCCAGCTGTTGGGCTTCCTTGCCTTCCAGTTGCTGACTGTCGGCCCCGTTATCCCAGCATCGGAGCAGCCAGGCAGCAATCCGCTCACCTGGCTGGCGGCTGTAGTCTTTCCGCAAGTCCCGAAGTTCTGAGGACGTCAGGGACCGGGTAGTTTCCGCTTCCTGTTTAAGTTCCCTCACTCCTTCCTCCAATTTCTTTATCGAAGGACCAGCTTCTAGATTAAGCCTTTCCTCTTCTTCTTCTTCTTCCCTTACTAATCGATGGTATGGACCTGTTGATCTCCTCGTCCACTGTTTCTTTTTCACTATTGGGGCAATTACTGTAGTTGTTGTTGTTGTTTGGGTCCCTGCCTCGAGCATGGTGTCCTCAGATGCAGTCTGGGTCCCTGCCTCAACCGTGGTCCTCTGAGAGTGTTGAACTATGGCTCGGTAGGCATAGGCCAGGCCCCAGTACAGTGCGAGAAGCTGCTGGTTTTCATTGGGATAGGCAAGGCACCCTTCTATCAGGTGGCGTGTCAGTTTGCCAGGGTTACTTGCCTGTTCAGGTGTAAAGTCCCAGATTATGGGAGGTGATAACCGTCCTAGGAATCTGCCCAAATCCTTCCATATACCCTGCCACCCAGGGACCGGTCGCTTGAGGGCACATTTCAGTATTGCCTCACCCAAAACTTGTCTTCTCTTATACCAGGACGAGACCAGATTCCACAATACCCATAATATACTACCAGTATTAATTATTAGTACTGAACAACTCACATAAGGGTGAACAAGGACCTCAGGAGCCTGCATAATAAAACCATTCACATCAATGCCCGGTAGGGAGAGGGAGATGTGTTCCCTCATCTCCTCCACAAGATAGCTCCCACAACACAGCAAAGCCATCAGTGCCAGGACAAAGCACATAGATATTATTTGTATTAGCATGTTCCCGAGTTCCTTCATTCTCCCCACAAGATAGCTCCCGCAGCACAACAAAGCCATCAGTGCCAGGGCAAAGCACACAGCCATTATTTGCATTACCATGTTCCCAAACTCAGCAAGGTAGAGATAAGCAAGCAGCCAACAAGCTCCGTGACCTGCACAGGAGCTTGCCACTTAATAACTAGCTATGGCACGTTTAATGCAAAACTGCCGTTGTCTTGCCCCACGTTGGGCGCCAAAAAGGACTGTAGTGGGTTGACCCTGGCTGGATGCCAGGTGCCCACCAAAGCCGCTCTATCACTCCCCCTTCTTAACTGGACAGGGGGAAGAAAATATAACCAAAGGCTCGTGGGTCAAGATAAGGACAGTTTAATAAACTGAAAGCCAAGGTCGCGCGCGAAAGCAAAGAAAAACAAATGATATTATTCTCTACTTCCCATCAGCAGGCGATGTCTAGCCACTTCCTGGGAAGCAGGGCTTCAGTACGCGTAGTGGTTGCTCCTGAAGACAAAAAATGCCCCCCTTCCGTCTCCCTTTACTTAGCTTTTATATCTGAGCTGACGTCATATGGTATGGAATATCTGTTTGGTTAGTTTAGGTCAGCTGTCCTGGTTATGTCCCCTCCCAAGATCTCGCCCTGCCCCAGCCTGCCGTTGAGGGGGGGGCAAAAATGTTGGAGAGACAGCCTTGATGCTGTGCCAGCACTGCTCAGCAGTAGCCAAAACACTGGTGTGTTATCAACACCTTTCTAGCTACTGATGCAGAGCACAGTGCTATGAGGGCTGCTATGGGGAGTATTAACTCCATCTCAGCCAGACCCAATACAGTGTCTAACACCTGATATTGTGCAAAACCAGACACATATGCTGCTAAAATAAAACGGATGGTAAACATCCAGAAAGAAAACTTATATTTCTGCTATTGTTTTATCTATGGAAGTACTGAAAATGCTTATTAAACAAGACTTCTTTTAATTAATCCAAAAATGACACAATTCAGTGCAAGTTGAATAAATTTAGTCAAGCAACTTGTCTCAAGAAATTAACTCCTATCACAGATGATTCTGACTCAGGTTCTTCATCAGCTGCTTTTACAGGAAGTTTAAATTGTTCTTGTCTGCCCCTTCATGTAACTCCTTCCACAATTCTTCATACAAAATAAATAAGTAAGGGTATATTCCCAAGATGCATGTATGATCTTGGTTTAAAGTCTCCATATCTTGTAAAACATAAATAAAAGTAACCCAAAGATTTGGAATTACACTGCATATTAGCAAAAATTTATTCTCTGCTCAAGATGGGACCTATTTCCCCCCTCCAATAGTCACATCTTTCTGAAAGATTCTGATATTTGAAACCTACTTTTCTGTAATCTTCTGGAATCACAGGCATTCATATTAATAAAGCATTAAAAAAACCCCAACTCTAAACTAAATTATCAAAAGAACCAAAATTTAAGTATTGTGGAACAAAAGATTATTTTAAACACACTTTATTAGTAACATAACATTTTATCTAATCATGAATTCCTACAGAGACTTGTTTAATTGAGTTAAAGTGATCTCACTCTACAATCTTAATGCTGAGACTCCATTTTTATAAATATACTACATGACTAACACAGTGAATTTTTTTTTTACCCATCCCTTACCTCTCAGCCTTGATCTGCAATACATGTTTTCAAATACAATGTAGAACAATCCCCACTCAAATGATAGTACCTTTTTTCAGAAGAATGTAATTACCACCATATGCTTCCACAAACTCTCTAATCAAGCAATTTAAGTGTAAATAGTTATTATTCTCCTCCCAATCATGCAGTAGGTTTCCTTTATTTACACATTAAACTGTTTCCATAATGCTGTCATTGAAATTAAACCCTGAGAAATTCTAGTAAAAAAAATTAGAGATATTTTATGGTTTATGTCAGATACAATTAGATAAAATGATGTAATAATATCATTTATTAGGGCGTTTTGTTTTTTTCTTTTAAAAAGAGGAGACAGACATTTATTCCAGATCTGTATTTCAAACTTGATTTCTATAAAGTTTAAATTTTTGTTAACTACTAGACTTTGCAGGATGCTATCCATACAACAAAACCCCTGAGTGCTAGCCGGTTATGAGTTTGGGGGGTGGAATCAATGAACTGGACTTTACCATATCAGACTGCAAACCATTTTTAATGCTTTAAAAATTACTTAAAACAAAGATCTTGCTAATCTGAATCTGAAAAGCTTTACAGAATTACCTTTTGGGAGCTGCTATAAAAAAAAATAAATCAGGAGAAGTTATACAAGTTTAAGTCCTATTCCTTTTCCCAGGAACAATTTTGGTGTGCAGTAGAACCAAGGAGAAGAGGGGAAAAAAAAATAAAAATCAAATAGACATCACACTCTAAAAACAAAGCAAGGTTGTTTTCCATAGCAAGTTAAACACAAAAGGCCTTAGAGTGTTTATACAGAACAAAAAAGAACAAAGGTAAAAGCAAAATCAGTCAACCCACTGTGATTTTTTTTTTTTTAAAGCAAGCAAGTTTTCATATTTGATCTCAGAGAAATCTGAAACTAGAGCATGTAGTAAACAAATTTGTCAGTTTAGCTTCAGTCCTTGTACGAACAGCTTCAGGAAGAAGTTATTTATAAAAAACAAGTACATTAGAAGGAACAAAATCCTTCAACATACACTTCAGCTGCAAAACTCTCCCATATCTTAGATCTAATTCATGTCCAGGTTGGAAAACCTGGAATTTCATGAACATGTTACACATCTTCAAGTTACGGTGTGCCAAATACAGACTTGCTCAGAACAGAGCACCCCCCAGCTACGGGCAAGGGCAGGATCCAGTCAGCCAAACATCAAGCTAATTGGAAAGGACAAGAGTTCACTAAGACAATCAAATATGCAGTGATCCAACACATGAACATGAGTTTTGCAACTGCAGTTACTGCTTTTGATAACCATGTCATTCCCACCACTGCTCAACATTATACAGTTGATTAAACTTTGCATTCCTAACTCACAGGTCTGTATTTCATGCATAAAACACATTAAGGGCATAAAGAACTAGGGTCTCATGCAAAAAAAAGCAAGAAAATGTGAAACCAGGCAATACCTTGACAAACTGTATGTTTGGAGAAGGTTAGAAGAAAGAAGCTAGAAGAAAGAAGGTAGTTGAAGTTCAAACTATCACTGAATGAACCTTTCAAAAGGGTTTAACAGCAGCTGTCCAGCATGACACTTTCTTTTAACCAACTTAACATCTTCAACTATTTTTGCAGATGTATTTAAGCACAGGAAGTTACAAACTAAGAATTAAGCACATTGTATGGATTTCAAGGGTTTTTAACTAAGAATCTAAATTAAACCACTGCTATCAGGACTGGGAGGTCATTGTAATAAATGTCAGATTCAGAATGACTGGAGTCAAGCAGAACTTAGTAGCAAGATGTGCTGCAGAGAAGTATCAGAGAATAAAATATTATCAATCATCTCATCTTGATGCAACAGAAGTTATGTATCCTGGTTTCGGCTGGGATAGAGTTAATTGTCTTCCTAGTAGCTGGTACAGTGCTATGTTTTGAGTTCAGTATGAGAAGAATGTTGATAACACTGATGTTTTCAGTTGTTGCTCAGTAGTGTTTAGACTAAAGTCAAGGATTTTTCAGCTTCTCATGCCCAGCCAGCAAGAAGGCTGGAGGGGCACAAGAAGTTGGGAGGGGACACAGCCAGGACGGCTGACCCAAAGTGGCCAACGGGGTATTCTGTACCATGTGATGTCACGTCTAGTATATAAACTGGGGGGAGTGGGGGTGGGGGGAATCGCTGCTCGGGGACTAACTGGGCGTTGGTCGGCAGGTGGTGAGCAATTGCAGCATGCATCACTTGTATACTCCAATCCTTTTATTATTACTATTGTCATTTTATTAGTGTTATCATTATCATTATTAGTTTCTTCTTTTCTGTTCTATTAAACCGTTCTTATCTCAACCCACGACTTTTACTTTTTTCCCTGATTTTCTCCCCCATCCCACTGGGTGAGGGGGGAAGTGAGTGAGTGGCTGTGTGGTGCTTAGTTGCTGGCTGGGGTTAAACCACAACAGCCCATTTTGGCACCCAACCTGGGGCACAAAGGATTGAGATAATGACAGATTCGACCAGAGCTTGTTAAAACAAATTTGTTACAAGCATTCATTATATTGGTCTAATAGTCGCTGGACACAATGTCGATTTATTGGCTCTTAGAGTGGTGGCAGTGCTCATTTTAAGAGTTCTGTTATGTATTACCTCACTTGCTGTATGTAGTCCCTGTGCTGCTGCTTATCATCCGTGGGAGGTGGTTTAAGGTTTTAATTTGGATGTATTCTGTAATACTGGCTTATGGTATGATAAAGTCATCGGCTGTGGGATTAATCCGGTATTTGCACTCAACATTGTTGTCACCTCTATACTTAGGGAGCCATCTGTGGGAAAGTATTAATAATTACATCCTTTACCTTTTCTCCTCTGAGAGCCAATCTATGGGTGAGACACCTTTCTTCCCCTTTCCCTTCTCCTCCAGTCTAGTTACAATGGCATTTGAGAATTTTGAAAAATTTGAATACTCTTGGGATGTTGAAACCAGCATGGTCCTCTTGCTAGGAACTAGCATGTTCCTGAATGTGGTTCAGCTCTTGTTTCAGGTTAAGCAACTATTTAAGAATATCACCCAGAGATCTGCCCCAAGGCTGGATAATGATGAGTGGCAGGGTGTGTGGGGTAGTATGGGCAAGTACCTAGGACAGTGGGCACCTCCAGTGTTTGGAACTTTACCCCTGAACAAGTGGAGAATCCGGAAGAAGTAGTAAAATATTTGGAAAAGGTATGCTGTCACCCAGGCAACTCCAGAGAGACACAAATCACTGCAATGTGCTGGGGCCTGGCCCATGCCTATCGAGCCCTGTTCAACACCACTCAGGACCCTTAAGGGGAAGAGAAGGTCTCTGGATCTAACAACAAGGCAACAGGCACTGTGGCCCCTCCAGACCCGGCAACAGGCACTGTGGTTACCCAAACCCCGGTGATACGCACTGTAGCAAAACCAGCGAACCAACCCGCACCGGTATCAGTTGCCCCCGTACATAAAAAGAAATATACAAAAAAATCAGTTCGCTTAGCGAAGGATGAAGGTGAACCAGGGTCATCACGGGAACAGGAGGAAGAGGCAGAACCAGAGGTAATAACCTGGTCCCTATCCCTGAGTGAGCTGCGGGATATGCAAAAAGATTTTGGCCGCCGTATAGGTGAGCATATTATCACCTGGCTCCTCCGATGCTGGGACAATGGGGCTAATAGCTTGGAATTAGAAGGTAGGGAAGCCAAGCAGCTGGGATCGCTTGCCAGGGAAGGTGGCATTGACAAGGCAATTGGAAAAGGGACACAAGCCATCAGCCTCTGGAGGCGACTCCTGTCAAGTGTGAAGGAAAGGTACCCCTTTGAGGAAGATGTTATATGTCAGTCAGGCAAGTGGACCACCATGGAAAGAGGTATCCAGTACCTGAAAGAATTAGCCATGCTAGAGATGTTTTATTATGACCCGGACAACCCACAATTAACCAAAGATCCAGATGAAGTCCAGTGCACACAACCCATGTGGCGGAAGTTTGTACGGAGCGCACCATCGTCCTATGCCAACTCACTGGCAATAATGACCTGGAAAGATGAAGAGGCACCGACGGTGGATGAAGTGGATTGCCAACTCCGTCAATACAAAGAAAATCTCTCCTCCTCCCTACAAGCCTGCATTTCGGCTGTGGAGAAGCTGTCCGAGGATTTCCAGCAATTCAAAGAGGATATGTCCTATTGCCCACCTGTAAGGACCAATGTCTCAGCTATTAGGAGTGAGCGCTCCTCTGCCCAAGAGAGAGAATATAGAAGGTACACACCGCGAGGTGCCCTGTGGTTTTACCTATGTGATCATGGAGAGGACATGAGGAAATAGGATGGAAAACCTACCTCGTTCCTAAATGCACGGGTACATGAGCTGTGAGGAAAAACCACCACAAAAGGGGATTCTACCAGGAAAAATGCTGCTCCAGTTTCCAAACAGAGTAGAAGGGCTGATCTTATTTCTGATCCTCTTGAAGGGACTCCTGAGCCAATTTTACGAGAAGTGAGTACTGGATACTCTGACCAGAATTAGAGGGGCCCTGCCTCCAGCCAGGTGGAGGAAAGGGATAACCGGGTCTATTGGACTGTGTGGATTCGATGGCCTGGCACGTTAGACCCACAGGAGTACAAGACTCTAGTAGACACTGGTGCACAGTGCACTCTAATGCCATCAAGTTATAAAGGGGCAGAACCCATCTGTATTTCTGGTGTGACAGGGGGATCCCAAGAGTTAACTGTATGGGAGGCTGAAGTAAGCCTAACTGGGAATGAATGGCAGAAACACCCCATTGTGACTGGTCCAGAGGCTCCATGTATCCTTGGCATAGACTACCTCAGGAGGGGGTATTTTAAGGACCCAAACAGGTATCGATGGGCTTTTGGTATAGCTGCCTTGGAGATGGAGGGCAATAAACAGCTGTCTACCCTGCCTGGTCTCTCTCAAGACCCTTCGATTGTGGGGTTGCTGAGGGTTGAAGAACAACAATATCGCACCAACCGAGAGTCTCTGATTGCCATCCACAAGTTGATTCGCCAACTGGAGAGCCAAGGAGTGATCAGCAAAACTCACTCACCCTTTAATAGTCCCATATGGCCAGTGCGAAAGTCTAATGGGGAGTGGAGACTAACAGTTGAGTATCGTGGCCTGAATGAAGTTACGCCACCGCTGAGTGTTGCCGTTCCACAGACGCTAGAACTTCAATACGAACTAGAGTCAAAGGCAGCCAAGTGGTATGCCACAATGGACATTGCTAATGCGTTTTTCTCAATCCCTTTGGCAGCAGAGTGTCGTCCACAATTTGCCTTTACTTGGAGGGGTGTCCAGTACACTTGGAATCGATTGCCCCAGGGGTGGAAACACAGCCCCACCATTTGCAATGGAGTAATCCAGACTGCACTGGAAAAAGGTAAAGCTCTGGAACACCTGCAATACATTGATGACATCATCGTATGGGGCAACATGGCAGAAGAAGTCTTTGAGAAATGGAAGAAAATAATCCAAATGCTTCTGAAAGCCGGTTGTGCCATAAAAGAAAGTAAGGTCAAGGGACCTGCACAAGAGATCCAGTTTTTAGGAATAAAATGGCAAGATGGACGTTGTCCGATCCTAATGGACGTCGTCAGATCCCAATGGATGTGATCAACTGAGGAGATTGAAGTAGACGGACGCCTGTAATCTTGAGAGCATACAACAGACGACCCTTTATTGCTAAAACACACACATACTTATAGTCACATATTCTGCAAAGTCACTGTACACGCGCACAAGCATAAAATATGATTGGTTATATCAACACTGTACACGCGCATAAACATAGGACACAATTGGTTATACTAACTAAAACATGCGAAACTTGTCTCAGTCTAATTGGTCAAGATAGACTGCCGAATTGAGGTTCTTTGTGCCAAGTTCCCTTTATCGTGGAATGCGCACCTGTGTTCTTCTAATTGGCATCTTTCTTTTTTTGTCTTCTTGTTTATTCTGTTCAAGGTCTTCTAAAGGCATCTGGAATGCTCTTGCAACCGTTAGCTAAATATGTGTCCACAATCAACAAAATAGCAGCTATGTCCCCATCGACTAATAAAAAGGAAACACAGGCTTTCTTAGGTGTCGTGGGGTTTTGGAGAATGCATATTCCAAATTACAGTGTGATTGTAAGCCCTCTCTATCAAGTGACCCGGAAGAAGAACGATTTTAAATGGGGCCCTGAGCAACAACAAGCCTTTGAACAAATTAAACGGGAGATTGTTCATGCAGTAGCCCTTGGACCAGTCCGGGCAGGACAAGATGTTTAAAATGTGCTCTATAATGCAGCTTGAGAGAATGGCCCTACCTGGAGCCTTTGGCAGAAAGAACCTGGGGAGACCCGAGGCCGACCCCTGGGGTTTTGGAGTCGAGGATATCGAGGATCCGAGGCTCGCTATACTCCAACTGAAAAAGAGATATTGGCAGCATATGAAGGAGTTCAAGCTGCCTCAGAAGTGGTTGGTACTGAAACACAGCTCCTCAGCACCCTGACTGCCATTGCTGGGCTGGATGTTCAAAGGGAGGGTCTCCTCTACACATCATGCAACTGATGCCACGTGGAGTAAGTGGATTGCACTGATCACACAACGGGCTCACATAGGAAACCCCAGTCGCCCAGGAATTTTGGAAGTGATCACGGACTGGCCAGAAGGCAAAGGTTTTGAAATGTCGCCAGAGGAGGAGGTGACACATGCTGAAGAGGCCCCGCTGTATAATAAACTGCCAGAAAATGAGAGGCAATATGCCCTGTTCACTGACAGGTCCTGTCGCATTGTGGGAAAGCATCAGAGGGGGAAGGCTGCCGTATGGAGTCCTACACAACAAGTCACAGAAACTGCTGAAGGAGAAGGTGAATCGAGTCAGTTTGCAGAGGTGAAAGCCATCCAGCTAGCGTTAGACATTGCTGAAAGAGAGAAGTGGCCAGTGCTCTATCTCTATACTGACTCATGGATGGTGGCAAATGCCCTGTGGGGGTGGTTACAGCAATGGAAGCAGAGCAACTGGCAGCGCAGAGGTAAACCCATTTGGGCTGCCGCACTGTGGCAAGATATTGCGTCCTGGCTAGAGAATCTGGTTGTAAAAGTACATCATGTAGATGCTCACGTACCCACTGAAGAACATCAAAATAACAGGCAGGTGGATCAGGCTGCCAAGATTGAAGTGGCTCAGGTGGACCTGGACTGGCAACATAAGGGTGAGCTATTTATGGCTCAGTGGGCCCATGATGCTTCAGGCCATCAGGGAAGAGATGCAACATATAGATGGGCTCGTGATCGAGGGGTGGACTTGACCATGGACACTATTGCACAGGTTATCCATGAATGTGAAACATGTGCTGCAATTGAGCAAGCCAAGCAGTTAAAGCCCCTGTGGTATGGAGGGCGATGGCTGAAATATAAATATGGGGAAGCCTGGCAGATTGACTATATCACACTCCCACAAACTCACGAAGGCAAGCGCTATGTGCTTACAATGGTGGAAACAACCACCGGGTGGCTGGAAACATATTCTGTACCCCATGCCACTGCCCGGAACAGTATCCTGGGCCTTGAAAAGCAAGTCCTGTGGCGACATGGCACCCCAGAACGAACTGAGTCAGACAACGGGACTCATTTCCGAAACAACCTCATAGACACCTGGGCCAAAGAGCATGGCATTGAGTGGGTGTATCATATCCCCTATCATGCACCAGCCTCTGGGAAAATCGAAGGATACAATGGACTGTACAAAAGACTACATTGAGAGCAATGGGGGGTGGAGCCTTCAAACATTGGGATACACATTTAGCAAAAGCCACCTAGTTAGTCAACACCAGAGCATCTGCCAATCGGGCTGGCCCTGCCCAGTCAGAATTTTTACGTACTGTAGAAGGGGATAAAGTCCCTGTAGTGCACATAAAAAATATGTTAGGGAAGACAGCCTGGGTTACTCCTGCCTCAGGCAAAGGCAAACCCATTCATGGGATTGCTTTTGCTCAAGGGCCTGGGTGTACTTGGTGGGTGATGCGAAAAGATGGGGAAGTCTGATGTGTGCCTCAAGGGGGATTTAATTTTAGGTGAGAATAGCCAGAATTAAATTGCATGATATTAGTTGCTATATAACCCTGCTACTGTATGTTATCATTACTATAATTGTTATATGCTATATCCATGGTATTACAGTAAGAATCACTTAGATCAAGCAAGAATGAACTTTGATCAAACTGAGCAAAGCATAGTAGTGATGGAACCAGAACTGACTCCAGCATGCAACAATCCAACGGTGCACACCATCCTCCTGCTGCGCCCAATGTCACCTGCTCATCACACCGCACTGAAGCCCAATGCTGCTCTGCCGACTGAGAGGACTTTGCACCATCCCTCCTGCGCAGAAAGACTAGTATGACAGATGGAGCCCTGAGTCGGGAACTAAATGAACTCAACGAACATTTTATGAACACAACCCATAAACTAAAGGAATGATATCTCTGTGTGTGTATACATCTATACATATATATATATGTATCATTGTTTATGTGTCTCAAAGTGACGGAAAAGGTGATGATGGTTGACCGAGATGTAACTAAAGTTATGGGAAATGAGCATGACGTCAATGGTACAGAATAAGGGGTGGATACTGTCCTGGTTTCAGCTGGGATAGAGTTAATTGTCTTCCTAGTAGCTGGTACAGTGCTATGTTTTTGAGTTAAGTATGAGAAGAATGTTGATAACACTGATGTTTTCAGTTGTTGCTAAGTAATGTTTAGTCTCGAGTCAAGGCTTTTTCATCTTCTCATGCCCAGACAGCGAGAAAGCTGGAGGGACACAAGAAGTTGGGACAGGACACAAACAGGGCAGCTGACCCAAAGTGGCCAACAGGGTATTCCATACCATGTGACACCACATCTAGTATATAAACTGGGGGGAGGGGGGGGGCGGGGGGGATCGGTGCAGCGACTGAGTTAAGCGCTCAAGCTCTCTGTGCAAGATTCCCTTTATTTCACAAAAGGATCAAAGTTATATATGTTTCAACAAAGATCTAGAAAGAACTAATGGCATACAGCCAATATTACTAACACAGGAGGGCATATCTGGCTCAGCTGGGATGTTTGCCAGTCCTCAGAACAGTTAAAGATAAAAACATTCCATACACATACTCGTGACTGTCTTCAGCCACATCTTCCCAGGCCTACACAAGGCCATCCTCCAACCTGACCTTGTGAAACTAGTTCTTCAAAGGCTTGGCAAACATGCAGCACAACAAATTCTAACGGTCACTCTTGAAAACAAATGCCAGGTGTTCCGAGCTGCTCCCACATCTCCCCCTTTTTTGTTTAGGAACATCAGATTCACGAGGAAGGCAGCGAGGACTCTAGCTTCGAACCGACGCAATCCTCGTACTACTCCTCAGATGATTCTCATTGCTGCAAACACACAAATGATTAATAACCCTCCAACAGCAATACAAATTCAGATACACAGATTTAAACCTTGAAACCATGTTTTTGGATTTAAGCATTTAACAGTATTGGACAATTCTTCAAAAAACACCTTATTCTGCTAATTTTGGATATTTCCCATTTGATCTTGTAATATCTGTGCAAGATCTTAGATCTCTCCTGCAATATTAATAGCAAACACACCTTGCAAATGCGCCTTCACCTAATTCCAATCACATACACTTTCATTCCCTTGTAAAGGAGTTACACAGAGCCCTTGTTTTTGAAATTCCCAATTGCAATGTAATTTCATTCTATTTTGTAATGCACTTTGTCTATCTCTATGTGATGGGTTGACCCTGGCTGGACACCAGGCACCCACCAATGCTATTCTATCACTCCTCCTCCTCAGCTGGACAGGGGGATAGCAAATGAGGCTTGTGGTCAGTTCATCACACGTTAACTCTGTCGCTTCATCCTCCTCAGGGGCAGCGCTCATCACACTCTTCCCCTGCTCCAGCGTGGGATCTCTCCCACAGGAGACAGTCCTCCACGAACTTCTCCAGCATGGGTCCTTTCTGCGGCGTGCAGTCCTTCAGGAGCATACTGCTCCAGCGTGGGTCCCCCGCAGGGTCACAAGTCCTGCCAGAAAACCCGCTCCAACATGGGCTCCTCTCTCCACGGGTCCACAGGTCCTGCCAGGATCCTGCTCCAGCGTGGGCTTCCCATGGGGTCACAGCCTCCTTCGGGCACCTACCTGCTCCAGCGTGGGGTCCTCCACAGGCTGCAGGTGGATATCTGTTCCACCATGGACCTCCATGGACCGCAGGGGGACAACCCGTCTCACCATGGTCTTCACCACGGGCTGCAGGGGAATCACTGCTCTGGCGCCTGGAGCATTTCCTCCCCCTCCTTCTTCACTGACCTTTGTGTCTGCAGGGTTGTTTCTCTTACATGTTCCCACTCCTCTCTCCGGCTGCCGTTTCTGTGTGTCCCGCAACCCATTTTCTCTTCCCCCTCTCCAGCTTTTTTTTTTTCTTTCTGTTCTCTCTCTCTCCCTCTCTCTCTTTATTTTTTTTATGTTATCACAGAGGCGCTACCACTATCACTGATTGGCTCGGCTTTGGCCGGCGGCAGGTCCATCTTAGAGCCGGCCGGCATTGGCTCCTTCGGACACAGGGGAAGCCTCCAGCAGCCCCCACAGAAGCCACCCCTGTAACCCCCCGCTACCAAAACCTTGCCACACAAACCCAATACACTCCAAGCCAAATTACCACTGCTTCTAAAGCGTCCAATCATGCTAGTATTTGTTGATCAATTTGTACCTGGGTATTCATTTCAGCTGTAACATTTTCTAATACATTAGCTATTGTGTGAGCAGTCTGAACGGACTTCGCAAGCGCCATGGTAGCAACGGCGGCAGTAGCTGCAATAATGATAGCTGATATTATAAAGGCAATGAGCCATCCTATAAATCGTTTTGTGTGACTAATTGTTGTGGACACATATTTAGCTAACAGTTGCAAGAGCATTCCAGACGCCTTTAGAAGGCCTTGAACAGAATAAACAAGAAGACAAAAAAAAAGAAAGATGCCAATTAGAAGAACACAGGTGCGCATTCCACGATAAAGGGAACTTGGCACAAAGAACCTCAATTCGGCAGCTTATCTTGACCAATTAGACTGAGACAAGTTTCGCATGTTTTAGTTAATACAACCAATTATGCCTTATGTTTATGCGCGTGTACAGTGCTGATATAACCAATCATTAGGTGTAACTAGGCGCGTGGACAGCACATGCTAACCAATCTCTAATTTGCTTATGCGTGAACAGTAACTAGAACGAACATATAAACCGAGCTATCTTGGCAATAAAGTGGCATCTGCTTGATCATATTGATTGTGTGCAGTGTCCGTGACTTCCGCGTCAACAATCCTTTGCGAATTTTAGAATGGATATTTCTAGCTTTTAGACCAAAGAAGTCGATATTAAGTCGACTTGAGTTGTTGTCTCAACTAATCATGAAAGGAAGATCTAGACTAACAGAAATAGCAGGACATGAACCTTGCCTTATCATAATCCCGTTAGTACAAGCCTATTTAGAATGGGTAATGAGACACTCCCAGGATATGCAGATTGCTTTAGCAGGATACCATGGCAAAATTGTGAATACCTACCCCGCACATAAATTGTTTTCCTTTCTGCATGGAAACAGTTTTGAGTCTTTTCCAATTAGATCTGAAACACCAGTACAAGGGCTTACAGTATTCACAGATGCCAGCAAGAATAACAGAAAGGCTGCAGTTACATGGAAAAAGGATGGTGAATGGCAAGACCACATCATACAGGGTCAGGAAAAGGACTCCTTACAGACATTAGAACTCAAAGCTGTAGTTTGGGTCTTTTCACAATGGACAGAAGTACCATTAAACATAGTGTCTGATTCTCTTTATGTTGTGGGAGTAGTTCAAAGATTGGAACATGCAGTTCTAAAAGAATTAAAAAATGTTGTCCTGTCGGGTCTTTTCCGTGAACTTTTGTCGTTGTTGAATCAACGCAATGTAGCGTATTTTATTACACACATTCGCAGTCATTCTGGACTACAAGGAGGCCTAGCACAAGGAAACGAACGAGCCGACATGCTAGCAGCCCCAATGTGGACAGGACCACCGGTGAATAGTTTTGAACAAGCCCGACTATCACATGCCTTTTTCCACCAAAGTGCAAAGGTGCTTTCTCGTCAATTTGCTATTTCATTAGCAGATGCACAAGGCATAGTACAATCTTGTCCTGATTGCCAACAGATTGGTTTTGGCATTGGCTTAGGAGTAAATCCTCGAGGCTTGCGGCCTCTTCAATTATGGCAAATGGATGTCACTCATATTGCTGAGTTTGGCAGGCTAAAGTATTTACACGTATCCATAGATACTTTTTCTTCGGTTATTTGGGCCACGCCATTGACAGGTGAATCAGCAAAACATGTGAGAAAACACCTAAGAGGATGTTTTGCGATTATGGGTGTTCCTCAAGCCATAAAAACAGATAACGGCCCCGCGTACACTTCTCATACCTTGGCAGAGTTTTGTCAGCAGTGGGGGGTTCGACACCACACAGGCATTTCACACTCTCCAACAGGTCAAGCTATTATCGAAAGGGCACATCAGGTAATTAAAGGACTGTTAGCTAAACAAAAAACGGGGGAAATAGGTCTCTCCCCACAAGAAAGAATTTGGAAAGTTTTACATGTACTCAATTTTTTGCGGTTGGCAGGCAACGCCGATAACCCTCCCATGGTAATTCATAGCAGTGCCTTGAGCAATGATTTATCCACAGTAAAAACAACAGGAATTAAAGTAATGTATAAGGATTTGAACACAGGACAGTGGATGGGCCCAGCAGAAGTACAAGTAACCGGTAGAGGATATATGTGTGTCATTACAGATTCTGGACCAAAGCGGGTACCGGCTCGCTGGGTAAAACCGTGGAAAGCTTCTGCCACTGTGAATGGGAGGAACACCACAACAGACGACCCAGGGGATAAGGGAGACAACGAGAGCTAGTGGTCAACTTTGTCCCATTTGTCGTCGCTGCAGTTTGTATATAATTGGTTGTTATCTTGTAGGTCACCTTGGCCAACATAACAGGTCAAGATTCTCTGTGCATTGCAACCGCATCACAAAGCCCATGAACCAGTAGACAGGATGGCTATGACACGTGCAGCGCGCCTGGCCAGCGAGCGCATGCGTCATAGGCTCCCCATGTTGCAACCGAGGCGGATTTTGGCACCCGCTGGCCACGTGTGCTGAAATCCGTTCCTCTGCAAATGTATAAATACCGGGATTTCCCGAAGAGCATCGGGCTGGTGTACGGCAAGGCCATCGTTGCCTCCGTGGGGACGCCCACGTAAAGCTGGCACCTACCGATTGCTGGGCTGAGTTCGCGGAGCAAGACGGCACAAGAATGTACGGATGGTCCATCTTCCTCACAGTCCTCGGATGGACGTAGTCATGGATACCGCCGCAAGCCAAAGAAAACATCTGGATGACCCTGGCTGACGTGACCGGACAAGATAGATTGCTTATGCCTCCGTACAGCAACACCAAGCAATCCCTTTTTCACAGGTTTAACAGGGGGTTCCACTGGCATCAACGAAGTTTAAGAACTTATTGATGGAGACCCCTGTGCAGCAGGTCATGGACTCAATGGATGGGAATGCCTGGTTTCCACGGATCGGGCATTCACCCTCATTGCCACCCCAGGAATCACAAATTCTGGGGTCCCTGAATACAGATTGGTGTAGTATTAGCTGATTTACTGTTAGATGTAGATAGTATTAGACACACAACCTTACAAAATAGAGCTGCTCTTAAATCATTAGTTAAGATAGTTTTGATTTATCTCGTAGTGGTTTTTTTTGTATTTTAATTTGTGTGCCTTGTATGTTGCAATGTGTTTAAAAATTAATTGATAGATCAAGTAAGGCTGTGTTGATTGACGGAAAACAAAAAAGGGGGAATTGTGGACACATATTTAGCTAACGGTCGCAAGAGCATTCCAGACGCCTTTAGAAGACCTTGAACAGAATAAACAAGAAGACAAAAAAAAGAAAGATGCCAATTAGAAGAACACAGGTGCGCATTCCACGATAAAGGGAACTTGGCACAAAGAACCTCAATTCGGCAGTCTATCTTGACCAATTAGACTGAGACAAGTTTCGCATGCTTTAGTTAGTATAACCAATTATGTCTTATGTTTATGCGCGTGTACAGTGTTGATATAACCAATCATTAAGTGTAACTAGGCGCGTGGACAACGCATGAATAATGTGTGTAACCAATAGTAAAATAGCTAAACGCATGTACGGATGTAACCAATGTATAAAAATGATGTCTGATGCTCTAGTAAAGGGTCTTCAACTATGATCATATTGATCTGTCGTTGAGTCCATTATTATGCTCCCGCAAATTGTCCGCTTTAAAAGCCTTGATAATTGACTTAATCCTGATTCCCCTTCCCATGATCTGGTCATATTTACAGGGATCCACAATTCAGCACGATGTCACATTGGCATGATTACTGTAAGACTTAGTTCAGATATATTCTTATGAGTAAAACAGCTAAAATACCAAGGTTGAATCAGATTAGTTTCAAAAGCATGGTTACGTAAAGCAATATCTACAGATTGAGCTGGTACAAAAACATAAGGATGTGAAGTACATATCATCACTGAATCTTTGTGATTCTGTGTCAGGTTCAAACTATGCAAGGAATGGTTCTTTTGATGTCAGGTTCAAACTTATACAAGGAATGGTTCTTTCGATAATCACCATGAGCTATTTGTCATTTTATAAATGGTATACCTATCACCCATGACTTCATGAAAAAAGGGTCCAGTATTATTATTATACTGAGCTTGTAATACTGGCCGAGACAATCCTCCCTCGGACCATTTCAGGAAATAATAAGTATGTGTGTCATTGACATGGATCCATTCTTTCTTTTCTTCTAGTGGGCCAGGAGGTAGTAACCATACCCCTCCCGTCCATTTTGTGTCATTTACTAGAGACAGGAATCTCTGAATCCCACCATGTTACTGGCCTAAACAAGGGAGGGTCAGTAACATGGGCCCAATAAAAATGTTGCGCCTGAGCCATGGTGACTATGCAAAGAAAAAGGATCAGAATTCTTACAATACTGTTGCTGGCCACTATTGCCAGTTATGCTAAAAAAGGTATTCTTTGGAGTAGGATACACGTTGCATCGTCACGCTAGCTTGTTACTGCAGTCTCTTCAAATCTCCCTACATGATAGCTTTTTCATTCTCGATGCACCGCTTCCTCCTCATTCGTTTCTCCTCTTTCAAATTCAGAGTCTTCATCTGCGGGATTGGGTTGTCCAAGTGGTTTCACCAGCTCATGATATGGCTTCACATGTTTAGCTGGAATCCACTTGGTTCCTGTGGGAAGAAGAACACAAGCATACCCTCGCCCCCAAGTGATTAGTTCCACAGGTCCATTCCAACCAGGTCCACTAAAAGGATCCTTATACAGTACTTTAGGTCTGCGTGAAATAGAATCAGGATTTTTAAAATGCCGATCTATCGCTGTGCTGGCCATTAAGTCTGGTGAGCGATTTAAAAAATTCAAAGTAAACATAGCATTATCTAGCTGTTCTCGTGGTGGCATATTCCCCCTTTTTTGTTTATGTAACATGGACTTTAAAGCATGATGCGCACGCTCAATTATTGCTCGTCCAGTAGGTGAATGTGGAATTCCTGTCACATGGGATACCTGCCACTGTTGCAAAAATAATTGAGTAGATTTAGCTACATACCCTGGACTGTTGTCAGTTTTAATGGTGTGAGGAACCCCCATAATTGCAAAGCATCGTGACCAATGTCGTTGAACATCACGTGCCTTTTCTCCAGAATGAGCAGTAGCACAAATATAAGAGGAAAAGGTATCAATAGAAACATGCACAAATTTCAAGGAGCCAAAGGCAGATACATGTGTAACATCACTTTGCCAAATGGCATTAGAATGTAAACCACGTGGGTTAACTCCAATGCTCACTGCATCAGAAGCAACTCTTTGACAATCTGGACAAGAACGAATTATATCTTTAGCCTGTGCTTTTGTCAAATTGAACATCTTTTGCAACGCTGCAGCATTTTGGTGAAAAAAGGAATGAGAGGCCACACCAGAGTGGAATTGCACTGTGCCAACAGTAAAAGAGTCAGCCACGGCATTTCCTTTAGTCAAAGGTCCTGGCAGCACAGTGTGCGACCTAATGTGACAAATAAACAAAGGATAAGCTCTTTTATTTAAAAGAGTTTGCAATTCCAAAAATTTGTTGAATAAGTCTTCATCATTTATCTCCTTTAAGTAAGATCCTGGTAATCGCTGTACAACACGGACGACAGATTCTGAATCAGAAACAATATTGAGTGGTTCCGATGGAAATAAAGCTAAAGCGTGTAAACCAGCCTGTAATTCCACGCGCTGCGTGGAACCTTGTAACAAAACAACAGACGTCTGCCATACTCCATTATCTAGCCAGGCAACTACACCTCTTCCCGTTTTTCCAGAGCCATCTACAAAAATGGTACGAGCATTAACAATAGGAGTATCTGATACTATCGTCTGTGGTTTGATGTTTAA
Source organism: Harpia harpyja (assembly GCF_026419915.1). Taxonomy (NCBI): domain Eukaryota; kingdom Metazoa; phylum Chordata; class Aves; order Accipitriformes; family Accipitridae; genus Harpia; species Harpia harpyja. The sequence continues at coordinate 16,677,167 of NC_068968.1, forward strand.
TGTGTGAAGGGTTTGCAGTAACTTACATTTAGGCAGTGAGAAAGAAATTTTGTTTGTGAAGACAGCCAATGCAATTTGCAATGATTCTGATTGATTGAACAAAAAGGTAATCGAAATCTTGTTTTGAAGAAGGGAGATACAAGGTATAGAATCATAGAATCATAGAATCATTTTGGTTGGAAAAGACCTTCAAGATCATGAAGTCCAACCATTAACCATGCCCCCTAAACCATGCCCTGGAGTACCCTGTCCACTCGCTTTTTGAATACCTCCAGGGATGGTGACTCAACCACTTCCCTGGGCAGCCCATTCCAATGTTTGACAACCCTCTCAGTAAAAAAATTTTTCCTAATATCTAACCTAAATCTCCCTTGCCTCAACTTGAGGCCATTTCCTCTTGTCCTATCTCCAGACACCTGACAGAAGAGACCAACACCCACCTCACTACAACCCCCTTTCAGGTAGTTGTAGAGAGCGATAAGGTCTCCCCTCAGCCTCCTCTTTTCTAGACTGAACAACCCCAGATCCCTCAGCCGCTCCTCATAAGACTTGTGCTCAAGGCCCCTCACCAACTTGGTTGCCCTTCTCTGGACACGCTCCAGCAGCTCAATGTCTTTCCTGTAGTGAGGGGCCCAAAACTGAACACAGTACTCGAGGTGCGGCCTCACCAGTGCCAAGTACAGGGGAACAACCACCTCCCTGTTCCTGCTGGCCACACTGTTCCTGATACAGGCTAGGATGCGATTGGCCTTCTTGGCCACCTGGGCACACTGCTGGCTCATATTCAGCCAGCTATCAACCAGCACGCCCAGGTCTTTCTCTGCCGGGCAGCTTTCCAGCCACTCTTCCCCAAGCCTGTAGCGCTGCATGGGGTTGCCGTGACGGAAGTGCAGGACCCGGCACTTGGCCGTGTTAAACTTCATACAATTGGCCTCAGCCCATCGATCCAGCCTGTCCAGATCTCTTTGTAGAGCCTCCCTACCCTCAAGCAGATCGACCCTCCCTCCCAACTTGGTGTCGTCTGCAAACTTGCTGAGGGTGCACTCAATCCCCTCATCCAAATCATCAATAAAGATATTAAACAGAACAGGGCCCAACACCGAGCCCTGGGGAACACCACTCGTGACCCGCCGCCAACTGGATTTCACCCCATTCACCACTACCCTCTGGGCTCGGCCATCCAGCCAGTTTTTCACCCAGTGAATAGTGCACTTATCCAGGCCACAAGACGCCAGCTTCTCAAGGAGTATGCCATGAGAGACAGTGTCAAAGGCCTTGCTGAAGTCTAGGAAAATAACATCGACAGCCTTTCCCTCATCCACTAGGCGGGTCACCTGGTCATAGAAGGAGATCAGGTTGGTCAAGCAGCACCTGCCTTTCATGAACCCATGCTGACTGGGCCTGATCCCCCTCTTATCCTGGAGCTGCTGTGTGAGTGCTCTCAAGACAAACCGTTCCATAATCTTTCCCGGTACCGAGGTCAGGCTGACAGGCCTGTAGTTCCCCGGATCCTCCCTCCGACCCTTCTTATAAATGGGAGTCCCATTGGCAAGCCTCCAGTCCTCTGGGACCTCCCCTGTTGACCAGGAACGCTGATAGATGATAGAGAGTGGCTTGGCAAGGACCTCTGCCAGTTCCCTCAGTACTCTTGGATGGATCCCATCAGGTCCCATAGATTTGTGAGTGTCCAGATGGCGTAACAGGTCCCTAACTAATTCCTCCTGGATTAAGGGGGGTATGTTATGCTCTTCATCCTTACCTTCCAGCTCATGAGGTGGAGTACCCTGAGGATGACTGGACTCACTATTAAAGACTGAGGCAAAGAAGGCATTAAGTACCTCGGCCTTTTCCTCATCACTGGTTGCTACGTTCCCTTTTGTATCCATTAAAGGATAGATATTCTCCTTGGGATTCTTTTTACTGTTAACATATTTGTAAAAACATTTTTTGTTGTCCCTTACGATAGTGGCCAGATTTAGTTCTAGCTGAGCTTTTGCCTTTCTAATTTTCTCTCTGTATGATCTAACAAGATCCCTGTACTCCTCCCAAGTTGCCCGCCCTTTCTTCCAGAGATGATAAACTCTCCTTTTTTTCTTAAGTCCTAGCAAAAGCTCCCCATTCAGCCAGGCCGGTCGTTTTCCTCGGCGGTTTGACTTGCGGCACATGGGAATAGCCTGGTCCTGAGCCATTAAGATTTCCTTTTTAAAGAATGTCCATCCCTCCTGGACCCCTTTGCCCTTCAGGACCATCTCCCAAGGGACTCTCTCAACCAGTGCCTTGAAGAGGCCAAAGTTAGCCCTCCGGAAGTCCATAGTGGTGGTTTTGCTGACCACCTTCTTTGCCTCACCAAGAATTGAAAATTCTACCATTTCATGGTCACTAAGCCCAAGAAGGCCTCCAACCATCACACCTCCCACCAGTCCTTCCCTGTTCGTAAACAACAGGTCTAGCAAGGCTCCTCCCCTGGTTGGCTCACCCACCAGCTGTGTCAAGAAGTTATCTTCCACACACTCCAGGAACCTCCTAGATTGTTTAAGATTGTTTACTCACTGCTGTGTTGTATTTCCAGCAGATGTCTGGAAAGTTAAAGTCCCCCACAAGGACAAGGGCACACGATTCTGAGACTACTGCCAGCCGCTTGTAGAACGATTCATCCGTCTCTTCAACCTGGTTGGGTGGTCTATAACAGACTCCCAGCACAATATCTGTCTTATTGGCTTTCCCTCTCACCCTCACCCATAAGCACTCCACCTTGTCATCAGAATCGTGTAGCTCTGAACAGTCAAAACATTCCCTAACATAAAGAGCCACCCCACCACCTCTTCTACCTTGCCTGTCCCTTCTGAAGAGCTTGTAGCCATCCATTGCAGCACTCCAGTCATGGGAGTCATCCCACCATGTTTCCGTGATGGCGACTAAGTCATAGCTATCCTGCTGCACGATGGCTTCCAGCTCCTCCTGTTTATTGCCCGTGCTGCGTGCATTGGCATAGATGCATTTGAGCTGGGTCATCGAATCCACCCCTAACATCGGCACGCTGCCCCCAGGCTCATCTCTGGTGCACCTAGTTTTATCCCTTGCCCCCTTCGAACCTAGTTTAAAGCCCTTTCTATGAGCCCTGCCATCTCATGAGCAAGGATTCTCTTACCCCTTTGAGACAGCTGGACACCATCTGTCGCTAGCAAGCCCGGTGCTGTGTAAGTCTCCTCATGATCAAAAAACCCAAAATTCCACCTATGGCACCAGCCTCTGAGCCACGTATTGACCAGGTGTGTTTTCCTGTTCCTTTCAGTGTATTTCCCTGCCACTGAAGGGATTGAGGAAAACACTACCTGTGCTCCCGATCCTTCTACTAATCGTCCCAGTGCCCTGAAAACCCTTTTGATTGCCTTTGGATTCCTCTCTGCAATCTCATCACTGCCAACCTGAACAACCAGCAATGGGTAATAATCAGAGGTCCGAACCAGACCAGGGAGTTTCCTGGTAATGTCTTTTACCCGGGCCCCAGGGAGGCAGCAGACTTCCCGGTGGGATGGGTCAGGTCTGCATATTGGGCCCTCTGTCCCCCTTAAGAGGGAGTCGCCTACAACAATTACCCTCCTTTTTCTTTTTTCTGAGGATGTGAGAATGCGTGGGGCTGCCCGACTGGGCTTAGGCACCTCCCTAGATAGGGCTTCATCTACACCCTGATCTTCACTGGCCTGGTCCTCAAGTTCCAGAGCCCCATACCTGTTGAGTAGGGGTAACTGGGAAGGTGAGGGAGACCGGGAGCAGATTCTCCTGCTTCCCCGAGCAGGGACCTGTATCCATTCCCCTCCATCTCTTAGGTCCCCTCCTGCCTGGTGGCAGGAGGGCAGGGGAACCTCCGCTTCTTGCGGAGCCTCCATCTGCTGCCCCTGCCTCAGGGATGGTAGGGTGTATCGGGATGAAAACCAATAAGACAGTGCATGACTGTGCTTTTTGTACCACAGTCACAATCATTTCTAAAGACTGCGTAATAGTTTTCTTTAAAGTGTTAGAGAGAAACACCCATTTGTAAGAAAGAGGTTACCTTCCTGTATTGGGTCTGGCTGAGATGGAGTTAATTCTCCCCAGAGCAGCCCTCGTAGTGCTGTGCTCTGCATCAGTAGCTAGAAAGGTGTTGATAACACACCAGTGTTTTGGCTACTGCTGAGCAGTGCTGGCACAGCATCAAGGCTGTCTCCAACATTTTTGCCCACCCTCAACGGCAGGCTGGGGCTGGGCAAGATCTTGGGAGGGGACATAGCCAGGACAGCTGACGTAACCTAACCAAACCGATATTCCATGCCATATGACATCAGCTCAGATATAAAAGCTAAGTAAAGGGAGATGGAAGGGGGGGCATTTTTGTCTTCCGGAGCAACCACTACGCGTACTGAAGCCCTGCTTCCCAGGAAGTGGCTAGACATCGCCTGCTGATGGGAAGTAGAGAATAACATCATTTGTTTTTCTTTGCTTTCGCGCGCGACCTTTGCTTTCACTTTATTAAACTGTCCTTATCTTGACCCACGAGCCTTTGGTTATATTTTCTTCCCCCTGTCCAGCTGAGAAGGGGGAGTGATAGAGCGGCTTTGGTGGGCACCTGGCACCCAGCCAGGGTCAACCCACCACAGTCCTTTTTGGCGCCCAACGTGGGGCTCGACAACGGCAGTTTTGCATTAAACGTGCCTTAGCTAGTTATTAAGTGGCAAGCTCCTGTGCAGGTCACGGAGCTCGTTGGCTGCTTGCTTATCTCTACCTTGCTGAGTTTGGGAACATGGTAATGCAAATAATGGCTGTGTGCTTTGTCCTGGCACTGATGGCTTTGCTGTCTTGTGGGAGCTATCTTGTGGAGGAGATGAGGGAACACATCTCCCTCTCCCTACCGGGCATTGATGTGAATGGTTTTATTATGCAGGCTCCCGAGGTCCTTGTTCACCCTTACGTGAGCTGTTCAATACTACTAATTAATACTGGTGGTATATTATGGGTATTGTGGAATCTGGTCTCGTCCTGGTATAAGAGAAGACAAGTTTCGGGTGAGGCAATACTGAAATGTGCCCTCAAGCGACCGGTCCCTGGGTGGCAGGGTGGATGGAAGGATTTGGGCAGATTCCTAGGATGGTTATCACCTCCCATAACCTGGGACTTTACACCCGAACAGGCAAGCAACCCTGGCAAACTGACGCGCCACCTGATAGAGGGGTGCCTTGCCTACCCCAATGAAAGCCAGCAGCTTCTCGCACTGTACTGGGGCCTGGCCTATGCCTACTGAGCCATAGTTCAACACTCTCAGAGGACCACGGTTGAGGCAGGGACCCAGACTGCATCTGAGGACACCATGCTTGAGGCAGGGACCCAAACAACAACAACAACTACAGTAATTGCCCCAATAGTGAAAAAGAAACAGTGGACAAGGAGATCAACAGGTCCATACCATCGATTAGTGAGGGAAGAAGAAGAAGAGGAAAGGCTTAATCTAGAAGCTGGTCCTTCGATAAAGAAATTGGGGGAAGGAGTGAGGGAACTTAAACAGGAAGCGGAAACTACCCGGTCCCTGACGTCCTCAGAACTTCGGGACTTGCGGAAAGACTACAGCCGCCAGCCAGGTGAGCGGATTGCTGCCTGGCTGCTCCGATGCTGGGATAACGGGGCCGACAGTCAGCAATTGGAAGGCAAGGAAGCCCAACAGCTGGGATCCCTCGCTAGAAACCGGGGAATTGAAAGAGGAATTGGAAAAGAGGCAGCAATTTGCAGTCTCTGGAGCCGGCTCCTCTCAAGTGTGAGGGCAAGATATCCATTCAAGGAAGATCTTGTGAATTCCTCAGAAAAGTGGACTACCACAGATGAAGGCATCCAGTACCTGAGAGAGTTAGCAGTGGTGGAAGTCATCTACAGTGATCTAGATGATGAGGAGGTCTCAAAAGATCCAGAGGATGTCCTGTGCACACGGGCCATGTGGAGAAAGGTGATTCAAGGTGCCCCAGCGTCATATTCTAACAGCTTGGCAGCAATGTATTGACCGGATATGGAAACACCAACTGTGGAGAAAGTGTCGTCTTGGCTCCAAAACTTTGAAGAAAATCTCTGTGTCTCGTCATCCCTACAGGACAGTGCCTTGGCTCTTAGGGACGCTCCAAGAAATCAGTCCTCTCCTGCCCCGGTCAGAGGGAAAGGGAGCCCAAGGCGTATGCCACGTGGTACACTCTGGTTCTTCCTGCGTGACCAAGGGGAGGACATGAGGAAGTGGGATGGTGAACCCACCTTTAAGCTGGAAGCCCGCGTACGTGAACTGAGAGGGAAGACAGCTGTTAAGAAGGGGTCACCCAAGAAGAAGGCTGTCAGTGTTGTTGCTGTAGAGGCCCAAGAAAGCAATCAGCGATCCTCCAGGCATAGAAGAACTGAAACGACCTCCCTTGACTCTGGTGAGGGGACTTCTGGTCTGGCACCGCAAGGGTCAGACAGTGAATACTCTGACGAGGAACAGCAATAGAGGGTCCCTGCCTTCGGCCAGGAGGAGGAAAGGGATGACCGGATATACTGGACTGTGTGGATTCGATGGCCTGGCACATCAGACCCACAGAAGTATAAGGCTTTGGTAGACACTGGTGCACAGTGTACGCTGGTGCCATCAGTGTACAGGGGCACAGAACCCATCTGGATCTCTGGAGTGACAGGGGGATGCCAAGAATTGACTATATTGGAGGCTGAGGTGAGCTTAACAGGGGACAAGTGGGAAAAGCACCCCATTGGGACCAGCCCAGAGGCCCCTTGTATCCTTGGCATAGACTACCTCAGGAGAGGGTACTTCAAGGACCCAAAGGGGTACCGATGGGCTTTTAGTGTAGCCACTGTGAACACAGAGAAGATCAAACAGCTATATCTACCCTGCCTGGCCTCTCGGAAGATCCCTTCATTGTAGGATTGCTGCAAGTTGAAGAACAGCAGGTGCCAATCGCTACCAGGATGGTGCACCGGCGACAATATCGCACAAACCGAGACTCCCTGGCTCCCATCCATGAGCTGATTCATCAACTAGAGAGCCAAGGAGTCATCAGCAAGACTCATTCACCTTTTAATAGTCCTATATGGCCAGTGCAAAAGTCTGACGGAGGGTGGAGGTTAACAGTAGATTATCGTGGCCTGAACAAAGTGACACCACCGGTGAGTGCTGCTGTACCAGACATGTTATAGCTCCAGTATGAACTGGCATCAAAGGCAGCCACATGGTATGCTACAATTGATATTGCCAATGCATTTTTCTCCATTCCTTTGGCAGCAGAGTGCAGGCCACAGTTTGCTTTCACATGGAGAGGTGTCCAATACACCTGGAATCAACTGCCCCAGGGGTGGAAGCACAGCCCTACCATTTGTCACGGACTAATCCAAACTGCACTGGAACAAGGCGATGCCCCTGAACATTTACAATACATAGATGACATCATCGTGTGGGGCAACGAGGCAGAAGAAGTGTTTGAGAAGGGAAAAAGAATAATTCGGATTCTTCTGAAAGCTGGTTTCGCCATAAAGAAAAGCAAGGTCAAGAGACCTGCACAGGAGATTCAGTTCTTGGGAATAAAATGGCAGGATGGACGCCGTCATGTCCCTATGGATGTGGTCAACAAGGTAGCAACTATGTCTCCACCAGCTAACAAGAAAGAAACACAAGCTTTCCTAGGCCTTGTGGGGTTCTGGAGAATGCATATTCCAGGTTATAGTCAGCTTGTGAGCCCTCTCTATCGAGTAACGCGGAAAAAGAACTATTTTGAATGGGGCCCTGAGCAACAACAAGCCTTTGAGCATATCAGACAGGAAATAGCTCGTGCAGTAGCTCTTGGGCCTGTCCAGACAGGACCAGATGTACAAAACATACTCTACACTGCAGCTGGGGAGCATGGTCTCACCTGGAGCCTCTGGCAGAAAACACCAGGAGAAACCCGAGGTCGACCATTAGGGTTTTGGAACCGGGGATACCGAGGATCAGAAGCCCACTACACCCCGACTGAAAAAGAGATACTAGCAGCATATGAGGGGGTTCGAGCCACTTCAGAAGTTGTTGGTACAGAAGCATATCTCCTCTTGGCACCACGATTGCCCATGCTACACTGGATGTTCAAAGGAAACATCCCCTCTCCACATCATGCAACCAGCGCTACATGGAGTAAGTGGATAGCATTGATCACGCAACGAGCTCGACTGGGGAAATCCAACCACCCAGGAAACCTGGAAGAGATCATGGACTGGCCAGAAGGCAGAGATTTTGGAGCATCGCCTGAGGAGGTGGCTCATGCCCAAGAGGCACCACCATATAATGAGTTATCAGAAGACAAAAGGCGTTATGCTTTGTTTACTGATGGATCCTGTTGTGTGGTAGGGAGCCATCGGAAGCAGAAAGCTGCTGTGTGGAGTCCCACACGACAAGTCGTTGAGGCCACTGAAGGAGAAGGTGAGTCAAGTCAGTTTGCAGAAGTGAAAGCCATCCAACTAGCCCTAGATATTGCTGAACGAGAAAAGTGGCCGGTATTCTACCTCTATACTGACTCCTGGATGGTGGCTAATGGCCTGTGGGAGTGGCTACAGCAGTGGAAGAAGACCAATTGGCAACGCAGGGGTAAACCCATCTGGGCAGCTGCATTGTGGCAGGACATTGCTGCCCGTGTAGAACACATGGCTCTAAAGGTACATCATGTATATGCTCACATGCCCAAAAGCCGTGCCACTGAAGAATATCGAAACAATGAACAGGTAGACAAGGCTGCCAGAATAGAAGTAGCTCAGGTGGACCTGGACTGGGAGGTTAAGGGTGAGCTATTTGTAGTTCGATGGGCCCATGAGACATCGGGACATCTAGGGAGAGATGCAACATATAGGTGGGCTCGTGATCGAGGGGTGGACTTGACCATGGATACTATTGCACAGGCTATCCATGAATGTGAAACATGTGCTGCAATTAAGCAAGCCAAGCGGTTAAAGCCCCTGTGGTATGGAGGGCGATGGCTGAAATATAAATATGGGGAAGCCTGGCAGATTGACTATATCACACTCCCACAAACTTGCCAAGGCAAGCACCGTGTGCTTATAATGGCGGAAGCAACCACTGGATGGCTGGAAACATATTCTGTACCCCATGCCACTGCCCGGAACACTATCCTGGGTCTTGAAGAGCAAGTCTTGTGGTGACATGGCACCCCAGAAAGAATTAAGTCAGACAACGGGACTCATTTCTGAAACAACCTCATAGACACCTGGGCCAAAGAGCATGGCATTGAGTGGGTGTATCATATCCCCTATCATGCACCAGCCTCTGGGAAAATCAAATCATACAATGGATTGTACAAAAGACTACATTGAGAGCAATGGGGGGTGGAACCTTCAAACATTGGGATACACATTTAGCAAAAGCCACCTGGTTAGTCAACATCAGAGGATCTGCCAGTCGGGGTGGCCCTGCCCAGTCAGAATTTTTACATACTGCAGAAGGGGATAAAATCGCTGTAGTGCACATAAAAAATATGTTAGGGAAAACAAGTCTGGGTTACTCCTGCCTCAGGCAAAGGCAAACCCATTCGTGGGATTGCTTTTGCTCAAGGACCTGGGTGCACTTGGTGGGTGATGCGAAAGGATGGGAGGTCTGATGTGTGCCTCAAGGGGATTTGATTTTAGGTGAGAATAGCCAATGAATTTAAATTGCATGATATTAGTTGCTATATAACCCTGCTACTGTATGTCATCATTACTATGATTGTTATATGCTATATCAGTTGTATTACAGTAAGAATCACTTAGATCAAGCAAGAATGAACTGTGACCAAACTGTGCGAAGTGCAGTAGTGATGGAATCAGAACTGACTCCAGCATGCAACAATCCAACATTACATACCATCTTCCTGCTGAGTCCAATGTCACCTGCTCACCGCACCGCAGTGAAGCCCAATCCTGCTCTGCCGACTGAGAGGACTTCACACCATCCCTCCTGCCCAGAAAGACTGGTATTACAGATGGAGCCCAAAGTCGGGGACTAAAGGAATTCAACTAACATTTTATGAACATCACCCATAAACTAAGGGAATGATATCTGTGTATATATATATATATATCAAAGGACAGTAAAGGTGATGGTGATTAATTGGGATGTACTGGAAAGTATGGGACCTGAGCATGATGTAAATGGTATAGAATAAGGGGTGGATACTGTCCTGGTTTCAGCTGGGATAGAGTTAATTTTCTTTCTAGTAGCTGGTACAGTGCTATGTTGTGAGTTCAGTATGCCAAGAATGTTGATAACACTGATATTTTCAGTTGTTGCTAAGTAGTGTTTAGTCTAAAGTCAAGGATTTTTCAGCTTATGCCCAGCCATCAAGAAGACTGGTGGGGCACAAGAAGTTGGGAGGGGACACAGCCAGGGCAGCTGACCCAAAGTGGCCAAAGGGGTATTCCATACCATGTGATGTCATGCCCAGTATATAAACTGGGGGGAGTTGGCCTGGACGGGATTGCTGCTCAGGAACTAACTGGGCATCGGTCGGTGAGTGGTGAGCAATTGCATTGTACATCGCTTGTTTTGTGTATTCCATTTTTTTTATTATTACTATTATCATTATTATTTTCTTCCTTTCTGTCCTATTAAACTGTCTTTATCTCATCCCTCTAGTTTTACTTTTTTTTTCCCAATTCTCTCCCCCATCCCACTGGGTGGGGTGAAGTGAGCGAGGGGCTGCGTGGTGCCTAGTTGCTGGCTGGGGTTAAACCACAAGGGGAGCATTGTCAACTAGAAAATAATTTCTCATTAAGAAAGCATTAGGAAATTTTCTCAGGTAAATCTTCTTGTTACTAATGCATTTTGAATGTGTTTTACATTCTGACGTTATTCCCCCCTCCAAAATGAAAAGCTTAATTTTGGAAAATGCAATAATGGGGAGAGGGGCATGGTCTTAAGCAGTCTTGTGATGTATGGCAATTCCTGTATTAACTTGTACATCTGAGGACTCACCACAGGAATAAAATTCTTGTTCATCCTATGCATCTCTTGCATTTCATAATGTATTTTAAAATTTTTATTAGTATATTTTAAGCATTCACAAGTGACAGCATTCTCAGTGGAAACTTGAGTAGGTAACTGATGTGAATTGAAATAAGTAATTATTTAGAATTCCTGTATTTCAGTATGACTATTTCTTTGTATCGACTTGTTTTACTCACAGTAACTGAACTTTTAAAATGAGAGGTGCTCAGTTTTGGAAGATCTAAACTAGTTTTATATGTATTATTTTATGTCAGCTTTCAAACTGTATCATATCCAAACGAAAGAGAAATGCAGCAAAATGTGTGTGCAGTACTAGTAGTAGTAAAAGGCAAAGGTATCCACTCCAGAACTACAGTTGGACACCAGCATCTGTATTGTCCTTCACCTATAAACCTAAATGGGTATTTTTAAATATTAGGCTGCAACTATTCTTATAGTCATAAATCTCTCTCCCTCCCCCCCCCTTCCCTCCTTCTTTTCTCCCCTTGTATGTCAAACCTGTCAAGGGACCCTATACTGTCTTGTAGTGTGGAAGAGTAGGATATCTATAATAAAGTCTATGATGTGGTCTAAAAGTGTCATCACTTTCTTCTAAAACTTGAGGTCCATCATACTGTCCTCTGCAAGTTGGCCGTAACTGTAGTTCAGAGTTTTGCATCCTGATAAAATTGCTGCAAGTGAGTTCTAACTTATAATTCTTCTTGCCCTTTCTCTTCTCCCCCCCCAGCTTAGCTGGCCTAATTGAATACATACTCAGGACTGACAGCGATTTGCCTGGAGATAACCAATGTCTTCTGCTGAGCTTTGGACCCACACCTAAGCATCAACTGGCAGCAGTTTTTAATTACAGAATAGCTTAATGCAGCAGATTATTAAGAAGAAAGTTTAGTACAACAATATAAAAAAACCCACAAAACCAAACCTATTGTTTTTGTGATACAGCAAAAAATAGGAAATTATTTTAGATGGAAAGCGTGATTTATTTAGCTCTATCAAATAATCAAATTTTGCTCCCTGGAATGAGTTGTATACTTGCTGGGACCAGCAGGTACCATTATGTGGATGGGGCTGGAGACAATAAATGCAACTTCACATTTATTCTTATTGGTAATTCGTAAAATCCCCACAGAGCCTGGAACTTGTTTAGCATAATAGCATGACTATATTCTGAACTGTTTCCTTTAAATTTTAATGTTGGCCGTATACTAATAATCCAAATGTCGGCCAAATACTGGGAGAAAAATGTAATATATGAATATAATTGTATTTAATACTTCTCAAAAAGTACCATTTCAATAAACTGTACTTCTATTTAATTGCTTGCTTTAAGTCATTAGAGAAATTTTAGAGGTTGAAATGCAGATAGAATATGACATTAATTTGCTGCCAGAAAGCTATACTGCATGCATGCTAACTGCATACATCAACTGCTTCATATAAAGTCTCATCATTTTAGTTATTTGACTTAACATGTACTTTAACACAAAAAAAATCTTAATTAAAGCAATTAGAACAGAAAGAACAATAATTCTATGCATACAATGACATGTCCTTATAATGCATGGTCAGCTTTTGAGGTTTTCCTGCAGTTAAAGTAATCTGCTGCCAGAATTTTAACAGGAATCCCAGTAAAAGCTTCCTTTCTTTATTTTTTAAATAAAATACCCTATCAGAAAGTTTGAATAAACCTTTCAATGTTAGAATGTTGAGAATCTATTTAATTTTCTCATGAAAACAAAGCTATTTTTTATAATCGTAGTCAGTATGAGGATCTTTATATATACACAATGATTTATTTCTTACGGGGGCAAAAAATGTGTGAGGACACAGCAGGGCATAAATGATCCATTTCTGTAACTTTGGAACTAGTAGAAAAGTGCTGAACAACATGCAGAAATTCTGCTTGTGTTCTTTGAGAGAAAGTATTACTGTATCTCTGTATTGCTAATTTTTATGCCTTTTTTGCAAAGTGTGTGCATGATGCACTGAAGATAAAATTTCATGACAGTTAATTTAGCCATATTGAGAGAGAAGTTTGGATCCCAGTAGTGCTGGGAAACTTACCCCCAGTTCCTCTTTAGTTTGATCATGCCAGTGTTGATAAGAGAATCCCAATAGACCTTGTCAGGCACATCACTGTATTATACTTGTCATTTTTTCCTGTTATTTCTGAGTTAATTGCAAGTTCTCTGAGAATTTATTTGGAAACTATAACTGTAAGAAAAAAAATTTCTGCTTACGTTGCACTGTCTTCAGGACTGGGAGCTAAGATTTACGTGTGTAATAGAAATGACAAATGTTTTCTCTGTTCTAATAAACTTACCTCAATTCTATTTTAAATAAGATGCCATTTCTGTGGGCTTAGGGTTGGTTTTTTTGTTGTCGTTTCTTTTCACTGAATAGAAACAATCTGAAATTGCTGAGAACTGCTAATATTAATTTTGATTCTCACTTGTGGATGAACTGTGGAAGGAACACTGACCTCTTTTATATTTTGTTTTCTAGCTGGTAGCTGAGAGCATTGTGATGGCATTTGAGGAAGTGTGTCCAGATAAAATGGATTTGATTCACAAGAACTACTGAAAGCTCTGTAACTTGTTGGTTGATGTGGAAGAGTGGGGTCAAGTTGTTATAATCCACATGTTAACTCAATATGCATGTACATAGTTTGTAAGCCCGTGGAAGAAGGTAAGTTTGTGACTTTTTTTTAATTACGATTGTGTGCTTCCATTCTGAATTATTTCCATTGTTGGATATACTTAGTCTTTTAAGATGCATTTTTATGCAGACTTTAATAAAACTAGAAATCAAATGCATTAGTCTTAGCTCTTTAAAGCTTCACTAACACAAGGCATCCACTCTTCTGCAGAGCATGAGAATTATCCTTCCAGGCTATAACCTGTTGTAATTTACTCTGGGCATATTCCATTGGCAGAAGAGAGAGTTCTTTTTCTGTGGGTCTTTGAGTGATGTGGCTCTTTGTAGGAGATTTTTTTGTGAGTCAGAGTTAAAAAGGTTTGCCATTCTGTCCTGAAACTGGGTACAATCTGCTTTCATTGTAGATATGAATAACCAGTATCACAGCATGCTGAACATTAACAAAGCTCAGGCAAGTAATGTGCTGAGGGACTGTGTGGAGACTTGCATATGTGTTTTTGAAATGTGCAGTGTAAAAAAAAATTGGGGTATTTTCATTTTTATTATGTAAATATGAGTATACTCTTATTTAAAATTTATAAAAAGGGATATTCAAAATATAAATCCTATCAATTCTAACAACAGAAAAACTAGAGAGCTCAGGAAACTGATGCTATTAACATTGGTTTCAATAGGGATTTAACTCTGAATAACAATTTAAATTAAAAGACAGAATACTTCTCGAAAGAACAGTATAAAATTGCTCCACAGCTCTGTTTGTTTGCATTTATTACAGGCTTGGGGTGTTACTACTGTTAAGTTTTACCATTTCATCTGAAACTAATTCATGTTTAAAGATCTACATATTCATTGATATGTATACTGTTTTACAATAGTAGTTGGAGATGGACTTTGTACAGTCACATAAAAGGATGTTTGGGGTACCTACTTGTAATGAATATAAGATGATCCCAGAACCTTAGAGAAAATGTCATCATTTGATTTTTTTTAATTTAATTTTTCCCCCCCACTGTGTTTCTCTAGACTGAAGTAGTTCTGCTATAGCTCAGCTAATGTACCTTAACACTTCTGTTAAGGCATTGTTATTTCAGTGCAGATTATTGTGGTTTGTAACTAGCCTAAATAAGAACATGTCCTGGTTTTGGCTGGGATAGAGTTAATTATCTTCCTAGTACCTGGTATAGTGCTGTGTTTTGGATTTAGGATGAGAATAATGCTGATAACACACTGATGTTTTAGTTGTTGCTGAGCAGTGCTTACACTAAGTCAAGGACTCTTCAGCTTCTCATACTGCCCTGCCAGCGAGGAGGCTGGGGGTGCACAAAAAGCTGGGAGGAGACAAAGCCAGGACAGCTGACCCAAACTGGCCAAAGGGATATTCCTTACCATATGACATCATGCTGAACAATAAAGCTGGGGGGAGTTGGCCAGGGGGTGGCAGCCCGCTGCCTGGGGACTGGCTGGGCATCGGTCAGCGGGTGGTGAGCAATTGCATTGTGCATCACTTGTTTTGTATATTCTTTTATCATTATTATTATTATCCCTTCCTTTTCTGTCCTATTAAACTGTCTTTATCTCAACCCATGAGTTTTACCTTTTTTCTGATTCTCTCCCTCATCCCACTGTGGGGGGAGTGAGTGAATGGCTGTGTGGTGTTTAGCTGTCTGCTGGGTTAAACCACAAGAGAACATATTAACAGTTTTTTTAAGATTCCTCTCCCCCCCCAGCATTGGAATACAGAATGACACCAGCTATCACTGAGTTCTTTCAAACTCTGTCTTTTAATACCCTTTGGGAATGGAACTGAAATGCAGTGGCATTCTGTGTTAATAGATGTATAATTTATTATGTGAAAATAATTATAAGAAGATGTATTTGGACAAACAGCTAATTTCAGCCAGATTTAGTTTACAGCTATATTCACTTCATCTTAAATAAGCAGGGGATAAAATTATTAGAAAATTAGAAACATAGCAAAAACTTCTGAAGTTGAGTCATATTTTTGCACTGCCAGCTGGGTTCTGGAACTCCCTTTTTCATTTCAGATGAAAATTAAATTGCTTGTAAGAACACATCTTTCCAGAAAATTGCTTAAAATAAGGGAAATATTTTTAGATAATGAGACACTCAAGTAATTTTTTTTCCTAAAGTCCTTGAAGCAGAATGTTTATTACATGTTGCTTATTGAAAGAAAGTAACTTACATTCTTCTCTCCGAACTTTAAAAAGAATCAAAATTCATAATTTGCTTTGTCTAAATATACAGTTTCATAATTGATTTAATCCAGTTTTAGTCTGTGATTGGACAAAGGAAGTGTAGAAGAGGAGGATGACCTCCTGTCTTGGACTGAGAGGTTGGAGGCCTTGATGGGATTAGGTTTCTTTAAGACTGTAATATATTTTTTCATTGAAACTGGATGGACGACAGTTGTTGCTGTGGCTTCTACTGTAGGAATGCAAAAGGTTTGTGTACAAATACTGCCTGTGTCAACCTAAAATTGTTCATCAGTGGTATAGTATTAATAACACTTTGTTTCCACTTTCATGAGCTTCAATGCAAAATTTAGTTTGTCTACCTACTCAGCAATTAAATTAGCAGATTTTTTTTCTGGAGCTAGTTGAAATACATGCCTTTGTCAATAGGATCTTAGATGAACACATCAGACAACAAGGCATCTTGTGCAGTAGAAGATATTTTTAATTTAGTTTATTTGCATCATTATGGATCAGTATTTAGGCTGTTTGTATGTAAATGTATGATTTGAGGAACAATTAAGTGTTGACAAAGTAAATTGCAGTCATATCAATTGCAGTGCATTTTCCATAAGTTTTCTAACTGACATCTTTGATAAATAATGGATGCCAAGTCAAAGCCAATTATACAGTGCACTAGGAATTCATGGCGCTGTCAGGGAGAAGACTGATTGACTTAAATTTACATATTAATGAGATTTGTTAAGAGGGTGCTTGACTATACAAAATAACAGTATATTTATAGGGCATGACACTTTATAAATAAAGCTGATGCAGGAAAATGGAAATTAAACCTATCAGATTAATAAATTAAAGACTGCTAAAATGCATATTTGCATTTTTATTCACTAAAATTTACCTTACTGTTTGAGAAACATATGCTGCTTTTGTTCAAGTTGAGCTAATTCCCAGCAAGTGATGGTTTAACGTTTTGAACTGATTTCTTGTGCCTTTAGAAACCTAAAGAAAAATTTGGAAAACTTGCCAGTTATGGAGGAAAAATCCTTTTTTGAGCAATATGCTTGAAATTGTTGCAAAACTTGAACAGTTACCCATTAACCAAGAATACTTAGTTTTATATTCCTATTTTTAGCTTCTCTGAAGGGTAGAATTTTTAGCTCTGATCATGAACACTGTGAGGAAGAATGTCCTTGATTTATCCTATTAGTTTTGAAATACTTAGAGGCTGTTTTTGAAGTAGTTACTTGTGAATAGCAGTTTCTGAATAACCTTTTTTCATTAACTGTATTCAGCTTTAACATGTATTAACTGGAATGAGAGCAAGACACTCGTATTCTGGAGTGAAAATACCTGCTCAGAACTAAGTGGGAAGAACAATTCCAACAATTTTCTGGGTAATGACATATTTGATGGCAGATAACACTGTGATGCATTACAGCTTAAATGTTTTGCCCTGCCCTTTTCACAGGAGTTGTTGGGACTGCTGAGTTGTTTGCAAAATAGCTCCTGGACTATTACAGCTTACAGCCTAATACATGAAGATGTTTAAAACAAAGTTGCTGTTGGTTTGCATTAATGCATTGAGCTGCAGTCTAGCAGTTTAGGAACTGATTTTTCAAGCTGTTCAGCCATCCTTGTTTCCACAAGGAGACAAAGATCACAGGAGGCAATGACTGCTTCAGCTGTCCTGGTATATATATCTACCACCAAATGTATGTATGTGCCATGTTGGAGGGTGTCTTCTAAAAACAGCTGACTTGGTCAGAAGTTTCAACGGTCATTGTAGAGAGCAAAATGGAGCTGGGAGCTGTAGTCTCACAAAAAACCAGTGACTTTCAGGGCTACTCAGCTTCGTTTCAGACAATTGCAGGTTACAGGAATAAACTTCCTTGGTGTTCAATTAAGATTGGAAAAAAAAGGTGAATTCAGATTGCTCATGGGGTTCAGTCATAGTGAAGTTATTTATAAACCAGTACTTATGTACTAGTCTCAAGCTTACATTTTTAGGATTAATTATTGAAGTATTTCTCATTTTAAAGTGCTCAGAAGTTGAGACTGACATAACTGATGGGGAGGGGGGGGGTTAAGCCTGAAGAAAATGACCTGAAAGAATAAGGACTTTTAGGAGAAAAATAGCAAGTCTTTGAATGTATATACCTAAAGCCATGAATCATGGAAAGTAGCCTGGCTCTTGAGGAATAACAGGAAGAAAAAAATTTGAAATATTTATTTTCATTTCTAGCTCTGACAAAATATTGACTATTATTGTGTATTTTTGTGCTTATTTTAAACTGTCATCTGTATGTTTAACACAGAATTTCATCTTCCTGTTTTTAATAAG
Organism: Harpia harpyja; assembly: GCF_026419915.1. Taxonomy (NCBI): domain Eukaryota; kingdom Metazoa; phylum Chordata; class Aves; order Accipitriformes; family Accipitridae; genus Harpia; species Harpia harpyja. The sequence continues at coordinate 16,695,402 of NC_068968.1, forward strand.
TTATATGGTGTCATGGTTTAACCCCAGCCAGCAATTAAGCACCATGCAGCCACTCACTCACTTCCCCCCCACCTAGTGGGATGGGGGAGAGAATCGGGGAAAAAAAGTAAAACTCATGGGTTGAGATAAGAACAGTTTAATAGAACAGAGAAGAAGAAACTAATAATGATAATAATAACAATAATAAAATGAAAATAATAATAATAAAAGTATTGGAATATACAAGTGAATGCATGATGCAATTGCTCACCACCTGCCAACCAACGCCCAGTTAGTCCCCGAGTGGTGATTCCCCCCAGCCCCACTCCCCCCAGTTTATATACTAGACGTGACGTCACATGGTATGGAATACCCCGTTGGCCAGTCTGGGTCAGCTGTCCCAGCTGTGTCCCCTCCCAACTTCTTGTGCCCCTCCAGCCTTCTTGCTGGCTGGGCATGAGAAGCTGAAAAGTCCTTGACTTTAGACTAAACACTACTTAGCAACAACTGAAAACATCAGTGTTATCAACATTCTTATACTGAACTCAAAACATAGCACTATACCAGCTACTAGGAAGACAATTAACTCTATCCCAGCTGAAACCAGGACATATGGTTTTGGTTTTATGTGATTTTTTCATCGTTTAAGCATAAATGGATTGATATAAGGGAAAAGAAATCAATTATCTGTTTAATTTGTGGGATAGAGACTATTTTGATTGTGGTTTGGGTTTTTTTAATATTATAAATTTTGTCTATGTTTTCCTCGGGCATAATACCACAATTTTTAATATTAAAAAAGAAGTCTTCTGTAGCCCTGAATTTAGAAGCAGACTTCATTATAGATACAGCCCGAAGGAGGCTGTGACCCCATGGGAAGCCCACGCTGGAGCAGGTTCCTGGCAGGACCTGTGGACCCGTGGAGAGAGGAGCCCACACTGGAGCAGGTTTGCTAGCAGGACTTGTGACCTCGCAGGGGATGTGGAATGATTGCTGGAGGTGACTTATTGATATGTCCCCCTCTTAAGAGGAGGTGAACCTCCAGGGTGGAATGCAGTGGATATGCAAGGAATCTGTTCCATAATAATTCCCTAAGCCACATAACCTGCAACCTTAGATGTTAGCAACACCAAGGGAGCTTGGTATGCTGACTCTAAGAGAAACAACACGCAGGGTGGAGTGGAGTGGAAGCACCGTGGCCAGGCTCTGTGATATCATCGCAGGGATAGGGAACTGGAACGATAGGAACAGGAACGGTAGGTCCCTACATTGAATCCACTGAAGCAAGGAGGTAAAATAATGGGGGTTCTGTCAACCTACTGCCCTACTTCTGATTTATATCAGAAGTGCCCCGTTTTAGAGTACTGACACAGAACTTTGCTCATTATAATCTCATTATAATACCAAAACACACCTCTATCCCAAAAGCTACCTGCCTCCAAGGTGCGACTACCCCTCACTGAGCATGCGCTCTGAATTTTCTCTAGCATATACCTTTAAAAGTAAAGTGAGGAGATTTTACACCAATCATAATAAAGGTATGTATGACTAGAGTCACTCAAGCTCCACCTAAAAATAAGAAAATATAAAAGGGCTTAAGAAAGGAGGAAAGCTAGACATCATAGACAAGTCGGGAGGACATCGCTGACTTCTGGGATCAGTCAACGGGCTGAACCTCTCTCCCCCACCATAGGGATGCCTATTGGGTAAGATTCTGTGGGATACTTGGAAAGTAATGGGCACACAGTGAACAATCCAGACTCGATAGAATTGATCAATTTGTGAGCCAAGGATGTTTTGTAGGCAGCAGACTTCAAGGATGCTTTGCTAGTGGACACATATTTAGCTAACGGTAGTAAGAGCATTCCAGATGCCTTTAGAAGGCCTTGAACAGAATAAACAAGAAGACAAAAAAAGAAAGATGCCAATTAGAACACAGGTGCGCATTCCACGATAAAGGGAACTTGGCACAAAGAACCTCAATTCCACAGCTTATCTTGACCAATTAGACTGAGACAAGTTTCGCATGTTTTAGTTAATACAACCAATTATGCCTTATGTTTATGCGCGTGTACAGTGTTGTTATAACCAATCATTAGGTGTAACTAGGCGCGTGGACAGCTCATGCTAACCAATCTCTAATTTGCTTATGCGTGAACAGTAACTAGAATGAACATATAAACCAAGCTATCTTGGCAATAAAGTGGCATCTGCTTGATCATATTGATTGTGCGCAGTGTCCGTGACTTCCGCGTCAACAAGATTCAAACACTCAGCTGTACCAAGTGCTTTCCTGGGAAACGTAGAATTCTTTAGAGCTCTTTTCCTTCATAATTTAATGCGCTTGTAGTCAACTGTATTATTATTTGCACGTGCTTTGCAGACAGTGTATTTATTACCAGCAATCCAAAAGAACCTGTACTGTTGCTTTAATAAACTGTGCTGCTCATTAATCTAGCTGTGATAGTTCGTTAAACGCAACCAAACTCTCTAAGTCTGGTAATTCTCGTGCATTGAATGTGGCTAAACTGAGAGTGCAGTCTGCTATTAGTGCATCCGTCATCGTGATAGTTCAACATATTGAACACGACCGGACATATAGCGTTGAATTAGACATCACTCAGAATTTAAACCTAGCCGCCCCCGGCCCCTCTGATATCTGAGGAAAAGCTGGAATGCAAGGGGGTTTATTTCTGCCAAACTTCTTTACCCTTTAACACAACAGGGGGACCCACGCTGGAGCAGTCTGTTCCTGAAGGACTGCACCCTGTGGAAGGGACACAGACTGGAGCAGTTCATGAAGAACTGCAGCCCATGGGAAGGACACACATTGGAGAAGTTTGTGGAGGACTGTCTCCCATGGGAAGGACCCCATGCTGGAGCAGGGGAAAAGTGTGAGGAGTCCTGCCCTTGAAGAGGATGGAGTGGCAGAGACAATGTGTGATGAATTGACCATAACCCCCATTCCGCGTCCCCCTGCGCCACTGGTGGGGGGGTAGGTAGAGAATTTGGGAGTGAAGCTCTGCCTGGGAAGAAGGGAGGGGTGGGGGGAAGGTGTTTTGAGATTTGGTTTTATTTCTCATTACCCTACTCTGGTTTGACTGGCAATAAATTAAGTTAATTTTCCCTAAGTCGAGTCTGTTTTGCCTGTGACAGTAATTGGTTGAGTGATCTCTCCCTGTCCTTATCTTGACCCACGAGCCTTTTTTTATATTTTCTCTCCCCTGTCCAGCTGAGGAGGGGGGAGTGATAGAGCGGCTTTAGTGTGCACCTGGCATCCAGCCAGGGTCAACCCACTACAACTGCAAAGGATACATTTAGGATCTCTTAAACCTGGCAGCTAGCAAATTGCTTTACCATAGCTGCAGTGTCTTTATTCCTTCTTTCAAGGAATAAATAGAGTGGCATAATTTACATGGTACCTTTCCTCAGGAGGCAGGAAATTGCTGGTAGTCATAGCTTACTGAAGATATGAATAGTTTTGGGCATGGGAGGGAGAAGAAAAGAGATTTGGCATGTGTAGGACAATAAAGTGTCCTGGTTAATCCTTCTTTCCTCCAACTTTCATCCTTAATGTGCGCGAGCAATCTGCTTGCTGTGCTACTTCTTCCATGGTTGTTCCAAGCCTGGAAGCAGTTCTGCTGCCTTTGCATAGGATGAAGCCCAAGCTAGTAATTCCAGCAGGTTCTGAGGGTCCCTGAAAGCAGTCGGCTCTGATTTCTCCACACTGTTTTGTTACTATGGGGAATTCACTTGAGTGCCGAAGAGACGTGACCAAATTAATTCTACCAAATCAAAACAGAATCCTGAAGAATGAGCTTGTGGCAAAACCACCTTCTCATTCTGTGCTCTTGTTCTGGAAAGGCCTTTACTGTAGATACAACCCAACAGCCAAGATATACATGTATCTGGCACAGGAGCTATGCCAATAATCATTCTGGAACTTGGGTGCTGAGAGGCAGTGTGTTGGTACACAAAACAGCCTCTTCAGGAGTTAGTTAGATCCAGCTGGGATAGCTCTTCACAGAGCTCTTTGAGTGTCTCATCATTGATCTTTCAAGTTTCTGTATGTGCTGCTGTGATTCAAATGTTTGGGTTTTTTTTAACCATAGCCCCCAGCTTCCCTGAATAGGGGAAGTTGAATTTTAAAAAAGCACTCATAAATACTCAAAGAAAATTTCTAGAGCAGTTCTCCACTTTCCCAGAGCCTTGTTTTTCGAAGCCATGTTGAGGGCTGAGAATTATTTCCCTTCCTCATCTGCTGAAAGAAGCACAAAAAGAAAAGTTATTTTGGTTTTTTGGCATGACATTTGGCATTTGACTGATGCCTTTCCTTTAAGCAATTGCCTCAATAATTTGAACAGACTGCTGGCTCCGCTAAGATGACATAAAAGTCATTTTAGATGTAAGAGACAGATGGGATTATAGGAAGTCTCTTTTGTCTGTCTACACTGCATATACTAGAGATCCTGTAGGTTTTTCTCAGATGGGTGACTTCAATTTGCTGTTGAAAGTTGTGGGTTATTGATAATAGAAAATGTAAACACAATTGTAGGATGTATAGCTAAAACAATTTTTTTCCTACCAATCTATACAAATTTGAACAGGCAAGTCCTAAAATCACTGGAACTGTAAATACCTCAGGTAACTACCTATCTATTGGAATTACTATTAGAATGACATAAAAGAAAACCAACTGCTTGTAGTGTTCGGTTTATATGTATTAATGTGGTTTCATAGTTCTGTTGTTTATAACGGTGGAAAAATTAACCAGATAAAAGCTTAGGCTTCAGGCAGTTCTGAAAAGCAGAAACTTAAGGTTTGTCTGGATACTTAACTCTAATAATTGCCTTTTAACTTTAGTTTTAATGATTTGCATAGCCTTCTAATAACCCAAATAAATCACTTGTACAGCCTTGCAATGAGATTCAATTGGTAAATTCCTTCCAAAAACAGTTGATGCACTTTTGCTGCTTTTAGAAATAGTGCTTATACAAATTATAGACTGTGGATAAATTAGTCTTCAGTTCCATGTTTTAGTTTCTACAGGTATCGGTTAATGTATTTAGAAGAAAATCTGATTCAACATCAATTATATAAAATGTAGTATTTCAGTAATGCAGCTTTTGAATGTTCTCTGGTAATACACACCTTGCTAAGGTATTTTTCTGAGTTTCTGTTGTAATGTGGCTGTCCTGGTTTCAGCTGGGATAGAGTTAACTGTCTTCCTAGTAGCTGGTACAGTGCTATGTTTTGAGTTCAGTATGCGAAGAATGTTGATAACACTGATGTTTTCAGTTGTTGCTAAGTAGTGTTTAGACTAAAGTCAAGGATTTTTCAGCTTCTCATGCCCAGCCAGCGAGAAAGCTGGAGGGGCACAAGAAGTTGGCACAGGACACAGCCAGGGCACCTGACCCAAACTGGCCAACAGGGTATTCCATACCATGGGACGTCCCATCCAGTATAGGAACTGGGGGGAGTGGGGGCGGGGAATCGCCGCTCGGGGACTAGCTGGGTGTCGATCGGCGGGTAGTGAGCAATTGCACTGCGCATCATTTGTACATTCCAATCCTTTTATTATTGCTGTTGTCATTTTATTAGTGTTATCTTTATCATTATTAGTTTCTTCTTTTCTGTTCTATTAAACCGTTCTTATCTCAACCCATGGGTTTTGCTTCTTTTCCCGATTTTCTCCCCCATCCCACTGGGTGGGGGGGAGTGAGTGAGCGGCTGCGTGGTGCTTAGTTGCTGGCTGGGGTTAAACCACGACAGTCCAAATTCTCAATTATGAAAAAGTCTGTAATTCAGTCCCCACAAGTTACTGTCCACTACATTGTTAATTTTTTATATACATCATTATTTGGTGAAATGGAATGTTGTATGACTGAATGTATTTTAGGTTTTTGAGAAGCTGTCATGTTCCAGGGTCTTCAGTGATTATCCTTCTCAGAGTAGCCATTTCCATATTGCTTCAAAATTGTTTGAAGAAAACTAGCAGTGAACATTATACCAAGCTTTTTACTGACTTGTGAAAATTGAAGTTGCTGATACCTCTTGTAGTCTCCTTTATTGGTAAAGGCATTCCTGATCAGATTTTCTATTATATTTAGTTTTTATTTTAACAATTTTATTTAGTTTCTATGACTCTTTAGATATAATATAATTTACATTCTGTTTTTGAATTCTTGCATGCATTTACCATTGCTTTGTATGCACTTTTTCTTTGATAATTCTAGCAAAGTTACATTTTAAAAATTTCTTACTGCTCATTCAGAATGCCAATTTTATCTCCCCCTTTTGTTGTTTTCTGATTTTACTTATATGATGTAAAAGGTGTCTGTGTCTTTGAACCTAATGCATGTCTTTTATTTCATGCTCTTTTTGGGGATTCTTCATGTGCACAAAGCAAGCTTCAAAGAGCCTTTCTTTTTTTCTTGGCTATGTCAGCCCTTATTATAATACAAATTCATTTTGCTTTTGTTTGTACTTTCTTTTTTGATATCTAGACTCATGTAAAAAGAACCATACTAGTTTACCGACTTACAATTCTGGTTCAGTTCTTTAAATTTGCTCCTACAGTAAGTAGTTCCTATGGTGACACTTCATCTACTGTACTTCAGTTTATCATGGTCAATTCTACATTGTCAACAGGTGTTTTTAATAATGACTTCATGTCCACCTCAGTCTTTTGGGTTCAGTTTTATTTTGCTTAACCATTCTCCCTGTTAAGTAGTATCGCAAAACACTCAATGATGGAGGTTATCATTCCAATGTTCCCCACTCTAAATATTCCAGCTTGTAATTTTAAAATTTTGAGAATTTTCTTCTTATTTTAATATCTGGCAAAACACAATCTAAATTAAATTGGTCTGTAGGATTATGCAAGACCTTATATGAAGTAGACATATGAAATTGATTTTCTCTTATTATACAATGTTAACCTTGCTTCGAGAAATTAGTCTAGAAAAATGACTGAGATGTTACGTAAAATAAAAGATGAAACAGAAAGCTGCAAGTTAAATTTAAGCATATCAGAGTCTTGTGGTATAATGATGCATACTCAGAGCTTTTTAATAGCCTTTCTCCATAAAGAAGTTTGCTTTCTAAAACAAACAAACAAAAAACTTTAGAGATTTCTTCCCCATACTGTTCTTTTGAAACTTCAGCTTGCTTGATTGCTGAATGAACGGTCCATGTGTCAGATTAACTCTGGAATACCTCTGTGATCTTTAAGGAATGGTAGTTAGGCTTTTTCTTTGTTTTAAACATTGATAGCTTAGGAGAAATATTTACTCCCTTTTTGTAGTATAAATGAAAAGTAGAATTATGTTGAACTCTCACAGTAGTCTCTGTTTTGGTTTCAGCTTTGGCCATGTTTGACTTTCCTTCCTCTTTCCTAACACCATGAGTTTACTCTTGCATAGAAGCTTACCTCTGCACCAGTGAGGGGTGTTTCACCTTCAAAAATTGTACATTTCATACAAGTTGATCAGGCTGTGAATGTTACTTGTTACAGTAGTTAAGCACTCCAATGACTTTGACATAAATCTTACAACACCATGCTATTTAGAAGCTTCATTTGAATGTACTAGAGATTAGGTTGCAGACCTGAGACCATTTAGAAGGTGAAAAAGTGCAAAGGAAATGTTTATCTATTATTTCTCTTGTTTATGAATGAGTGCTCACTTTTAACGTTGTATATTTCTTTGAAAAATAAAAAAGTGTTTGTATTTTTAATGCAGATAGCAAATTACTTATAACTATGCATAATTTCAACTAAAACCAGATGTTTTTCATGCTGTTCCTCAATTTGAAAAGGAAAAATACAAAGTGCAGCTTTACTAAAAGGCAATTTCAAAAAAAGTATGTAATAGGATGATATTTTTGCATTTAGAACGTTTCTCTGTCCTCTTTTTGTTATTTCTAACTTGCTTCTGGAAGCTGAACTTGTATTACTTAGTAGAGTGGTTTACATCTTTGTTACCAAGTAAATAGAATTCAGTTCTGCAAAACATATTTTGGAAGCTGATAACATCTTTTACAATTAATTATTTATGGCTTTTTCTTTTGCATAGATGCTTTTAAAATTAATAATTTGTTTTGTCTTAAACAGAAATTGTAGTTGCTGAAAGTGTTGTTGTCATTAAGAAACTGCTGCAAACCCAGCCAGCACATCATGGTGAAATTATTAAGCATATGGCCAAACTCTTGGATAACATTACACTGAGTATTTGTGTACAGTGTCTTATTTTCCTTGTTGACTGATAAAAATCACACCATTTCCTTTGAATTTGGACCATAAATGGAAATAGATATATTAGAGAAGTACAACGTAATTTTTTATTTTTGACTTTTTGTAAAATATAATTTTTCATGATTTTAAGGAAGAGGAAATAGAAGTTATCAGATGACATCAATTTGTGCCTCAAATCTGGGAAGCTATTTTGAAAGAGATACCCGGAAATGTTGAGTATTGCTAGTACCATTAGGCCAAGATAAAAATGGAGGTTTAGCCTTTAGAATGTGGAGTGGGTAAGTTGAAATGAAAATAAAGGCAAAGCAGCACTTAACTTGAGGATTTTCAACCTGTTGTCTTACCGATCTGGAGTGGAGTTTAAAAAAACTTTATTCTAAATCTTTTTCTTTACCCCCAAATCACCTGACCTTTCCATGTTACCAGACACGCTGCTGTGAGCGTGTTGCAATGCTCCTTGAAGTCACATTTTTATCTTCTGGATATTTAAGATTCTGTGGCATTTAACAGTAAAATTTGCATTATTGTCTATTACCTAAACTTCAATTTAATATAAGGATAGATATGTCAACATTTACTACCCAAATTCTCCTCACACTCCCAGTTATTGATAAAACATTTAGTGGTCTATCCTAAATTATAGTGTAGGGCTGAAAACCATTAGCTACATATGAAATCATACCCCAAAGGTGACAGAATTTGATCTGTCAATAACTATTTTTCTGTAGATGCTATAAATAGGACTGTTCAGTTTCATATAATTACACATTTATTGATGATGGAACAGTAAATAGTTTCTAAATCATTGAATCTTCTATTTTCCATAGTTTAATTTGGCAAAGTTTGGAATATTAAAAGAAATGTGGTCTTTTCAGTCCACGCTTACTGAACAGATTAAACAAATAGGTCTTTGGCCGCTAAGAGCTGATGATCAAACTTCATAACTGATGTAAAGAAAATATAATTCTACTGGATTGTTCATAACCAGAATCTAAAGAAGCTATGAGATACTGCTGCTAATTACATATCAAATAAGTATTACCTATTTTGTAATGATCACCTGTGTTTTCAGAAAATTTGTGCAATGTTTTGATTGATAATTACAATCTCATGGATTGTATATAATCTTATTGTACACATCTTCTGGCACTTCTCCAAATGAGTTTGTCATCTTATTTCCAAATATTTATTATACAAGAGAAAATAGTTGTTTTATAAATATTCTGTCTAGCACTTATAAGAGTTTTGTAGCTATTTCATACAAGTAATACTTCTGAGTAAATATTTCAAGTTTTAAATACAGACAATTTTTTTTAAAGAAAATCCTTTTTTAAGTTGGATAAGGGGAAAAAATAAGACATGCAGTACTTGAACTACTGTGATGTACTAACATTCTACAATAATGAGGTCGTACAGAAGATGGTAGGTAGTAGAACAGCCTGTGGAACAGAACAGTCATAGGAATAAACTAAAAATCAAAATCTGAATCTGAATCCTGCTTTATTCAAGAAGAATCAGTGATAGTGATGCTGTAGGCTCTTCAGGATGGGTGTTGTACATCTTGTTTTACATTTTTCCCTGTAATTTTTGAATAACAACTTCCAGAAATTTATCTTCCTTGGTACATTTAGGACTTTGGATTAAAGAATAAATTTCAAAGAAGTTCATGTTTATAATTTTTGAATAGCCTTCCTGATGCCATATCACTATCCTGAAATAACTTGCACCTCTTGTGTTTAAAAATGGATGTATTCCTTCAGACACTTCTGAAAAGGATAAGCATATTTTTCCATATATTTAGGAAAGTGATATTTGGATTATATAATTACTGAAGATATGAGTTTAAAATTTTGACACTTAATAAAGCATTACTGGAATTCCCGAGATCTGCACGTGTATTTTAAACATTGATCTCACTGTGCAAGAATGGGTTGTGAGTTGATATAACACAGTTGCCTTGGTTTTTGTCTGCTATAAGATGTAGAGACACAAAGCAAGGATTCCTGACCCTTATTTACATAGACATACAATATACATACATACACACACACTTTTGTACACAAACATTTTACACTGATTTTTCTTTTATCTGACCTCTTCTGTTGGGGAAAGTTTTTCTGGGCTCACTTTTAAATTGGGATTGAAATTTAAGGGACCTACCCTATTCCTCTATGCAAAAGCATACCACTGTCTTTAAAGGATTCTTGCATTTGGACATAGGAGAAGCAGCCAAATGATATGATCTTGAATGAACTTGAAAGTAACTGGAGGGGTGGGGGAGTATGGGCAGAGAAATTCTTTGGTGCTTCTTAGAATTGAATTTAAATTAATAATATGTAAAACACAGCAGAAAACATGAACAGAAATAAATACAATTAAATAGAAAAGCACTGTGGTGGTGCATTCCACCCCTCCTGGGCTGCTCTACGATCTCAGGAATTCCCGTTAGGCCTTAGCATTTATGTAATGATTTGGGCGGTTAAGCGTCCCTTGACCATACCAGGAACTCTTGCATGGCTAAGGTGGGGAGCGGCACTGACTGTACCAAGGACTCCTGTTGCTTGGCAGAGGCGGGAAGGGGAGCAGGAATAATTAGTCATTCCCTGACAGCCTTGGAGCATTCCTTATCTGAATCCTAGCTTGTGTGAAATGGTACCAGTGTTACTGGAATTCCAGTAATTTGCTGATGACTAAAGCCAATCATCTTGCGAATCTATAAACAGCGGTACTAAGTGAGGCCCTTTGAGCTCTCCTGGACCGCAGGGGGCTGTGACCAGCATCTATCTCCCTCTGAGGGAGGCGCCTCTCAGAGCTCACTAACTCTTCAGTTTGCAAAAATTGGAGGACTGTTGCTGAAAGCTGATGACAGGACCTGGGCTGATACCCTTCACTCTGCGAGGCTCAACCCTTCGCCCATTGAGAAAATGCCGAGACATTTGACATGAATATTTCACTGAACTTGAGGGGAATTTTTAACAGGTATACCTTTGTTTATATATATATCTCAGTGTCTGTGTGCATGCATGTGTGAATTGACCCGGGTATCCTATAGCAAGTATAGTATAAATATTGCCCTTTCTAAATCTTGTGATTCACCTCAAACTGTGAATGAACCTCAGACTGCTACACACATAATCCCTTTAGACATAAACCATTGACCAATTCTGGGACTAGGAGTGGATCCAGCCGCACCTAAGTTCCATCAGGAGTTTAGAAAGCAAGGGGATCTTCTCTGAACCTCATGACTCAACAGGAGGGTCTCCCCTACCTTTTTACATCCCCGATCTCTGTGCAAATCATAGAAAATCAATTCTAATTCGATTTTCCTTTGCATGTTTCTCTCTTACCCTTTTGCGTCTTCAGTCTCTGTATAAATAATTCTAGTTTGATTCTAACTTGATTTTCCTTTGTACGTTTCATCCATGTATTAAGTAATAGAGTGAACCTTGCCATTGAACTTTGTGAAGTCGCGCTTTTTATAAATTCCTATTAAATCACTTTTGTTAATACCCTTGACAGTGATTCTTTAAGCGGTCCAAACCACTCCCTTTTGCGACAAGCACTTAAGGTAAAACTGAAGTTTTTGATTGTTCTGCCATGTTTTAGTTTAGGTAAATGGTGAACACTTGGCTACTAAAATAAACAAAATTGGTGTAAACTGGATGGAATGACATTTTGGGTTGGTGCCTGAATTTGTTGCATTCATGTTGTTATAAATTTCACTTGCATTAGCCTGAGATTGTGATTGTCAATGATAAGGTGCCTAAAAATCTTTCATAGCACTGTTTCTTTCAGGTATCCAATCTGAAATTTACTCATTCTTGTCTTCATCTTCATCTTGTCTTCATCTTCTTCATCTTCAGAAGCCATTTAGAAAGTGATAGGATGGATAGTAAGATAAATATATCTGACCAGCTATAAGAAATATTAGAAAGCTCAGTTAACAACTACTGAGCTCTTATAGACCACTGACTCTTATTTACAATAAATCTTAGGACTAGGTCTGTTTCAGTTTGTCCTCTAATTGATGTTTCTTATGTATCTGAAGAGAATGCTTGTCTTCCTTCATGTTTGTACCTTAAACTTATCTTGGGTGTGCCAAGGCAAAGATCTATGAGATCTATTTTGTGTCTGATATTTGCTGAGTACCTAGACATGTACATAGTACAACTCAATCTAGCTGTATTCCAGCTCCTTTCCTCCACATACTTCAAAAGCTGTAACTGAAAAATGCAGGTCTGTTGGTGTTCTGAAGATATTAAATAAGAGAATAATTGGATCTCTTTAAACTTCTGTTTTTAAAAAATCATAAAAATGTTCCCATTTGGCTGTTAAAGCGTTAATATGTCATCATGCTTTACAATTTAATGACTTAGTAAATTGTGGGCCAGAGATCTAAGCAGTGCTAGGTGTTCACTCTGAGGTAGGCATAATTAGTTTTGTCTATATAGTTTTTAGAGTGACAGGAGTTTAAAAAAATATATATGTAGGAAAGGGGCATTTAAAGAAGGATGATACTGGTTGAGTCCAGAAGTCCACCCTCCAGAAGTGGGGTGAGCAGAAGTGCACATAGTAGTCAGAGTATGAAGGAGACATTTTATGCAGTGAGATAATGATATTTGTTTTGTATTTTTTCTCTTATTTTCCTGGGGTTGTCTGCCTTTTGACTTCTGCAGAACATAGACTTAAAAATTCTACAATTCTCTGAAAATATTCATGATCCCAGTATGTGTAGAACTGTTTTTTCTGAACTCCTGTTATTAATGTTTCAAGGCCAGCTGCATCACTTCTGCCCAATTTTTAAGTAACACTAATAAGTCATCTTCAACTGTTCAGGCTCTGGTTTAGTTTAGATTACCTTGAATAATTTTTTGTCAACAGACTTTGTCTCCTCCCTAGATAGTCCTCTTCTAGGTTACTTGCAAATCTGTTGAGCAGCATGTTTTCCCCTATAGGTCCCTGTGGGACATCTGATGATTGCCATCCATTGTTAACTGTTTTTCTGTCTTTTCTATTTTCTAATCCTTTTTTATTCATGAGAGTGCCTTTCCACTCTGTAAAGAATTACTTTTTCAAAGATGTTGATGAGAGGCTTTTTCAACAGTAGATTATATGACACATATTTGATGAGAGAATATTCTAAAAGAATTTTAAAAGAATATTCTCTCATCAAATGTGTCATATAGTTGTATAGTCTACTCTTTTTTAGAAAATATCTCTCCTTAAAAATACCTATGTTCCAGAATTTGTCTAAGTGCAAATACTTGCAGATTTAATCTGAATTAAGTTTTAAAGTGGATTGGTTAGACTACATTGATTAAACTGGATTAACACGAGACACTTCTTTTCCATTCAAAGTATGTGTAATTGATTTATCTTAATTAATTTTAAGAATGAATAAAGCTAAAACAACCTAACAAGAAGTAGCTCTGAGTCTCGATGATGTTCTCCATTTGTGTATTTCCTCATATAAACAAGCTGCATAGTCTCCAATTTAGTTTCTCCCTTTTTCTTTTTAGAAAAATAATTTATGATGGTACCTTGTACCCTGTAGTGATTGCTGTCTGGGTGATGGGAATCTTTTGTAGTTCTGGTGTGACTTTTCTCCAGACTTTTTCTTTATAGCATTACTGAGCCAGTTTTTTTCTTTTGATAGCTAGTGAATTCTGACATCCTTGATTTTTGTTACAGACTTATTCCTAGTTCCTTCTAGAATATGAGTGAGAATATGAGAGAAGTCTGAAGTGTTTTCTAATCTGGAGATGGGGAGGAACACTTCCTGATGTGATAAAAACAGGATAAAGAGTTGCAAATTTAGAGGAAAAATAAGATAGATGCATGTAGCTTTGGAGAGCTTAATATTTGGGGAAAAACATGTCACTTATGGAAGCAATTAAGAATTATTAATTACTGGGAAGATGATGGCTGGGTTGAGATTCTTATTACTAGAGTTTGTGACTGGGAGTTTTTGATGCTTTTTGCTCTGTCCGTTCATCCAACAAGAACAAACTTAAGTTCCTCTGCAGTATTCCTACATAAATACTGCTTATTGCTGTGCTTCTCATATGGCTTCACATCAGAGGCAGCTTGCTTTCTTTAATTAAGTTCTCTTTTCCCTCGATGTTGGGAAGGTGTCACAAGGTATGACATTTACTTAAATATTTCAGTTCTGCAAGCTTCAGATTCTAGCCACATTTTTGTTCCTAGGGAGCACTTTAATAATGTATTTTTAAACTTTTATGTAAGTAATGCCTTAATGAATGTGGCGGGTTGACCCTGGCTGAATGCCAGGTGCCCACCAAAGCCGTTCTATCACTCCCCCCTCCTCAGCTGGACAGGGGAGAGAAAATATAACAAAGGGCTCGTGGGTCGAGATAAGGACAGGAGAGATCACTCACCAATTACCGTCACGGGCAAAACAGACTCAACTTGGGGAAAATTAACTCAATTTATTACCAATCAACCAGAGTAGGTGTGAGAGACTGAAAGAGTTAATGTCTCAAACATTGTGGTGGGGCAAGTTCTGCTTAAAGACAAACCCTGCACAGCAAGGAACCAAGGTGAAAAGCCCATCAGCTCAGACATCAGCAACAGGAGGGGGAGGGCGTGCTGGAGGGTGCGCAGCTCCCTGTTCTGATAAGCTGTTCTGATACAAAGATCAAACAATGCCCCTGTCTGCAGGGAAGGAGAAGTTACTCCACAAACGACCCCCAAGCCCAAAGGCTCACAAACTGCTCATTAACCTGACAAGTTCGGGTGCCCACCCGAAGGAGGGGCAAGGATGATAAAAGGGCACAAACTGAAGCCCCGGGTGTGCAAGCCCACCGGGACTGGACCCTTTGGCTGACTGGACCCCTCGGCTGACTGAACCAACGCTGGACCCAGGACCGGTGAAATCTCTCTCTCTTCCTTTTTCTCTCTCTGTCTTCTTCTCTCTTTCCTTTTCCTTTTCCACAATCCTGTTGCCAAAATCCGGAATAAAACTCTTTAACAGCAATGAGAATTTAAGAAGCAGGCACTCTATTGCAGCGCTGGGCACACGGGAATCGCTCCACCTATCATGTGCACCTGTCTGGTTTAACTATGCAGGTTAAATACACACCTGTTATACATATTCACTAGATTTCCAAAAAATGTTATACATAATCATTAGTTTTCCGGGAAACTATTAACATATGTAAATGTCCTTTACGCAGGCACATTGAAGGTCTCTGGTGGTCTTCAGAAGCCCTCTGGTGGTCTTCCATAGTCTTCCTCACTTGTCCGCTTCTTGACCTCTCTTAGGTGATTCTGCGCAGTACGATTCTTGCCATCATATATTAGATTACACAAAAGTACATTCTATGTTAATTCCTTTTCAATGATTGGTCTTTTAATCATACCACCTTATTAATATTTTTATGTTAAAACAATCATTGGTTGATCTCACATAATCCATTAACCAGAACTTTGATCAAAGTAGGGTTTCTAAGCAACAAAACTAAGGTCCATAATGATTTCTTAAAACAAACCACTATAATTAATCAATCTGTGTTAAAATTCTATGGTTAACTGACTGTCAACAATACTTGTATTCTTATGATTATGCTTAGCACATGTTGTAATGTTCCTTAAGTCTCTATAACTGCGTTACAAACTTCACAGTAATGTTCCTTATCAAAGTATTTGCAACAATCCCTACACCTCATCCGTTTAAAGACATAAACCGTTGACCAAGTCTGAGACTAAGAGTGGATCCAGCCACCCCTAGACCCTTCTCTGAGGAGGAGTCTAGAAAGCAAGGGGGTCTGCTCTGAACCTTGTGACTCAACGGGAGGGATCTCTTTATTCCCTGAATTGATGTATATGGTTACACAGTTTACAGAAGTAGTCTTATGCCAATTCCTCTTGTGAGAAAACCCTGCCACCTACTACCATGCCTCCCCAGTTCAGTTTCCTTCTGTCATGAATAAAATCTTTAACTGATCGTTTGGTGTCATTTCACCTTAATTTAGCCCGAGGGAATTTCAAATTAAACACGACTCCCTGGTCTGTCCAGTCTGGGTCGTGACAACAGGGTAATGAGAAAATAAAACCAAAACTCAGAACACCTTCCCTCCACCCCTCCCTTCTTCCCAGACACAACTTCACTCCCGGATTCTCTACCTACCCCCCCCAGTGGCGCAGGGGGATGGGGAATGGGGGTTATGGTCAGTTCATCACACGTTATCTCTGCCGCTTCATCATCCTCAGGGGCAGGACTCATCACACTCTTCCCCTGATCCAGCGTGGGGTCCTTCCCATGGGAGAGTCCTCCACAAACTTCTCCAACGTGGGTCCTTCCCATGGGCTGCAGTTCTTCACGAACTGCTCCAGCATGGGTCCTTTCCACAGGGTGCAGTCCTTCAGGCACAGACTGCTCCAGCGTGGGTCCCCCACGGGGTCACAAGTCCTGCCAGAAAACCTGCTCCAACATGGGCTCCTCTCTCCACGAGTCTGCAGGTCCTGCCAGGAACCTGCTCCAGCGTGGGCTTCCCATGGGGTCACAGCCTCCTTCGGGCACCCACCTGCTCTGGCGTGCAGTCCTCCACGGGCTGCAGGTGGATATCTGCTCCACCATGGACCTCCATGGACTGCAGGGGGACAGCCTGCCTCACCGTGGTCTTTACCACGGGCTGCAGGGGAATCTCTGCTCTGGTGCCTGGAGCATCTCCTCCCCCTCCTTCTTCACTGACCTTGGTGTCTGCAGGGCTGTTTCTCTTACATATTCTCACTCCTCTCTCTGGCTGCCGTTTCTGTGCTGCAGCAACTTTTTTTCCTTCTTAAATATGTTATATCACAGAAGCACTACCACTGTCACCAATTGGTTTGGCCTTGGCCAGTGATGTGTCCGTCTTGGAGCCGGCTGGCATTGGCTCTGTCGGACACAAGGGAAGCTTCTAGCAGCTTCTCACAGAAGCCACCCCTGTAACCCCCCCTACCAAAACCTTGCCACACAAACCCAATACAGCAGTCTTTCAAAACAGTAAGCACAAGAAGATAATTTTAAGATTTATAAAATACAGCTACATAAAAGTATTTCAGGACCTTCAGACCTTTCTGTCTGTCCCAGCAACTTTTTTTCCTTCTTAAATATGCTATCACAGAGGCGCTACCACTGTCGCTGATTGGCTCAGCCTTGGCTGGCAGCGGGTCCATCTTAGAGCCGGCTGGTATTGGCTCTGTCAGACACAGGGGAAGCTTCCAGCAGCTTCTCACAGAAGCCACCCCTGTAACTGCCCCCCTGCTACCAAAACCTTGCCACACAAAGCCAATACAATGAACAGTTCTTTTAGTTTGATCATTTTTTTACTTCCTCTAATATCTATGTAATGTTTTAGCATTTGGGAGGAATACGTGGCCTTTGGGACATTGTGATCAGGGACACTGTACACTGAACTTGAAAAATACTCAGATTGAATAAAACACAATTTAAAAAACCTTGTACACTATATAGGACATGGCAGTCATCAGTGGAGAGCCTTTTTAAAGGAATTTTATGGGTAGAGGTTCAAATAATGGAGGAGTCCTTGAAGGTCTACCATTTCAAAACATAAAAAACCCAACACTTGTGTTTTACTCCTATTCTTTCTTGTATAACTTTTCTTCTCATTGCCAGTCTGACATTTCACATCAACATCATTCCTCTTTCCATTTCTGATACCAAGTAAAATTTTAAACCTTGCTAGGTGTCCTGGTTTCAGCTGGGATAGTTAATTTTCTTTCTAGTAGCTGGCATAGTGTTATGTTTTGGCTTCAGTATGAGAAGAATGTTGATAACACACTGATGTTTTCAGTTGTTGCTAAGTAGTGTTTAGTCTAAAGTCAAGGATTTTTCAGCTTCTCATGCCCAACCAGCGAGAAGGCTGGAGGGGCACAAGAAATTGGGAGGGGACGCAGCCAGGACAGCTGACCCAAAGTGGCCAAAGGAATATTCCATACCATGTGACATCATGCCTAGTATACAAACTGGGGGGAGTGGGGCTGGGGGGGCAGATCGCTGCTCGGGAACTGACTGGGCATCAGTCAACAAGTAGTGAGCAATTGCATTGTTCATCACTTGGCTTGTATATTGCAATCCTTTTATTATTATTGTCATATTATTATTCTTATTATTATCATTATTAGTTTCTTCCTTTCTGTCCTGGTAAACTGTTCTTATCTCAACCCATGAGTTTTACCTTTTTTCTTCTGATTCTCTCCCCCATCCCACTGGGTGTGGGGGGAGTGAGTGAGTGGCTGTATGGTGCTTAGTTGCTGGCTGGGGTTAAACCACGACACTAGGCATTCAGGATTTTTCTGGATGCAGAGAATTAGACCTAATTTGCAATTTGAATATCTCCTTGTTTTGTGAACTACAACAGCTTTTGAATTGTGCTGCTTAGAGTGATCTGCAAAATCTTTATAGATGTCTTTAACTGCTGTAAGGAACCAGAATCTTGCTTTGAACATAGAGGGTCTAGCTGGTTTTATTTTTTAACTATTTATTTTCCTCCAGACAGGTAATGGATTAAAATGGCAGTAGAAACTGCCTTCTTGTACTAAGGCTTAAAAAGTGCCCTTAACCACTTGCTCAGGGCATATAGAATAAAATATCAGGCAAAGAAATTTACAGCCCTGTTTGCCTTTGAGGATAATGCAGTGCAGGGCTGAATAATGAAAGTATTATTTCCCACATTTTTGTCAATTCAAGGTCCCTACTTAAGCTATACTGGAAAAGGCAATGAAGGTCTAGAAGTGACTTCATTTCTTGTTTGCTGTTTTGAATGCCCTGGAAACAATGGCTGCAGGATCATGCACTTGATATTGAGGACTGGTAGACTTAAACAGGGGAAAAAAGTCTGAAAATATTATGTGATTTTTGACCCCAAATGAATCCAATGACACAGAAACATTGGGTTCATCAGTTCCACATATACTTTTCATTAAAAATGGCTTCTACTCAGGTTTGTTTCAAAAAGTCTCTAATTGATATTGATTCTTGTTGCACAAAATTGTTTAACTATATAGTATTTACGTAGTAAGCTAACCACCTGGTTAAAAGGCAGTCTCACGAGATATTTCGTCTGTCTTCCATTGTCACTGTTTTTAAAATTAAGCTTTGTTTCATTTATTCATTTTACATTCTAATGTTTTTTACTCTAAGAATTACATTTTACAAACTGGTTTAATACAAGGGAAAAAACTTTAAAGAATAAAACAGTGTATGTTTAAATATTTCATTGTGGTTTTAAAGTGTAGTCCAGGATTTGACTATGAAAAGTACAATACTGATGTTTGTCTTTCATAATTAATGCTATTTTTGAAATTGGTCTGCTCTGCAAGCTATTTTTGCTTTATTAAAAGACACTAATAGGAAAAAGAATGTTTCTAACAGGCTGCTGCCCAACCTGTGGTAGTTGGTGATCTCTTGTAGAATTCTGATTTTTTAACAAGTCTGTAATGAAGTATATAAGAAAAATAAATCTAGCATATATGGGCAACTCCAGATTTCAGTTATTTAGAGGTATCTATCTGTACAGCAGGCAACTTGAACTGCTCCAATACTGGAAAATTTAATGTACCACTCAATTACTATTCTTTAGCCCAATGTGTTACATTTTAAAAGAAATCAAATCTGATTACAACTGAAATATTAGGAATATAGAGTTGTGGGGTGTAACCATAGTAGATAAAGAACTTAAAGAATGTGCAGTACTGTACTTTTAGCTGATTATCGTTGGCTTATATTTTCTTTTAAGAAGCCAAGAAGATTTGCTTCTTGAAAACTCCCTACCTTTCCCATCTTGATAACAAACTGAAAGACCAATCATTGAAAAGGTTGGATTTCAAAAGAGAACATAGTATACATTTTTATGCAAACTAATATAGATAGTGATGAGAATCATACTGCGCAGAATCAGCTAAAAGAGGTCAAGAAGCGGACAAGTGAGGAAGACTATGAAAGACCACCAGAGGGCTTCTGAAGACCACCAGAGACCTTTGCTGCGCCTGCGTGAAGAGACATATACATATGCTAATGATTTACTGGAAAGTTGATGATTATGTATAACATTTCCCAGAAACTTAATGAATATGTATAACAGGTGTGTATTTAACTGTATCGTTAGACAAGACAGGTGCACACGATAGGTGGAGCGATCCCCCCGTGTGCCCAGCGCTGCAATAAAGGAGTGCCTGCTTCTTAACTTCTCATTGCTGTTAAGGAGTTTTATTCCGGATTTCGGCAACAAATGTAAAATAATAGATTGGAATAATAGTTGGTTCCCATTGTAATTCTGACACACAGATATTCAGATAGGAATTACCAGCTGTCATGGTTTCAGCCCAGCCGGTAACAAAGCACCACACAGCTGCTTGCTCACTCCCCCCGCCCCGGCCCCGGTGGGATGATGAGGAGAAAATATAAAGAAAGGCTTGTGGGTCGAGACAAGGACAGGGAGGGATCACTCACCACTTATGGTCATGGGCAAAAGACAGGCTCAACTTGGGGAAGAAACAAAATCAATTTATTTTCCTACAAGTCAAATCAAAACAAGGATATTAGGAAGTAAAACCAACCTTAGAACACCTTCCCCCCACCCCTCCCTCCTTCCTGCCTCAACTCCACTCCCAGTTCTCTCTACCTCCTTCCCCCAGCGGTGCAGGGGAACAGGGAATGGGGGTTGGGGTCAGCTGGCCACACATTGTCTCTGCTGCTCCTTCCTCCTCGGGGGGAGGACTCCTCACTCTTCCCCTGCTCCAGCGTGGGGTCCCTCCCACGGGAGACAGTCCTTCACGAACATCTCCAACGTGAGTCCTTTCCACGGGCTGCAGTTCCTCACAAACTTCCCTGGCGTGGGTCCTTTCCGCGGGCCGATCTTCGGGTCCTTTCCGTGGGTCGATCTTCAGTCACACACTGCTCCAGCTCTGGCTTTCCCATGGAGTCACGGCCATCTTCAGGGGCCTCTGCTCCACTGTTCACCTCCATGGGCTGCAGGGGCATCAACCTCCTCAGGCACCCCTGTTCCCCTTCCTGTTCCTGTTCCCCACTGACCTCAGTATCTGCTTAGGTGGTCCTCTCACACTCCAATCCCCCTACTTACTACTGCAGGTTCCCCTTCTTAAATATGTTATCCCAGAGGCACTACCACCGTCACTGATTGGGTCAGCCTGGGCCAGAGGCAGGTCCGACTTGGAGCCAGGGGAGCTTCTGGCAGCTTCTCACAGGAGCCACCCCTGCGGCCCCCTCCCCCACTACCAAAAAAATGCACCACACAAACCCATAACACCAACATATGCTGGAAAAGTAATTAAAATGTATCTGTAAGATGGTAAGAATTAGTGCTTTGAGAACCATAATGCTGAATTTCTCAAGCTTGTCTTTTCCTATGAATCTTACCTAAGGCAGAACTCTCACTGACTTAAGTGTAAGCTTATTAAAAAATATCACTGTATAGTGTAGGGAGTAATGGAAAGCGTTAGTACAAATGTTTTTTACTTTAAAAAAAAAGCAGCAAAATTAGCTGAAATTGCAATTACAGTTGGAAGCTTTCCTTTGACTTTATTTTTTTCTAAACTACAGTCAGTCATTTGACAGGATAGAACAGTCATGTTTTTTTCCCTAATATTTCAAAATCTGTTGAACAAGAGTCTATATAGAACTTGAGAGCACCATAGTCTGTAGATGCTATGCCAGACATGCTTCTGCCTAGAAGAATTTTCTCATCACATACTTCCTTCCTTCCTCTCAAGGAAAGAGAACAATGTTATCAGGGAGGTATGTAACACAGATGCAATTTTTAATTTGACCGCCAGGTAATATAGGCTAGCCCACCTTTGAGAAGAGTGTATGTATATTACTTCAATTAACTCCTAACTACTTCTAGCTAAACTCTGCATGGAGTGTGAGCTTCTGCTTCCTTCTGTGCTGTTCCATTCTGCTTTCCCATCGTCTGTGACAGTACAGTGGCTTTTGAAGTCTGCACCATACACTGGGAGTTCATCTTACAACTGCTACTGCCAGTTATTTCAGTGAAACACAGTCAAGTAGCTCCAAAACAATAAGACCTGTGTGAAGTTTCTGGTCAGAGTGTTTTCTGTTAAGGAGTTAGATCCTATTCAAAAATTGAGAATCCTAATTCTGAACACCTGTCTCTCCAAAATTCTGTGTTCAGCTGGCCTTGGACATTTGCAGAAATATGAATCCTACTGTCATAAAAGTTTAACTAAAAATGAAGGAAAGATAGCAATAGTCGTAATGAAATTCTTGTGCTTTTAGACGAGATGGGAGGAGTTGAGGAAGCTGTATTGTTGGAAACCATTTCTTTATGAATATAGTCACAAAAAGCACTGTTGTGTTTCAACATGGTGTTTAGCATAATCTGGTGGCAAGAATTCCCAACTGCACATTGAAGGCTTGGATTCTCTTCCCGACTGTCACCAGCTTGTACTGTGAACGTGAACACATCACTTCTGTGTGCCTCTGTTTCCATTCCTGCTCTGTCTTGTCAACTTGTAATGCATGGTTTTTAGGGCAGGATCTGCATCTTACATGTGTATGTATACTCAGTCTACCATGGTGGGCATGTTGAACAGTATTAAATTTGGGTCTGTATTTCTTGCATGGCAATTGTGTTTAAACAGCATTTTGTTTAACTTGTTACTGAACACAGACATGTACAAGTACGCAAGTAGTCTTTGTTGAATGTGTTAACTTAGAGTACGTAATGTTTTCTCAGGTTCCTGTAGTAAGAGCCAGCATTCTCTGGCTTATCGGGGAGTACTGTGAATGGGTTCCAAAGACTGCATCTGATGTTTTGAGAAAGACAGCCAAGAGTTTCACTAACGAAGATGACCTTGTAAAGTTGCAGATCTTAAATTTGGGAGCAAAACTCTATTTAACAAAGTCAAAGCAGGTAAGCTTAAACACAGAAGTGTATGTATTTAGTGTCACGGTAGTTTTTGTACAGTCTGTATAGGTCAATGGTGCTTTATTTTATATAAGTAACCAACACTAGTCCATATTATTCTATGAAGAAAAGCTGAACATCAGTTTTCAAGAAATCTAACAGACTAAATCTAACCATGAGTCTTTGAGTATGTGCTGTATTGTAAATATGAATTTAGTGATGAGATCACTCTTTTTTGTCTCTTTCTTTATTGGGAAAATTGTAGATTTTTTTAATACAGATAAGTAGGAAAGATTTGTAAATTGTATTCCTAATAACAGATTGGAGATTTTCCAGATGTGATTTGCTGTTTTCTGGATCTAAGAGCAGAATTTTCAAGGGAGTGCTGTCAATTTGAACAAGAAGCTGCTCATCTTTTGTTCAGGATATCTAAAAGGAGATGCCAGCATAAGGTCTCATTATGTCTTTCCATCAGTGCTCATCTTAAAGATAGTAACTGCCTTCCCTTTTTCTGTATTTCTTACTATTTCACTTTACCTTGTGGAGAGGGTGGGGTTTGACCATCTCTAGTAATAAAGATAATCTGAAAATGTCAGATAACATAAAAAGATTAATTTAGATCTCCAGGCAGCTGAAAACAATAGCTATGAGAGGTACCAGCTACCTCATTCTTCTCGATGACAGCACTGTGAACTTCATCACTCTCTGGCTGTGGAATATAGCATCTTGACAATAATTTTTCACTGTAATTCCAATTATTACTGTAAAAGGTTGTAAAATCAAAGATAGTTTTTCCAAATGTAGAAGGAATATATTGTCTGAGATGTATACACTTTCCTGGGCTGCTAGACCTCTTTGTTTTACAACAGCTTTGACAGCACAGGATCTTGCACCTCTGCAACTGTGGTGTCTTCTTGTTCCTTGATAGCTATATCCAACTGCAGACTTGATCCTCTGAGACTTTATTCTGAAGGGCATGTGGGAAATGAACTGTCTTGCCATTCATTCAAATAAGAATGAATGCTTGTCCTTTGCTCATACAGTCTAAAATGGGGCAGCAACAAAAGGTAACGACTTCTTTCTGTCAGTGCTCATCTTAATGGAAATGGTGACTGAGCTAAGGAAAGATTGGTGTGATTATCTTAATCGTCTACTATTGGCCCATTATGTAACATTTACTAATTTTTCTAGATGGCCAAGACTCCATAGCCTACAAGGAGATGATGATTTCTGTGATATTCTTTTTCCAGTTTTATGTGATTTTAAAACATTTTAAAAAAGTCATTGCAAGTGTTGCATATTCCTTGATTCAAGCAGAGAGATACTCAAAACCAACCAAACAGACAAAAAGACCTCTTTCCCCACATGAGGGAAAGGCAGGTAAAACTCATCTGTTAATCTTGTGTGGAGAAAAGCACAAAACTATGACTTTGTTATTTTTTCACTGTCCATAGAATATCTAATTTGGTTTGCTGTTAATTTCCTTAGTCCAAACACTTAATGCAGCACATTCTCAGGAATACTTTTTACGATTCAAGATTTTTTTTAATAAGAATTTTCAATATCCTTTAAAACCTGTGATCACCCCATGAGTTTTCAAAGGCTATTGTGATGGGTTAACCCTGGCTGGACGCCAGGTGCCCACCAGAGCCGTTCTATCACTCCCCCTCCTTCTCAGCTGGACGGGGGAGAGAAAATATAACAAAGAGCTTGTGGGTTGAGATAAGGACAGGAGAGATCACTCACCAATTACCGTCACGGGCAAAACAGACTCAGCTTGGGGAAAATTAACTCAATTTATTACAAATCAACCAGAGTAGGGTAATGAGAAATAAAACCAAATCTCAGAACACCTTCCCTCCACCCCTCCCTTCTTCCCAGACACAACTTCACTCCCGGATTCTCTACCAACCCCCCCCCCCAGCGGCACAGGGGGACGGGGATGGGGTTTACGGTCAGTTCATCACACGTTATTTTCTGCCGCTTCATCCTCCTCAGGGGGAGGACTCATCACACTCTTCCCCTGCTCCAGCATGGGGTCCCACCCACGGGAGACAGTCCTCCACAAACTTCTCCAACGTGGGTCCTTCCCACAGGCTGCAGTTCTTCACGAACTGCTCCAGCATGGGTCCTTTCCACGGGGTGCAGTCCTTCAGGCACAGACTGCTCCAGCGTGGGTCCCCCACGGGGTCACAAGTCCTGCCAGAAAACCTGCTCCAATGTGGGCTCCTCTCTCCACAGATCCGCAGGTCCTGCCAGGAACCTGCTCCAGCGCAGGGTTCCCGTGGGGTCACAGCCCCCTTCGGGAACCCACCTGCTCCGGCGTGGGGTCCTCCACGGCTGCAGGTGGATATCTGCTCCACCGTGGACCTCCATGGACTGCAGGGGGACAGCCTGCCTCACCATGGTCTTCACCACAGGCTGCAGGGGAATCTCTGCTCTGGCGCCTGGAGCATCTCCTCCCCCTCCTTCTTCACTGACCTTGGTGTCCACAGGGTTGTTTCTCTTACATGTTCTCACTCCTCTCTCCGGCTGCCGTTTTCCGTCTGTCCCAACTTTTTTTCCTTCTTAAAAATGTTATCACAGAGGCGTTACCACTATCGCTGATTGGCTCGGCCTTGGCCGGCGGCAGGTCCGTCTTAGAGCCGGCTGGTATGGGCTCTCTCGAACACAGGGGAAGCTTCCAGCAGCTTCTTACAGAAGCCACCCCTGTAACCCCACCCGCTACCAAAACCTTGCCACACAAAGCCAATACAGCTATTTATAATTTAAGGAAGAGCTTCAGCTTCAATCCTCTCTGGATAAATATGTGATAAGTACAGGCTTTCTTCTGGTCCTCTACGTTGTTTGGTAAACTTGCTTCCTTTTTTCATCACTTAGGGACATAAAAATTCTTATGAATGTGCTAGATAGCTGTCTAAATGGAGCTCATATAAGAGAAAGAGTTATGCAGAAAATGTCATCTAATTGCCTTAGCTGTTTCTTGCATGTAGCAAGAAGAATAAAGAGATTTTGATGTGTTTCTGTTGTGTAACACAGTAGGAGTCCCACCATAAAAAGTCCTGAGTAATCCTAGTGTGTAAACAGATATTTTGTCAAATGTGGTTTAGCACAATAGCTTGGTCTTATGTTGTTATGGAGACTCACACAATCAAATCCAACAGGTGTTAAAAATCAGATTTATTCTTCAGTAAAAAAGTTAGTTAGAACTTCAATAACATTAGTGAACCGCAGGATCAATGATGTAAGGGGAATGAGTACTACACAGCTGACTTAAGAATTCTTAAGATTTAAAAATGATGAGTCAAAATGCGCATATCACTCACCTAAAAGATGAGGGCTCTCAACCTGCAGGAGTTACCTAGGGTGGTGTCTCGACCCAAGGGGAGAGTCCCTGACTGCAGACCCGCTGCTCCAAGGAGGACTGATTCCAAAATGTCCTCCAGCAGGGCCCTCTTTATACCCTTGTCGAATCTGATCTGTGGTCATTTTAACCCCCATTGGCCAAAAGGTCAACACTTCTGTGTACCTGGCGCATTTGATTGGTCAGTTCAATTTTCAGCCTGTGGCCTCTAGGGTTTGGGTTTTTTTTCCTCTCCTCCCTGCCCGGAGAAGTTTTGTCTCCTGTCAGGGAGGGTGTACCTGCCACACAATCCACCCCATGACCACAGTCATGATTCAACTGGTTTCCTTGGAGTGGTGGTACAGTCACCTCTTGCCTCCAAAGTTAAAAGGGAGCGCAGTCTGATGAATTTGACGCTCATTGTGGGTCATCATTCCATTCTGGTCTAGAATTAGAGTGGAATATCTGACACAGGAATATCCAACACACCAACAGGTTTTAAGGGAGTATACTTAACCGTTAGTACAGACTTCACTAGCACGCGTTTGATACAACTTATTGCAATACAGATGACAATAATCATAACTACAAGCATTATTAAAAATTGGAGAAGGCTGGTCATCCATCCCATCAAAGAAAATCCGAACATATCAAAAACCTTTCCCAGCCAATTAGTCCCTGGTAGAGAAGCAATTGCCTCTGAGTCTCTTGCCACTTTATTTATTTTGTTGATTTGATCTCGAAGCTACATTGACACATTTGGAATGTGAACACAGCAGTCATCCATTGACAGGTTCAAAACTCCACATAGACCTTTCTCTTTCAGTAGCATCAAATCCAGTACGGCTCAATTTTGGATGGTCATTTTACCGGTATGTTGTAATTGATTGTTCAAGAGTCCCAAACCGTCAGATGTAGCATTGGCTAAGGTTGACAGTTGTAAACTGTCCTGGTTTCAGCTGGGATAGAGTTAACTGTCTTCCTAGTAGCTGGTACAGTGCTATGTTTTGAGTTCAGTATGAGAAGAATGTTGATAACACTGATGTCTTCAGTTGTTGCTCAGTAGTGTTTAGACTAAAGTCAAGGATTTTTCAGCTTCTCATGCCCAGCCAGCGAGAAAGCTAGAGGGGCACAAGAAGTTGGCACAGGACACAGCCAGGGCACCTGACCCAAACTGGCCAACGGTGTATTCCATACCATGTGACGTCCCATCTAGTATAGGAACGGGGAAGTGGGGGCAGGGATTCGCCGCTCGGGGGACTGGCAGGGTGTCGGTCAGCGGGTGGTGAGCAATTGCACTGTGCATCATTTGTACATTCCAATCCTTTCATTATTGCTGTTGTCATTTTATTAGTGTTATCATTATCATTATTAGCTGCTTCTTTTCTGTTCTATTAAACCGTTCTTATCTCAACCCACGGGTTTTGCTTCTTTTCCCGATTTTCTCCCCCATCCCACTGGGTGGGGGGGGAGTGAGTGAGCGGCTGCGTGGTGTTTAGTTGCTGGCTGGGGTTAAACCACGACATAAACTCAGTTCTAGAATGCTCTGTCGGTGTTCCATTGAGTACCATATGCGGTCGCCCCCCATGGAATTTCCGGGCATGGTGTAGTACCATTCCAGCTCCACCCCATGGTCTCATGGGTTGGTTAGAGGATATAGTTACATCTGGTGTTCCATACTGAGCTAGCATTTACCGCGCCTGGTGACTAACTATAGACAACATAAGTATAACCTCTTCCCCCATCCTCTCTGAACCTCCAACTATAATTGTTACATTGCTCCCATGTGAGCTCAAGGGCTCGCGATATACTGATGTCCTGCACAAAAATCGGTAAGGGGTCTTCAGCTGATTTGGGGGGTAGGCAAGCAAACTGTTACAGAAGTCAGGTTCATCATTCGGGCAAATCCCACCATCATTTTTGCCACGACATTGTCATCCAGATCTTCACCATCCACACCTACCACCATCATCACTACCAGTAGAAGCACTGGAATGGCTCGTTTCTTCATTGTCCTGTAAGAAAGCACAAAACTAGGCCTCAGTCTTAAAACCGGGTCACAGGGTTAGAAGTCCGGGATTATCCACCGGGCACTGATGCGATGAGTCTTTCCACTCCCATCTAAGGCTTCCCAGGCATATAAGCCTCTGGGTTTTGCTAAGGTCATAGGAACAATGCCAATGGAGGGCAGTTTCACCATGACAGGTTGGCCCACATATGTCCTCAGTGGAAACTGGTGTCTCTGATCCTCTGGTATAGAGTCATCGCCCATTAATGGTCCCATAGGACAAAATGTTCAAATTTTTGGACTTCCATAATTTCCCCATTGGTTATTAATAGTAAAAACTGCCTGTGGTAATCATGTGTCCCAGTTATGGTGTGAGACATCAGCATGTCTTTTGATCAAGCCATTGGTTCACTCAACTATACCCTCTAGGGTTTGGGTTTTTTTCCTCTCCTCCCTGCCCGGAGAAGTTTCGTTTCCTGTCAGGGCGGGTGTACCTACCACATATGTATCTAAAGAATCGAGTTACTGCAAGGTAATGATATCAAAGAGTGGATAGACAGCAGAGTCTCTCCCACTGTAGAGCCTCATCCGTTGGTGATATTTGTATTATAAAATTTTTCGAGTGGGGATCTACCAAAAGGTGAATTGCTGCTGGTATAGGATAGGCATTAAATTTTTAAATAGAACTATTCTCACTAGAAAATTCTAGAAATGTTGCTGAAGGATGACTTGAAGTACACTTTTCAAATTAGCTAAACCAAAATGTACAAACAATAGTAATAGATGTTAACAGTGTGGGGATAAAGAAGTGATATTATGCCTATATAATGAGCATGTCCAGATAACAAGTGACATTGGCATATGATAATAAATGTATTATATATCAGAATACTCTGACTGTACTATGAAGCAATCATGGTGTGCAGATTCTGTCATATTTCATCAAATTAACTTGCTCAATTTTCAGCTTCTTATGGATATTCCTTTGTTGGAAAAACTTATATGTATTAATTAATTTATTTTCTTGTTTTTAATTAAAATGGATTGTTTCTATTAGCTACCTCCATGTAGCCAGTCGGCAACAAGACCAGCAGCGGCAACGGTAAATCGGCAGCTAAGCGCTGGACTGAGGCAGACAAGGAGGTTCCCGAAGCTCGGGAACCCCGAGGAAGAGCAGAGACCCGTCCAGAGCCGGCAGCTCTCGCGAGAGAGGCTGACGCCGCGTGGGCGTTGCCAGGGGCAACCGCAGGAGTTTTAAACGGCCCTGAGGAGCTCCGGCGACCAGGGTGTGGCGCGGCAGTTCGTGCAGGTAGGGTGCAGCCCCTCTTCCCAGCTCGAGAAGGCTACTCAAGTGGAGGGCATCGGCCTCAGAAGGAGACCCAGGTATAGTTGCCACTCGGGTGAAAGCCATTGCTGGGAAAAATGTGGCAACGCAGAGCTCCCAAGCAAACATGCAGCTGTCCAGGTCTCTGGCTGCAGGGAGTGCCTGAGCCTGTCACTGGTACCGGAGGGCAGCAGGGGCACCTCCTGTGTGAGGTGTGACCAGGTGGATGATCTGCTCAGCCTGGTGGCAGAGCTGAAGGAGGAAGTGGAAAGGTTGAGGAGTATCAGGGAGTGTGAGAGGGAGATAGATTGGTGGGCCCACACCCTACCATCCCTGAGGCAGAGGCAGCAGATGGAGGCTCCGCAAGAAGCAGAGGATCCCCTGCCCTCTTGCCAGCAGGCAGGAGGGGACCTAAGAGATGGAGGGGAATGGATACAGGTCCCTGCTCGGGGAAGCAGGTGAATCCCCTCCCGGTCTCCCTCACCTTCCCAGTTGCCCCTACTCAACAGGTATGGGGCTCTGGAACTTGAGGGCCAGACCAATGAAGATCAGGATGTAGATGAAGGTCTATCCAGGGGGCTGCCTAGGCTGAGTCAGTCAGCCCCACACATTCTGACAGCCTCTGTTAAGAGAAAAAGGAGGGTAATTGTTGTAGGTGATTCCTTTCTGAGGGGGACAGATGGCCCAATATACAGACCTGACCCATCCCACCGGGAAGTCTGCTGCCTCCCTGGGGCCTGGGTAAAAGACATTATGAGGAAACTCCCTGGTCTGGTTTGACCCTCTGATTATTACCTGCTATTGGTTGTTCAGGTTGGCAGTGATGAGATGGTGGAGAGAAATCCAAAAGCAATCAAAAGGGACTTCAGGACACTGGGGCGATTAGTGGAAGGATTGGGAGCACAGGTAGTGTTTTCCTCAATCCCTTCAGTGGCAGGGAAATATACTGAAAGGAACAGGAAAACACACCTGATTAATACGTGGCTCAGAGGCTGGTGCCATAGGTGGAATTTTGTGTTTTTTGATCATGGGGAGGTTTACATGGCACCAGGCTTGCTGGCGACAGATGGAGTCCAGCTATCTCAAAGGAGGAAAAGGATTCTCACTCATGAGATGGCGGGGCTCATAGAGAGGGCTTTAAACTAGGTTTGAAGGGGGGAGGGGATAAAACTAGGCTCACCAGAGATAAGCCTGGGGGCAGCATGCCAGTGTTGGGGGTGGAATCAATAGCCCAGCTCAAGTGCTGTCCCGATCCAATATCAGGGAAGGTTTTGATATGATCGCAAGAGCAAGATTAAGACACAAACGGGGTCAAATGCTGTATACCCAGAAGAGCTTTTATTATCAAAAGTATCAAAAGTAGAAAATAGTAGCAATAGGATAGAATGGAAGAAAAAGCAGAAATCAAGCAAGCAGTTGGGATAGAGTTGCAAGGATAGTCACCACCATGGATCCAGCGGCATCCCGTTGGTCCTCAGTCTTCAATTCTGCAGTGGTGGGTGCACACCACGGCTTGTCTCCATGGTTTTTTGTAGGGCATATTTTGATGATGCATGCACATACGTACTGTTCATGCACTGTTCACATGCTGCAGGTTTCGTCTGTCACATGACCTTCGCATGATCAACACCAGAAACCAGTATCTTATCTCAAAGACTACAGTTTCCGTGAGAATGGTAGCCTCCACATTCTTGCATGCTTGTCGGCTTCAGCCCGTTTCCTCTCCTGGATGCCTCAGTGGCCTAGTAATTGTCCTTATGGACAGAGGAATGTCCTGCTTAGACAGGCCATCTCAGGGACAAAGGGCTCGAGATAAACAGTTCACAGTTCCTTGAGATGAATAGCTTGAGATGACAGTCAAGTCACTCACACCTAACAATCTTTGAGACAAACAGCTCAAGATAACAATTCAGTCTCTCACACCACCCTGTGGCTCAAAGATTGCTTCAGGACCCATGGTGGTTTTGAGAAAAGATAGCTATATAGAAAAGCCAGAAAAGAGCGTTTCATACAATCTGTACTACCAACGGTGTGGTTCAATGCACAGCATGAATTTGTTTAACACTGTCAGGTGAAACAGTAGTTACAAATTGCATATTGGTTACAACACGCTGAATCAATTGTATAAAACATGGAATGATACTGAGACGGGGAACCAAAGGAACCTTAGTAGATATAGTAGATATATGAATGTAGATAGGAATTGTTTAATAATTATCTAGCTTATAATGAAATTAAAGAAGTTTCAATAGAGGTAGACATGGCCCAAGGGGATGAGAAGTGATGTTTAACGTTTCCATTGTTGAGGCTGACTGAGACAGGAGATAGTCCCTGATAAGAATCAGCAGTGACTCCAAGAACCAGCCAAGACCGACCTTGTGATTTGGACAAATGCCAAGGGACAGAAGGTTAAGAGTTCACTGTGAAGAAGACATACAGCCTTCATCTTCATGACCACCAGACGACCACCATAAGGAGGCACTGCGCAAGCGCAGTTGAAAGGAAACTATGGAAATGACTTCCTAGAGCTAATTATAATATGAAGCGGGGATAGGTAATGCCTATGTATAGGCGTATTGCGAAACTCTATGTATATGTAACACTTGACTGTATAAATTTAAAGTGAACTGCCAAAATCAGGCGCACATGACTTTGGTGGGACTACCCCCTGTGCTGCCCAGTGCTGAATGAACATACCTACTTTACAATCTCACTGATTGTGGAGTCTGTTTTCCACACGTCAGTTTGGCGAGCCAGGCAGGAGACTCTCTGCTCGGCTGCGGGACCGACTGCGGAGCGGACGCCCCTCGGCGCGCCCCGAGCACTTTCCTCGGAGGAGCCTCCGCTGCCAGCCGCTCACCGCAGGAGCAGACAACAACCTCCTGAAGCCGCGGTCCAAACGGTATGTTCTACAAGGGGAGCCTGTAAAAGTACAGGCCGGGGCAGCTGGTAAATCGCGCAGAGACATCTGGCGTGCAGCGTAGTCCCCGTATGGGAGGAGGGTACCCTGGACAGTAACAAGGGGGGATTTGCTGACCGATAGAGCGGCCGCCAGCGATCTTGAGGGTAGATCGAGCAAATCCGGGGTGACTGCTGTATCCCAGTATCGGGAGCCAGGACGGACCTGTCGATGACTGGTATATAAGAGGCAGGAGAAGGGTAGGCGCATCCCCTCGCAATTGTGCTTGATTTATGGGGTAAGTGGACCCCCTCGCAATTGCGCTTGATACATTTTTACAGCTGCTGAAAAGTTATCACCTGGAGCGATGATTGTATGGTATGAATGTTTGGAAATTTAATGTTAAAGATTTTGTGTGAGAATGTGAAAATGTTATGTTGAGATTCATATGTGTATATATGTTTGTTAATGTGTAAATATCTAAAACTGTGGATTGAATGTTTGAGTAAAAGAGACACAGCTCAGCTGCAGAGCGTGTGTGGAGTTCTGCTCCACAGTTTCGTAACTTCACAAGGGGTACGGCCGGAGACAAACGAAGTGTGACTCACTGATGATTTGAAACTTGAATTTATATGTTAAAGTTGTAATTGTAAGTTTGAGTTTGATTATCTTAATCATTTTGTGGTGTTGGTATAAGAAAGTCCCTGTATGGTGCATCGCATAAATGTGGGTATTAGAATGGTGTCTTTTACATCCAGGAAATGAGTGTATGCCCTCATATGTCCTGGAATGTGTGTGGTGTAAACAGAGGTTGCAAATAGATTGTGGCGGGGATATTGAATGCCCTGAGTGTCGGGTTTGGACTCCTTGGGATAAGAGGGAACGAGCTACGTACACAGTTGGGATTGTTTGTGGTTGGAAAGATAACCAAAATAGTGAAATTGGTGTGTGAAAAGGAAAATTTAATCTCGGAATTCAGGACATGTGAGAGAAAAACCAGGAGAATTCTATAAAGAGGTGTAAGAAACAATTTGCATGGAATCATATTAAGGGGAGAAGTAATGAAATGGGAAACAATCAAGGGGGAATATTGAGGAAGAGTCCTCTGGGTTGTGTTATTACCCACTGGAAAGATATTGTTGGGGCCGGAGGTACGGAAAGTAAAAAGAACCTTATTAAGTATTGCAATCAATGGTGGCCGTTGTATAAGTTAGAAGGTGATGCTAAGTGGCCACTTAATGGGTCAACAGATTATAATACTCTATTACAACTAATGCTGTTTTTAAGGAGAGAAAGAAAATGGGATGAAGTTTCATATGCAGACATGTTTTTCACCCTCCGAAACCACCCGGAGTGGCAAAGGGACTGTGGAATAGTACCCCCACAGGACCCCATGGTGCTCGCAGTTGAGCGAGAAAACAACAAGGAGCTTAGAGGTAAACTGAGACGGTGTTGTTCGGCATGTAGTATTGGACAAAGATGTACAAAGACAAATAAAATTCATCAGGTACCAGAACAAGATCTAACTGATTTGTTTAAACCTCCCCCTCGACCACAGGAACAGGATGCAGACTCGGATAGAACTCCAACCCCCCCGAACAGCCCTGCATCTTCCCGTACTAGGAAGAAAACTACCTCAACAGCTTTACAAACACCTCTCCGAGAGACGGTGAGGCCGGATGGTGGGACGATGTTAATCAAAGTACCCTTTTCTACTGCTGACCTAGGGGAATGGAAAAAGGTTGCAAAAGATTATAGGAGTGATCCGGTAAGTGTAACTAAACATTTCCAATTTATTGTAAAACAGCATAACCCCGATTGGAAGGATATACAGCTATTATTAGAATATATGACCGAAACAAAGAAACAGCTGATTTTAAAAACAGCAGGGAACCTAGCTGAAGATCATTATAAGATCACAGGAGGGGACGTTAAAGAATATTTCCCTCTCCAAGACCCAAAGTGGGATGTTAATAGATCTGCACATATGGAAAGATTGCAGGGGTATCAGGATTGGATTACAAAAGGAATGGAGAAGGCAATCCCCAAAATTATAAATTGGTCAGCTTTATATGCAGTCAAACAGAGTCCTTCCAAGTCTCCATCTGAATTCCTGGATCGATTGAGGGATGCAATGCGCCGCAACACACCGCTGGATCCTGGGTCAGAGGTAGGAATACAACAATTGGTCTCCCTATTTTTGGGTCAATCTACAGGGGATATAAGGCGCAAACTTCAAAAATTGCGCCCTACAGAGGGTAGGAATTTAGAAATATTATTGGATGAGGCATGGAGAGTATTTAGTAACAGAGAAGAAGGATATAGGCAGGGGCAAAGAAAATTAATGGCTGTTATCCAGGAAGAAAGAGGAAGAGGGCCTAGGCGAGGCTTGCCCCGACTGGGAAAAGATCAATGTGCTTTGTGTAAGAAATTTGGTCATTGGAAAAAGGAATGCCCAAAGAACAAGAAGGAGGATCAGGGGGCTCAAACAGGAAGAACAGTAGCCCATGTGAAGGGAAATTGACGGGAACCTGGGGAATCTACCCTAGCGGATCCACTGGTTATAATTAAGCTAGGGAAAACACAACAAGAAATAGAATTCTTGGTAGATACGGGGGCAACATACTCGGTTCTGAACCAAGCTTTGATGCCCCTGGGAAATGATTATGTCATGGTGAAAGGAGCAACTGGTCAAAGTGAAAAGGCATATTTTTGTAAACCTTTAGAATATAAATTAGGAAAACAGTGGGGCATTCATAAATTTTTATATATGCCCAACTCCCCAAAGGCACTTTTGGGAAGGGACTTGTTGGAACAATTGGAAGCAAAAATTGTATTCGAAAAAGGGGAAATTACTCTGGAAGTAAAAGATCAAGAATATATTCAAATACTGAGCCTAACCTTAACCAGTCTCCCCCTAGAAGGAAACATTAACGAGGACATCTTAAACCAAGTGTACCCGGGGGTATGGGCTACTGATACACCTGGAAGAGCGAAAAGTGCCCCCCCTGTTGAAGTTAGGATCAAGGAAGGCCGAAAACCGGTAAGGATTAAACAATATCCCCTAAAGAAGGAAGACAGAGAAGGAATTCGACCAGTGATAGAAAAATTTTTTGCAGTTGGGATTACTAAAAGAGTGTGAGTCTGAATTCAATACCCCTATACTACCGGTTCAGAAGCCCGATGGGTCATATCGGGTGGTCCAAGACTTACGGGCAGTGAATAAGATAACTGAAGATCTTTACCCGGTAGTGGCGAACCCATATACCCTGTTAACTGTATTAACACCTGAATTAACTTGGTTTACTGTTTTAGATTTAAAGGATGCTTTCTTTTGCCTCCCTCTCCATGAAGCCAGCCAAAAATTATTTGCATTTGAATGGGAAAACCCCAAGAGTGGTCGAAAGACCCAGCTCACTTGGACGGTGTTGCCACAAGGATTTAAGAATAGTCCTACCATTTTTGACAATCAACTTGCAAAAGACTTAGAATCCTGGGAAACCCCATCTGAGGAGGGAAAACTGTTACAGTATGTGGATGATATCCTGATCGCCACCAAGACAGAGAGAGATTGTATGACGTGGACGGTGAGTCTGTTGAATTTCCTGGGACTTCAAGGGTACCGGGTATCCAAGAAGAAGGCACAGGTAATACAATGCAAAGTGAATTATTTGGGCTATGAAATTAGTGCAGGACAAAGAACTTTGGGACAAGCCCGTAAAGAGGCAATATGCCAAACTCAGAGACCTCAGACAGTGAAAGAGTTACGAACTTTTCTGGGAATGACAGGGTGGTGCCGATTGTGGATCTATAATTATGGATTGCTTGTTAAACCACTGTATGCGCTAACAACCACTGAGCAGAAACACCTTGAGTGGAACAAGGAGACCGAACGAGCCTTTGAGCTACTGAAAAAGGCTTTAATGTCGACCCCGGCCTTGGGACTCCCAGATGTAAGCAAGCCGTTTCTTCTTTACTCACACGAGAAGCAGGGCATTGCCCTGGGAATATTAACACAAAACCTGGGTCCGTATCGACGGGCTGTTGCCTACCTTTCTAAGCAGTTAGACACGACTGCAAAAGGTTGGCCTGGATGCCTGCGGGCAGTTGCGGCTGTGATACTAAACATACAGGAAGCCCGAAAGTTTACTCTGGGCCAGAAAATGACTGTTTTAGTGTCTCATACAGTATCAACAGTACTGGAAACAAAGGGTGGACACTGGCTCTCTCCCCAAAGATTCCTGAGGTATCAAGCTATATTGGTAGAGCAGGATGACGTGGAGATTGTAGTCACTAACATTGTCAACCCAGCTTCTTTTCTCAGCGGGAACACAGGAGAACCAGTACATCACGACTGTTTGGAAACCATCGAAGCAACATATGCAAGTCACCCAGACCTGAAAGACAGCCCCATGGAAAACGGAGAAACCTGGTTCACAGACGGAAGCAGTTATGTCCTAAATGGTAATCGACATGCGGGATATGCCATCACCACCAGTCAAGAGGTAATAGAATCAGGGACTTTGCCCATGAACACCTCCGCACAGAAGGCAGAAATAATTGCTCTGACCCGCGCCCTGGAATTGGCCCAGGACAAAGTTGTGAACATTTATACGGACTCAAAATATGCCTTTGGAGTTGTACACGCACATGGAGCAATTTGGAAGGAGAGAGGACTATTGAATTCCCAGGGGAAAAATATCAAACACGCAGAAGAAATTCTGAAGTTACTGGAAGCTGTCCAGCTCCCTAAGAAAGTAGCGATTATGCATATTAAGGCACACCAGAAAGTGAGCTCAGATTTGGAAAAAGGAAATGAACTGGCGGACAGAGAGGCAAAACAAGTGGCCAGAACAAAGGTAAAAATAGAAGGGGCTTTAATTCCTGATAGACAAATCTCCCTAAAAGGTAAGCCAGAATATACCAAGGAAGATCAGAAACTTATTACAGATTTAGAAGGGTCATATAATGAAGAAGGGTGGGCTCATACCCCACAGGGAAAACTAATCATTCCCTCTTGCTTACTGTGGCATTTGATTCGGGAGGAGCATAGAAAAAGACATTGGGGGACAGAGGCTCTGTATAAACATTTAATAAGAGAAATTGTGGCTAGAAATTTATATACCACAGTGAGACAAGTGACTCAACAATGCGATCTTTGCCTTCAGACTAATCCTAAGAATACCCCCAAACTAGAAATGGGTCATATTGGGAAAGGCAATGGGCCTGGACAGCAATGGCAAATTAACTTCACAGAACTTCCAAGAAAAGGGGGGTATCGATATTTACTAGTATTAACTGATACCTTTTCAGGTTGGCCAGAAGCATTCCCAACAAGAACGGCTAAAGCCCGGGAGGTAACTAAAATATTAGTACAAGAAATAATACCACGTTTCGGGGTTCCAGCAACCATGTCCTCTGACAGAGGACCACATTTTGTCTCAAGAATAGTACAACAAATTAGCCGCCATTTGGGTATAGATTGGCAACTTCATACTCCATATCACCCCCAGTCAAGTGGTCAAGTAGAAAAAATGAACCACTTAATCAAACAGCAAATTGTAAAATTGGGACAAGAAGCAAATCTAACATGGCCTCAGTCTCTCCCTTTAGCCCTTTTGCATATACGAACAAGACCAAGGACAAGGGAAGGACTGAGTCCCTTTGAAATGTTATATGGGAGACCCTATGAAATACAAAAAGGGGTGTCTGTACAAGCTGGGGATGAAATTGTGACCTCTTGCATGATAGCATTAAGTAAACAGCTCAATAAAATCAGGAAACATGTAGCTGGGACTCGAGGGAGAGGTTTAGATGGACCTGTACATAATATACAACCTGGAGATTACGTATATGTAAAGTCTCTTACAGAAAAAACCCTGGAACCACAGTGGGAAGGACCATTCCAAGTACTACTCACCTCCTTTACTGCAATCAGAATCAAGGAACAGAACGCTTGGATTCATCAATCACACCAGAGTGAAAAAGTCACCCAAAACTCCATGGAAAGTCACCACAAAACCCGATGGACACTTAGTTTTTACGCGGTAACATGGGCAACCTTGGTAACAAGGAGCGTAACATGGGATGAGAACACGTTTGTTCAACTCCACGAGAGTATTGCAAAAATAGTGAATCAAACTGATTGCTGGATATGTTCACGTTTTCCTAAGGGTCTCGGACGGGGCTACCCTGTAATTGCTACAGTCTTTTCTAACACCTCGGTGATAGTAGCAGCTTTTAATAACATGTCCCTCACAAGGTACACTGAAATACCCCCTGAGAACCTTCAATGGCAAACAGATTTGAGCGAATTGTGGAATGAAACCCAAAAGGTTCCGTGTGTTCAAAGGTGCCATCTGAAAAACACAAATAAGAATTCTGGAGGTAATAACACAGACCCTAAATGTGGATCAGTTAAGTTATTTGTTGGAAGTTACCCTAATTGTGCTGAATATATTAAGTATGGTGGCGCAAACATGTGGAACTCCAATCAAACCCGGGTTGCAAGAACCCGGGGCCATAATTCTATTACACCCAGGGGATGGCCCACCCCAGTAGGATTAGGATGGTATTGGATTTGTGGACAGACAGGATATAAAGTACTGCCTCTAGGTTGGACTGGCCAATGTACCGTAGGAACCATAGCTCCTAATACCATTACGATTAAAAATTTAACGGATCACAATTCCCAAAACTTTTTACGAACTTATATGAAACCAGTAGTAAGGCAAAAACGCACCAGCAATCCCCTAGTGGAAAGACCAACTAGCTTTCATAGTTTTGTACGATGGCTCATTCCATCATTGGGAGTTAGTGAGTTAGAAAAAGCTCTGGTAAATCTTTCTGCCACTATGGAAATTATTAATAATGTCACAATCGATGCTATAAAGGCCCTCCAAGAAGAAACCACCTCCCTAGGAAAAATGGTGCTCCAGAATCGACTAGGTCTAGACATGCTCTGTGCTCAGCAAGGGGGCCTGTGCACTGTGATTAATGAACGCTGCTGCACCTATGTTAACCAAAAGAAACGAATAGAAACAGATCTCTCTCAAATTTGGTTTACATTTAATGTCACAAGATGACACTTCATGGGGATTCACTGACCAAATTTCACATGGTTGAAACAATTGTTTGTCACTGTAATAATCATCATTCTCTTGTCTGTAGTCCTTTGCATAATGGTTCAATGTGACGTTTGGTGCTGTAAGAATACAGGGGACTCTTACAGTGAATGGAAAAAGAATCAGTTGCAACGAAAACTTGAGTCCAACAAATATTTTGAGAAAATGCTAAATAAGGCAATAATGCATTAAAATACTAGAGTTGGATATAGTAAAAGAATTTACTATTTTCTAGAAAAGGGGGGACTGAGACGGGGAACCAAAGGAACCTTAGTAGATATAGTAGATATATGAATGTAGATAGGAATTGTTTAATAATTATCTAGCTTATAATGAAATTAAAGAAGTTTCAATAGAGGTAGACATGGCCCAAGGGGATGAGAAGTGATGTTTAACGTTTCCATTGTTGAGGCTGACTGAGACAGGAGATAGTCCCTGATAAGAATCAGCAGTGACTCCAAGAACCAGCCAAGACCGACCTTGTGATTTGGACAAATGCCAAGGGACAGAAGGTTAAGAGTTCACTGTGAAGAAGACATACAGCCTTCATCTTCATGACCACCAGACGACCACCATAAGGAGGCACTGCGCAAGCGCAGTTGAAAGGAAACTATGGAAATGACTTCCTAGAGCTAATTATAATATGAAGCGGGGATAGGTAATGCCTATGTATAGGCGTATTGCGAAACTCTATGTATATGTAACACTTGACTGTATAAATTTAAAGTGAACTGCCAAAATCAGGCGCACACGACTTTGGTGGGACTACCCTCTGTGCTGCCCAGCGCTGAATGAACATACCTACTTTACAATCTCACTGATTGTGGAGTCTGTTTTCCGCACGTCAATACATGGTAAGAACAACAACTTGGCAAAACCACACAACAAGTAAAATAGGATTCACTTAACCCATGGACCACCAGGGAGCCAGGAAAACATATCAATGTCCCAGCCTTTCCATGTCTGGACAGGAACATGGGCCAGCTTTTGTATTCCTGCGGTAATTTGTTTAACAATTTTCCCGCTGTCATCAATTTTTAAACAACAGTTAGAATCATTTAGTTTACCACAAACACCTCCTTCCTCGGCTAGCAGGTAATCGAGAACCATGCGATGTTGTAATATTGCTGTTCGCATTTGTGTGGCTTGATCCGCCAATAGATCAAGGTCATGGGCTATCTCATTAGTAACAATCTCTAGGACAGCTTGTAACCGGATGATGCAATTTAGGTTATTGATAGGTTCTCGAGCACCGCTAACCCACTCGTTGGGGTTCCAGGTGGCAGGTCCATAATGTTGTATGATATGTTGAGGGGTCCACTTGTCTTTGCCCCAGGTTTGACCACTCCCACCTGCTATAGAGGTATCAATGGATCGCCGATATCGGTTGAGATCATCATATACCTTAACACCCAGTCCATCCCCTTCATCCTCCAGGAGCAGAAAAAACAAGGGGCGAATTACCCCCACATAACACACTCCAGTCCAATTTGCTGGTAGCAGTTTGTAGGCACATTGGCCACACACCCAATAGTGACCCTTTACGGCTCGTGCACCATTTTCGAACAAACCGGTAGGTGTCCGTGGTGATTGGAAATATGTTGAATTACCTACTCCTAGAGGATGATCTGATGGACCGTTCATCAACCACCTGTCCATGGTTTTTCCCACTTCCTCTGTGGTGCCCCAACAGATAGGAAGTCCATCCAGACCTATACTCAAATGTCCCTGACAGTGGTCTTTATTATCACTTGACCACCAAATTTGAGCCCCATCAGGGAGACGAGAATACGTTTTATCAGTGAGTCTGCATTTCCAGGCACCAGAACCACGGTGCCAAAAGCAGGTAACATTAAGACGGTTATTAGACTGATTAGTGAAAGACCAAAAATGGGAAAACTGTTTCCTGTGCCCTGTTTGATTCACCCGAGCCCATCCGGGCCAGCGAGGTACAAAATTTGGAGAACTGGAACTCAAGAGGCGACAATATGCCTGGTCATCCCCTTCTGGCAGTGACACAGCTGCCCCATGGTTTGAACAATCAATTGGTCTACAACTGTCAGTGAGGCAATGGTTGTCATAAGTATAGGTCCAGTTGCACTTGCTATTTCCCACGGGAATACCATCTTTCTGTGTTCGGTTCAGACAATATTCACCTTGGACTGGGTATCGTATTGTCCAGGGCTGTGTGTCTTCACCCCCGTAAGAATCATTTTTGACCTCACTGTAATTACTCACTAACCATTTCGGGGAAATAGGGACAGCAGTCCATGGCCAGCTTTCCAAACCTAAGGGCCCACCACATACCCAACAATTAGTCAGATTAAAAGTGTTGGCCACTTGCTGGCCTAGAGCCATAAATTCATTTTGCCACCCCGAGCCAAAGAGGGGGGCACAGGAGTTTCCCCAGATATTAAAGGCGGTGACAATGGTCGACCAAAATAACGTCTGCGGTAGTATGCCAAACATCCTATAAATATTAACAAAGCAATCACTGATAAAACTACACAGACGATCAACAGCTTCATGTATTCCTTCAGGCAGGCTCCAGAGTCTTCACCTGAAAGAGAAAAGAAAAACAGACTTGGTTCGTTCTAAGGAACCAGAAGTAAATTGTTATTAGAAGGATGGAATAATCCACCTGGTATTGATTTTATGTTCTTTTCCATGAGCATCTTTTGCTTTCCAAGCATATTTATTCATCGGGGTTTCCAGTACCAGAGGTATGGCTCCCACCATGGGGAGTTCAACTAAGACTGGCGGATACCATTCTGCACAGAGGCTCTCTGGGCCACCCCGTCAGGGGGCAGAGTCCCTGCCAACACTGTTTTGATTACTTTAAATGGGCCTCTAAGCACTCTTGATTATTGCCGCTACAGCCTTGGTTTAGAAGATGCATGTATCATACATATAATTATACCTATATATATATTATGAATTGTATCATAATACCTAATATGCATCACATATAACTATCAGTATGTGACAGTATATAATTAAACAATATTGTTTAATAAAAACTTTTATTAACTCAGTAGGCCTACATTATAAAACATAGAGTATGCATTGCATCATGCAGTATAGAGCATACACACGCATACATACATAGATAGGTACATGTATAGGTGCGCACATGTATGCTTACACTACACATACACATCATGCATAACCTATTCATGTATATTATATCATATTAATAAAACAGTGCATCTGTATAAATACACAAAATATGTATTGTCGTGGTTTAACCCCAGCCAGCAACTAAACACCACCAGCCGCTCACTCACTCCCCCCCACCCAGTGGGATGGGGGAGAAAATCGGGAAAAGAAGCAAAACCTGTGGGTTGAGATAAGAATGGTTTAATAGAACAGAAAAGAAGAAACTAATAATGATAATGATAACACTAATAAAATGACAACAGCAATAATGAAAGGATTGGAATGTACAAATGATGCACAGTGCAATTGCTCACCACCCGCCGACCGACACCCAGCCAGTCCCCGAGCCGCGATTCCCCGCCCCCACTTCCCCGTTCCTATACTAGATGGGACGTCACATGGTATGGAATACCCCATTGGCCAGTTTGGGTCAGCTGCCCTGGCTGTGTCCTGTGCCAACTTCTTGTGCCCCTCCAGCTTTCTCGCTGGCTGGGCATGAGAAGCTGAAAAATCCTTGACTTTAGTCTAAACACTGCTGAGCAACAACTGAAAACATCAGTGTTATCAACATTCTTCTCATACTGAACTCAAAACATAGCACTGTACCAGCTACTAGGAAGACAGTTAACTCTATCCCAGCTGAAACCAGGACAGTATTTATACATATATATAAACACAATGCATATGCACCACATAGCACACACACAACCTACAATCCATGTGCTGGCACACAACAAACCAACACACAACATACTACACAGTACACTGTACACCATACAACACAAATTCTAGAACACAGACTGCATATACCATGCTCACTATAACACAATGTTACAAACACCATATCCAATAAACATACACAGACATACACTCAATACAAGGTATTAAATACACAGCTAGACACATCACAGCACTTGCTCAACAATAAAACCTCGTCTCATTTCCTAGTTGGTACTGCAAAACTATCACTAGAAGCAGCACTCACAAGGAGTCACCCCTTAAGAACAGCCTACAAAAATTCCACCTAACCCTTTTTTTGACTCTAG
Organism: Harpia harpyja; assembly: GCF_026419915.1. Taxonomy (NCBI): domain Eukaryota; kingdom Metazoa; phylum Chordata; class Aves; order Accipitriformes; family Accipitridae; genus Harpia; species Harpia harpyja. Next base: position 16,739,447 of record NC_068968.1, read on the forward strand.
CATTTTAATCTGATCCAATGAGGAAAGGGTGTCGGGGGGGATACATGTCATTCCTCCCTTCCACCAAATTCCAAAAAGCTTTACTTCGCTTGAGGGTGTTTGTATCTTCTCTGGTAGAATTTTCAGCCCCAAGCTTTCCAAGTGAGAAATTATATTATCCTGAGTTTTCTGAACCTTTTCTGTTTCATCCCCACCCACAAGAATGTCATCAATGTACTGATAAACACTGACCCCCCTCCTCTGTCTGAATTACTTCTAGCTCCTGCACTAACGCATGATGAGCTAGAGTGGGGGAATGCTTGTACCCTTGTGGGAGTCGGGTGAAAGTAAATTGCTGACCCTCCCAAGTAAATGCAAAGCGGTCTTGATCCTCTGTTTGCAGGGGGACCGTAAAAAACATATCTTTAATATCCACTGTTGCCATAATCAGGTGGGCTTGTTCTTGGATGGTAGCTATAAGCTCAGCAATATTCGGTACCACAGCTGTCAATGGACCGGTATTTGCATTAAGTCTGCGATAATCTACAGTCAATCTCCACTTGCCATTAGGTTTTCACACTGGCCACACCAGGGAGTTAAAAGGAGAATGGGTTGGAATCACGATACCCTGTCCCTTTAAGTCCTCTAATACAGGTGCTATTCCCTCTCTGGCCCCCAAGGGTATCGGGTAGGGCTTAACATTTGTAAGTTTTGAAGGGGGAAGCAGCGGCGCGGTTTGTAACAGCCGAATATCTATTGTGAGAGGGCCAAATGACCACCGTCTCCCTTTGTTATCAATCCAGGTCTTTCCCTTTAAAACATCGAGTCCTAAAAGGTTAAGTGGAAACTCCCCCACAACCATTGTCACTGTAGTGGCACCATCTTCTCCTGGCAAACGCAGTGCTGACCATTGCTAATGCCTGTGGCTGAACAATGCCAAATGCATCTGCCACAAAAAGCCACTGTTTGGAGGGTGTAATTCCGCAGTTGGCAGCGTCTTTGGTTTTAATAGCTGAAATTTGAGCTCCGGTATCTACCAAAAAGGTGACCGGGACTTGTCTTGGCCCCACAATGCCTGTAATTAGTAAATCACCCTGGCCGTTTTCAGTGAGCTGTCTAATATACATCCAACCTTTGCCCCCCCCCTGCTCACCACCGAAAGGCGAAGGATCTAGTTTCCCGCCGGCGTTTGGGGGGCATTTGGTTCTGATAAATCAATCAGGGAGGGTGCACTGGGAGTAGTATTCTCAAAATCCACTTTTCTATTTGCTGATTTATCAGGCCACCCTGTTACCAATTTTTCCAATTTGTCTGTTGGCATCCCGTCCATTAAGTCACACGGGATCCCCTTCTGGTATCCCCGCGCCCACAGTCTATTATGTTTGTTCGGGATATCTCTCCCCCCCAGCGGTTTAGCAAGGGGTGTTCTCTTATCACTCCCAGGGCATGGAACTATTTTTACTTCAGCCCGCCTCAAGCTCCTGGAGTCTTTTTTGGTGGCTGGAGGATTAACGGGACTATACTTGCGCCCGTAATTAATTAATTCCTGGGCCACTTTTCCCCAAGTCCACATTTTCTTATCTGGGGGTCGGTGCCGATCAGGCATGAATCCTCCTGAAGCAGCCGCAACACTCTCACCCTGGGGCATTGCCTGCATCTTTCCTTGTAATTGTATACCAATCGGTTTCAGAGAATCAGGGAGTCCCCTTATAAGGGGAGTCATTCGCTCAGGATCCACCGACATCATCATCGGGGACTCCTGCGTAGGCTCCAATTTTCGATCATACATCATCTGCAGACAAGCTGCCTTTTGCACACTCTCCACTAATTGATCAACAGTCCCCGTAATCACGAGGGGATCCCCCCTCTCCAAGGGGTTCAAACCCCCCACCCAATAGGCTGCCCATTGGGTTAAAGACCAGGGGGCACGGTAATCCCCAGTAGTTAAAAACACTCCCGGTCCCCGATACCCTTCCGCCTCCTTTTCACTTAACAGAATCTGGTGTCGTCGTCGTCGTCGTCGCCCCCCCCCCCGACAACGATACTCTCCACACATACTCTGTTTCTGACTCCTTAGGGGTTCGGCCAAATTCCTTTTTTAGTTCTGCCAACTCAGTGGCAGTATAGGGAACCTCTTTAGTTGTAACTTGGGGGAACTGGTTCTGCTCATCATCGTAAATATATTCAGTTTTGACTAAGGGTCACAATGAAGGCAGCTCCAACTTCTCCACTTTCTCTTTTGCTGCCTGCAGGTCCTTAAAGGGGTAGCCAATTTCTGATCTTGGAGGAATTTCCTCACGGACAGTATCCGCAAGGAGCTGCTCCTTAAGAGCAATTTGCAAATGTTTCACTTGGTTCTTTCTGCTTCAAGTTGTGCTTTTAATCCTGCCACTTGTCCCAGAAGGGACTGAACAAGATTTTGGAGGGAATCAATAATTTGAGATTCTGCAGTGAGGTGGCAATCCCTATCCTCCACTGCTGCAGCCAAACTGGCACCGAGAATGGCACAGACAATTGCTTTTCCTTTCCCTGACCGCACTCTAGCGTCTTCCTGTAAAGCAACCATCCAATCAACAATGCTCTGCAGATTATACCAATTTCCCTGAGCCCAGTCTACCCCAGGCACAGAGGGTCACGCTTTATGTTTTTCTAAAAAATCAAACAAAACTTCTTTCCCCAAAGGGGCAATTTTACTATCACTCATCTTATACAAAGCAGGGAAGCAGTCATCTCAGGAAGGCAGCATGTAAAGTTTCAAACCCAACACAAGCCTGCTCCCCTTACGTTCCTGAGAGGTCTCACATATTTGGGAAACAGTATGGCACTCTCGTCTCAAGGGATCCTGTCCGTGACACCAATTTAAATGTCCCGATCCAATGTCGGGGAAGGTTTCAATATGATCCCAAGAGCAAGATTAAGACACAAACGGGGTCAAATGCCGTATACCCAGAAGAGCTTTTATTATCAAAAGTATCAAAAGTAGAAAATAGTAGCAATAGGATAGAATGGAAGAAAAAGCAGAAATCAAGCAAGCAGTTGGGATAGAGTTGCAAGGATAGTCACCACCATGGATCCAGCGGCATCCCGTTGGTCCTCAGTCTTCAATTCTGCAGTGGTGGGTGCACACCACGGCTTGTCTCCATGGTTTTTTGTAGGGCATATTTTGATGATGCATGCACATACGTACTGTTCATGCACTGTTCACATGCTGCAGGTTTCGTCTGTCACATGACCTTCGCATGATCAACACCAGAAACCAGTATCTTATCTCAAAGACTACAGTTTCCGTGAGAATGGTAGCCTCCACATTCTTGCATGCTTGTCGGCTTCAGCCCGTTTCCTCTCCTGGATGCCTCAGTGGCCTAGTAATTGTCCTTATGGACAGAGGAATGTCCTGCTTAGACAGGCCATCTCAGGGACAAAGGGCTCGAGATAAACAGTTCACAGTTCCTTGAGATGACAGTCAAGTCTCTCACACCTAACAATCTTTGAGACAAACAGCTCATGGTAACAATTCAGTCTCTCACAAGTGCATCTGTGTCAATGCATGAAGCATGGGCAATACAGAGGAGGAGCTGTAAGCCATTGTGCAGCAGGATAGCTATGACTTAGTCCCCATCACAGAAACATGGTGGGACAACTCCCATGACTGGAGTGCTGCAATGGATGGCTATAAGCTCTTCAGAAGGGATAGGCAAGGAAGGAGAGGTGGTGGGGTGGCTCTCTATGTTAGGGAGTGTTTTGATTGTACAGAGCTCCATGATTGTGTGTCGTGGTTTAACCCCAGCCAGCAACTAAGCACCACGCAGCCACTCACTCACTCCCCCCCACACCCAGTGGGATGGGGGAGAAAATCAGGAAAAGAAGCAAAACCCGTGGGTTGAGATAAGAACAGTTTAATAGAACAGAAAAGAAGAAACTAATAATGATAATGATAACACTAATAAAATGACAACAGCAATAATAAAAGGATTGGAATGTACAAATGATGCACAGTGCAATTGCTCACCACCCGCCGTTCGACACCCAGTTAGTCCCCGAGCGACGATCCCCTGCCCCCACTCCCCCCAGTTTATATACTAGATGTGGCGTCACATGGTATTGAATATCCCATTGGCCACTTTGGGTTAGCTGTCCTGACTGTGTCCTGTGCTAACTTCTTGTGCCCCTCCAGCTTTGTCGCTGGCTGGGCATGAGAAGCTGAAAAATCCTTGACTTTAGACTAAACATTACTTAGCAACAATTGAAAACATCAGTGTTATCAACATTCTTCGCATACTGAACTCAAAACATAGCACTATACCAGCTACTAGGAAGACAATTAACTTGTGGGATACTTGGAAAGTAATGGGCACATAGTGAACAATCCAGACTCGATAGAATTGATCAATTTGTGAGCCAAGGTTTTTTTGTAGGCAGCAGACTTCAAGGATGCTTTGCTTGTGGACACATATTTAGCTAACGGTAGTAAGAGCGTTCCAGATGCCTTTAGAAGGCCTTGAACAGAATAAACAAGAAGACAAAAAAAGAAAGATGCCAATTAGAAGAACACAGGTGCGCATTCCACGATAAAGGGAACTTGGCACAAAGAACCTCAATTCGGCAGCTTATCTTGACCAATTAGACTGAGACAAGTTTCGCATGTTTTAGTTAATACAACCAATTATGCCTTATGTTTATGCATGTGTACAGTGTTGATATAACCAATCACTAGGTGTAACTAGGCGCGTGGACAGCTCATGCTAACCAATCTCTAATTTGCTTATGCGTGAACAGTAACTAGAATGAACATATAAACTGAGCTATCTTGGCAATAAAGTGGCATCTGCTTGATCATATTGATTGTGTGCAGTGTCCGTGACTTCCGCGTCAACATTAACTCTATCCCAGTTGAAACCAGGACACAATGTTACATCAGTTACTTCTTTGCCTCAGTCTTTAATAGTGAGTCCAGTCATCCTCAGGGTACTCCACCCCATGAGCTGGAAGGTAAGGATGAAGAGCATAACATACCCCCCTTAATCCAGGAGGAATTAGTTAGGGACCTGTTACGCCATCTGGACACTCACAAATCTATGGGACCTGATGGGATCCATCCAAGAGTACTGAGGGAACTGGCTGAGGTCCTTGCCAAGCCACTCTCTATCATCTATCAGCGTTCCTGGTCAACAGGGGAGGTCCCAGAGGACTGGAGGCTTGCCAATGGGACTCCCATTTATAAGAAGGGTCGGAGGGAGGATCCGGGGAACTACAGGCCTGTCAGCCCGACCTCGGTACCGGGGAAGATTATGGAGCAGTTCATCTTGAGTGTGCTCACATGGCATGTGCAGGACAACCAGGGGATCAGGCCCAGCCAGCATGGGTTCATGAAAGGCAGGTCCTGCTTGACCAACCTGATCTCCTTCTATGACCAGGTGACCCACCTAGTGGATGAGGGAAAGGCTGTGGATGTTGTCTACCTAGACTTCAGTAAGGCCTTTGACACTGTCTCTCACAGCATACTCCTTGAGAAGCTGGCGGCTCATGGCTTAGACAAGTGTACTCTCCGCTGGGTAAAAAAACTGGCTGGATGGACAAGCCCAGAGGGTTGTGGTGAACGAAGTTAAATCCAATTGGTGGCCCGTCACAAGTGGTGTTCCCCAGGGCTCAGTTTTGGGGCCAGTTCTCTTCAATATCTTTATCAATGATGTGGATGAGGGAATCGAGTGCACCCTCAGTAAGTTTGTGGATGACACCAAGTTGGGAGGGAGGGTTGATCTGCTCAAGGGTAGGATGGCTCTACAGAGGGATCTGGACAGGCTGGATCGATGGGCTGAGGCCAATTGTATGAGGTTCAACAAGGCCAAGTGCCGGGTCCTGCGCTTGGGTCACATCAACCCCATGCAGCGCTACAGGCTTGGGGAAGAGTGGCTGGAAAGCTGCCTGGCAGAAAAAGACCTGGGGGTGCTGGTTGACAGCTGGCTGAATATGAGCCAGCAGTGTGCCCAGGTGGCCAAGAAGGCCAATGGCATCCTGGCCTGCATCAGAAAAAGTGTGGCCAGCAGGAGCAGGGAGGTGATTGTTCCCCTGTACTCAGCACTGGTGAGGCCCCACCTTGAGTACTGTGTTCAGTTTTGGGCCCCTCACTACAGGAAAGACATTGAGGTGCTGGAACGTGTCCAGAGAAGGGCAACAAAGCTGGTGAAGGGCCTGCAGCACAAGTCTTATGAGGAGCGGCTGAGGGAACTGGGGTTGTTTAGTCTGGAGAAAAGGAGGCTGAGGGGAGACCTTATCACTCTCTATAACTATCTGAAAGGAGTTTGTAGTGAGGTGGGTGCTGGTCTCTTCTATCAAGTCACTAGTGATAGGACGAGAGGAAATGGCCTCAAGTTGCGGCAGGGGAGGTTTAGGTTAGATATTAGGAAAAATTTCTTTACTGAGAGGGTTGTCAGACATTGGAATAGGCTGCCCAGGGAAGTGGTTGAGTCACCATCCCTGGAGGTATTCAAAAAGCGAGTAGATGGGGTACTCCAGAACATGGTTTAGTGGGCATGGATGATGGTTGGACTCAATGATCTTGAAGGTCCTTTCCAACCTAAATGATTCTATGATTCTATATCTGTACAATTAGCAGCTATTACACAGCTGCAGTGAATGTAAACTTTTCCCCCAGTTTCCTGTTTTTATACATACCTCTGGCTTTTTTTGAATTTATTTTTCCAATTCTTTTTCAGTAGTGGCCAGTTCTGAAGATACAATTCTCCAGGCAGCAGAGATGCAAGTTGTTTTCCAAACACCTACCTGTTGCAGTAGTACTGGCAGACTCATCTTCCTCCTCTTCTGATTCAGAGTAGAACTTTCCAGTAGGTTTCTCTTTCTTTGTCTTACCTAGAATTACAGTCCATTCCTTTGCCTGTAAATAAATTTCAACTTAAGTTTACTTTTACAACCAGCAATACAAAAATATACACACAACACAGCAAAGAAAAACACCTGCAGTAGTAGTATTAGGCAGTTTCTAAATAAATCCTTTAAGCAAGTCTAGAGAAACTACTAAACTTCTCTTATTTTTACACAATTAGGAGCACTAAAAGTTTTGTACATACTTATAAAAGGTGAGATTTGTCTATTAGAGAGGCCAGAAAAAGATTTACTAAGGCAGATTAAAAGCATCAGTAACCATAAATAAATTCCTATGCCAAAAGGACCTGAAGTCTGAGAGTTTTATCTCTAGATCCAGCTGAGTTTAGCCTACAACTGGCACAAAGGGTAAATACGGCTAGTCACCACCTTTATCATCCCAAGTTTTAAGGGGAAAACAGACATGGACCCAGTAGGCAGCAGAAGTTCCAGTAGCCACAGAGGAATTATATTTCACTTTCTTTTCAATTCTCTAAATAAACGTAATCCTTACCACCAGGAGAACACCAGAACACGGGAATACATTGGCCAGACTTTTTTTTTCTTTTCATATCCCCCTATACTGCTGGAGAAGCAGAAGAAAAACAGTCCAGGAAAGAAACAAATAGGCAGAAAACCATATCAACAGAGTGATACAGGTCTGCCTCAGTGACTGCTGAGATCTAGAATAAGACTAACTTCTGAAAGAGCTCTAACAGTGACCTGTAATGGTGTACAGCTCTAGCAACATACTGGCCTCCTCTTAAACACCAAAAGCTGCCAAAGCTTTGTAATGCTCCACCCAGCAACTGGTATTTTAAAAAGCCAATATTCTTTTGGATATGAACGACAATTTGAGATTTAATAATGGATTGCAGCTTAACAACTCAACTCCACTCATATACATTGTGTAGGCACATGCAGTATTAGAGGAACCACAAAATTAATGACAATGAGACACTCTCCAAAGAAAATATTTGCAAAAAAACTCAGGGAAAGGATTTTCATGTTTGTTTTGAGGTTTAAATGGTTGGAGGGAGACATTTTCTGTTACGCTGTAGATAAATGTTACTCCATTTGATCAATTTCCTGCAATACTTTTTGGTTTTATGGACAAAGGTGCCTTCACATATTTTTTCATGCCAAACCTATCATTTATAATCCACCACTTGAGTTAATTGCCTTCAGACTCTCCTCATAAAAGCTTTCAGAAGTTAGTACACAAATACCTCTCTTCCTGAAATGTATATAAGAAGGTAGACAAGTAATATTAAGGTACTAAGGAGAAATGCTTGTTCTACCATATTGCTGTTTACTGGCTTCTGCAAGTCATATCTATTTTTTAGAATTTTCTCTACCCATTCTATTCCTAACATCTTATACACAAATTAATTCACATGCAATTTAGTGTGAAAGTCGGCTCATGACAAGGACCACATGTTTTTTTGGGTATACCTGTTACAACAACATATCTCTGGGAGCACCATCAGCTCAGTATATTCCAATACATTTCAATTTCTGTTACTGTTCAATAGCTTTCACTGACATTTATTAGGACTCTGGTACCTGATACATTGTGCTGGTTTTGGCTGGGATAGAGTTAATTTTCTTCATAGTAGCTAGCATGGGACTATGTTTTGGATTTGTGCTGAAAACAGTGTTGATAATACAGGTGTGATGGGTTGACCCTGGCTGGACGCCAGGTGCCCACCAAAGCCATTCTATCACTCCCCCTCCTCAGCTGGACAGGGGAGAGAAAATATAACAAAGAGCTTGTGGGTAGAGATAAGGACAGGAGAGATCACTCACCAATTACCATCACAGGCAAAACAGACTCAGCTTGGGGAAAATTAACTCAATTTATTACAAATCAACCAGAGTAGGGTAATGAGAAATAAAACCAAATCTCAGAACACCTTCCCTCCACCCCTCCCTTCTTCCCAGGCACAACTTCACTCCCGGATTCTCTACCAACCCCCCCCCCCCCAGCGGCACAGGGGGATGGGGATGGGGTTTACGGTCAGTTCATCACACGTTATTTTCTGCCGCTTCATCCTCCTCAGGGGCAGGACTCATCATACTCTTCCCCTGCTCCAGCGTGGGGTCCCACCCACGGGAGACAGTCCTCCACAAACTTCTCCAACGTGGGTCCTTCCCATGGGCTGCAGTTCTTCACAAACTGCTCCAGCATGGGTCCTTTCCACGGTGTGCAGTCCTTCAGGAGCACACTGCTCCAGCGTGGGTCCCCCACGGGGTCACAAGTCCTGCCAGAAAACCTGCTCCAGCGTGGGCTCCTCTCTCCACAGATCCGCAGGTCCTGCCAGGAGCCTGCTCCAGCGCGGGGTTCCCACGGGGTCACAGCCTCCTTCGGGAACCCACCTGCTCCGGCGTGCAGTCCTCCATGGGCTGCAGGTGGATATCTGCTCCACCGTGGACCTCCATGGACTGCAGGGGGACAGCCTGCCTCACCATGGTCTTCACCACAGGCTGCAGGGGAATCTCTGCTCCGGCGCCTGGAGCATCTCCTCCCCCTCCTTCTTCACTGACCTTGGTGTCCACAGGGTTGTTTCTCTTACATGTTCTCACTCCTCTCTCTGGCTGCCGTTTTCTGTCTGTCCCAACTTTTTTCCTTCTTAAAAATGTTATATCACAGAGGCGTTACCACTATCGCTGATTGGCTCGGCCTTGGCCGGCAGCGGGTCCTTCTTAGAGCCGGCTGGTATGGGCTCTCTCGAACACAGGGGAAGCTTCCAGCAGCTTCTTACAGAAGCCACCCCTGTAACCCCCCCCCGCTACCAAAACCTTGCCACACAAAGCCAATACAACAGGGATGTTTTAGTTATTGCTGAGCAGTGCTTACACAGAGTCAAGGCCTTTTCTGCTTCTCACACCACCCCACCAGCAAGTAGGCTGGGGGTGCACAAGAAGTTGGGAGGGGATACAGCTGGGACAGCTGACCCTAACTGACCAAAGGGATATTCCAGACCATATGATGTCATGCTCAGCATATAAAGCTGGGGGAAGACGAAGGATGCAGGGGGGACTTTTGGAGTGATGGCATTTTGTCTTCCCAAGTAACCGTTATGCGTGATGGAGCCCTGCTTTCCTGGAGATGGCTGAACACCTGCCTGCCGATGGGAAGTAGTGAATTAATTCCTTATTTTCCTTTGCTTGTGCGCGCGGCTTTTGCTTTACCTATTAAACTATCTTTATCTCAACCCACAAGTTTTCTCACTTTTACTCTTCCGATTCTCTCCCCTATCCCGCCGTGGGGGGAGTGAGCGAGCAGCTGTGGTGCTTAGTTGCTGGCTGGGGTTAAACCATGACATACATAAATCACAACTCTAGTACCAGAACATGACTCTGCCTCAGAGTTTACAATCCAGTAACAAAAACCTATCGGTAGTAGAAGACTAGCTCAGTAATGTCAACAAATGACTAGTGCACTAATAGATGACATTTTCCTTTTAAACACTTTCCTAATTCTATTCAAATGATCTGAAATGTAAACCCTGGTCTCCTCCAAGCTTTATACTTCAAAACACACATATTTTTTCCCCCTGCTGCTGCCTTTTGTTTATATTACCTAGGTTTTTTCTGTTTAGACTTGGATTTGTATACTAATAAACCTCCGTTCACCTCCTACTTTGGTATTCTAGCAACACTCATCCTCAACAGCAATTAACATACTGCAGCATAACAAATATAAGAGGTGTGAAATCAAAAGTGGGATGGAGGGGGAAAAAAGTCCATTTAATACACAAGTGAAGCAGAAGTGGCCTACATTTGATCCACTTCTCTCATTGAAAAGAAAGAGTAAGCATCTTGCAGGTTTTGAAATGTTCCGTTTCCACGCTAAAACAAACCACATCTATGTTCACATGCATCAACATTTTTCAGTACGGCATACAGATAATATTTAAATACTTATATTTTAAGATAATATTCTATATTGATGAGTGCCTCCAGCAAAGTTGCTTTTAACAATGACAACATACCGACTCGGCTACATTGTTGTTTTGGATGGACGGGTCAGGTGCCACCTCTGGCCAGTCAGACAGCTCCAGGTAGCCGGTGGCTCAGCTGTTCAGTGTGTGAGACAAGGTGCAAAGCTGGAAATGATCCCGATCTATTAAAAAAAGGGAGGAGGGGAGAAATACACAAACACCATGAGCTCTACCACAAAGAGCAATCTTAATCAGGGCTAAAGGTAATTGCCATTATATTACCTCAAATGTCATGGAATAAATATAAACTAGGAAGCTCTTCATAGGTCAAAAAACTTATTTCAGTCCATAGATTACAATAATCTCCCCCATAATGGTCAATAAAAAAGCTAATCAATGTGTTTAGAGGTGTTGCTTTGAAATGTAGCTTCTCTAAAAATTATTTTACTGTGAATATTAAGAATGATAGCACAGTTAAACAATCCATATACATGTCTTGGCACAAACGCATCCAGAATTTTAATAGTTTTTCCTTCAAAATGGAGCTCCTTTTAGAGCTTCAAAACTGGGACTAAGTATGAAAATTAAAGTTGCAAATTGTCGCAATAACAGAGCATTTTTAATTAAGATAACCTTTTAATTTGAGAAGACAGACAATTGTTCTTTCTTGTAAAAAGATAGGGAAAAAATACAGGGAAAATTATCACTTTGGAGAAAAATAATAAAAACCTAATCTATCAAGATTCAATTTATTTCAGATTCATAAAACATTTGCAATACTCACATTAACAATCTTCTATTAAAGTCCAGATAAAAGACTAAAGCTATTTTCCTAAATGGAAGAATAGTTTTCCTCAAAAGACACACTTCCTGTTATTCAAACCAAATTTAAAATCTACATGAATAAAAATGGATCAGTTTGTCAGGGTTTATCATCAGTCCATTTGACTGTGTGCGCACCATGCAAACCTTGCTTGTTGAAAAGCAAGTGAGCAGAGCGTGTATCCTTGCATATTAATCATTTGTATTTGCCAAGTGAAACAATTTGTGAGCATATTTGAAATAGAATAGGCTGCCACATTCCTTTACACAATGAACATTTACCAAATGATGTTGGCAGTTATACCTTTAAAAGGAGACTCAAGCAATGGGGTGGGTTTCTGTGCCAGAAATATTTCTTTGGCATATTTGCTTAAAGCTCCACTCTTCTCACTTGGAACAATAAGCTGCCTAATAAATCTTGTATGGTCTCTGATGTCGTAGCTTTGATCCTACTTGCCAAGATTTAATATGTACTGGATAGGCAATTTTGTCTGTGGAAAAAAAACAGGATGACAACAGAATACAAGTTATTTATGATTATTGATAACTCTGGATAAACATATTTAAAGAGGTAATAAAAATGAATGGTTATGTCAAACAAATGTTGTTCCACAGGGAATATGCATTTCTAAAGCTGCACATGGAATTCTGAAGCCAAAGCACATGTCCTCTTCTGTATTAGGGAGGTGAATGCTGAGTACCAAGAAGCAGCCATGTGCTAGATTATTATTCACAACTGCTGAAGTGGAAAGAAAAGCATCATTAAAAAAATAATAATATATGGCAAACCCACTGAAGGGTCTATGTGAGGATAATGAATGTGGAAATACAACTGAAAACATGGCACTCAATCAGAAAAATATGCAGGACAACAAAACATTAGAGGGTATTAGGGGGCTGGCAAACTACTTCTGCTGAGGTATGTTTTATGAAGAGATACTGTCCCTGGCATAAACAGCATCTGTACTCTGATTGCACTCAGTTACTTTATCCTGAATTATGACCCATTAAAGCAGACACATGAATCACTGAACTGGATTACTGCAAATTATTTGCAGTGCATTTAGCTGTTACTTTTTCATAAAAGCAAGCTGCTGATGCCCTCTAAAAACAAGGATAAAAGACTTCTTCCATTTTTTTCTTGAAGCTTAAAGCCTCCAGTAATATCAGTCATTTATTTATGTAAGAGAGCAACTTATATTATCACAGCTTTTTACAGCATATTAGGATTTCCTAATTTGATGCCTGACAATATTATCATGTATTAAATAATTTTAATAATTCAGTTAAATTTTTAAAACCAAAAAAAAAGAAAATCAGGGAGACTTTCCCAGTACCTTAGAAATACTGTAAAAAGAACAATAATGCTGAACAGACTTGTATCTATTAGATACATTTGAAAAAATTATGCCACTTCCTTTATATACAACCAAACAGGAAAAAGAGCAAAAATAATATACCATCATAAGGAAGTACATTTTTAGTATATCAACTAAGAATGGATGAATAACACAGGGATAAAAACGTATTGTCAAGGAGGATTTAATCTTGTTTATCATGCTATTGTTATAATGATAATGCAGTTTCAATTATGTGAGGGGAAGAATATGTGAAAAATTCAGTCAATTTTGTTATGTTCAGTTTAATAATTTCCACCTTGAGGATGCAAGTTAAAGTTTTTCTATAGATGTAAAAATACTTTTTCAGAATATTAATTCCTGTAAGTAAAATACAGTGTCGTGGTTTAACCCCAGACAGCAACTAAGCACCACGCAGCCGCTCACTCACTCCCCCCCACCCAGTGGGATGGGGGAGAAAAATCGGGAAAAGAAGTAAAACTCATGGGTTGAGATAAGAACGATTTAATAGAACAGAAAAGAAGAAACTAATAATGATAATGATAACACTAATAAAATGACAACAGCAATAATAAAAGGATTGGAATGTACAAATGATGCGCAGTGCAATTGCTCACCACCCGCCGACCGACACCCAGCCAGTCCCCGAGTGGTGATCCCCCTGCCCCCACTCCCCCCAGTTTATATACTAGATGGGACGTCACATGGTATTGAATACCCCATTGGCCACTTTGGGTCAGCTGCCCTGGCTGTGTCCCCTCCCAACTTCTTGTGACCCTCCAGCCTTCTTGCTGGCTGGGCATGAGAAGCTGAAAAATCCTTGACTTTAGACTAAACATTACTTAGCAACAACTGAAAACATCACTGTTATCAACATTATTCTCATACTGAACTCAAAACATAGCACTGTACCAGCTACTAGGAAGACAGTTAACTCTATCCCAGCTGAAACCAGGACAACAGTAAACAAAAACTGGTTTTAATTTTAATTGCAATATATGCAAGCATTTCACACAATACCCTATGGTACCAAAGACTTGAAGAAATTAGTCATGTTATATCAGAATAATAGTAAAAGCATAGTTAAAAAAACCTTTCAGTGAAACATTTTTCATTTCTTTTTTCTCTCTGATACCCAAGGATGGTTCTATGAAAAGATACTTTTTCCCCCAAGGTACTGTCTTAGCTCTGGGAAAGGGAAAACTTTCCTATATGTATTTTACAGCTTATTGGCAGCTATTTCTATATCAAGATATAAAATTTTAATCAACTGCATCAGACAGAATATACATAATCTGCACTCATGCAGGACTTATGCTGTTCAGTCTAAACGGAATTGGAAGGGAGTGTTCTCAGGTAACATGGATTAAACTAAATGAGGAATACCTCCCGCAGCCTTTGCCATCACTTCTCTTCTGTAAAACAAAACAAGCCTCCTTGCTGTCATGGCAGAAAGCTCAGCAGAACAGATCACAAAACACAGTGGTGTTTGCTTGTGAAGTGCTATAGGATGGGAGAAGTTGAGGGCCTTGCTATCATGGTGGGCACTTTTTTGATGAGCACGGATGGAATTAGATAAAGAGTTGATCCTGAAAGACAGCATTTTCTTTAATAGGATGATCATCTCCATGGTCCTTTCCCTCTTCCTATCCCCTTTCCTTTCCCCTAAAATATCTTTTTCATATCATCCAATACAGATAAAGACATAACAAATTTATATGGAAGAAGGCTCCATATCTGCAAGCATCATAAATACTATAAGTAATTTTCATAAAACAGCAAGAAAACACTAATTTTTTTCTTGTCTCATGGCAACGCAACCAAGCAAGTTAGAGAAGCTTTTCTACATACAATCATAGAATCATTTAGGTTGGAAAAGACCTTTAAGATCATTGAGTCCAACCGTCATCCATGCCCACTAAACCAGGTCCTGAAGTGCAACGTCTACACGCTTTTTGAATACCTCCAGGAATGGTGACTCAACCACTTCCCTGGGCAGCCTATTCCAATGTCTGACAACCCTCTCAGTAAAGAAATTTTTCCTAATATCTAACCTAAATCTCCCTTGCTGCAACTTGAGGCCATTTCCTCTCGTCCTATCACTAGTGACTTGATAGAAGAGACCAGCACCCACCTCACTACAAACTCCTTTCAGATAGTTATAGAGAGTGATAAGGTCTCCCCTCAGCCTCCTTTTCTCCAGACTAAACAACCCCAGTTCCCTCAGCCGCTCCTCATAAGACTTGTGCTGCAGGCCCTTCACCAGCTTTGTTGCCCTTCTCTGGACACGTTCCAGCACCTCAATGTCTTTCCTGTAGTGAGGGGCCCAAAACTGAACACAGTACTCAAGGTGGGGCCTCACCAGTGCTGAGTACAGGGGAACAATCACCTCCCTGCTCCTGCTGGCCACACTTTTTCTGATGCAGGCCAGGATGCCATTGGCCTTCTTGGCCACCTGGGCACACTGCTGGCTCATATTCAGCCAGCTGTCAACCAGCACCCCCAGGTCTTTTTCTGCCAGGCAGCTTTCCAGCCACTCTTCCCCAAGCCTGTAGCGCTGCATGGGGTTGATGTGACCCAAGCGCAGGACCCGGCACTTGGCCTTGTTGAACCTCATACAATTGGCCTCAGCCCATCGATCCAGCCTGTCCAGATCCCTCTGTAGAGCCATCCTACCCTTGAGCAGATCAACCCTCCCTCCCAACTTGGTGTCATCCACAAACTTACTGAGGGTGCACTCGATTCCCTCATCCACATCATTGATAAAGATATTGAAGAGAACTGGCCCCAAAACTGAGCCCTGGGGAACACCACTTGTGACGGGCCACCAATTGGATTTAACTTCGTTCACCACAACCCTCTGGGCTTGTCCATCCAGCCAGTTTTTTTACCCAGCGGAGAGTACACTTGTCTAAGCCATGAGCCGCCAGCTTCTCAAGGAGTATGCTGTGAGAGACAGTGTCAAAGGCCTTACTGAAGTCTAGGTAGACAACATCCACAGCCTTTCCCTCATCCACTAGGTGGGTCACCTGGTCATAGAAGGAGATCAGGTTGGTCAAGCAGGACCTGCCTTTCATGAACCCATGCTGGCTGGGCCTGATCCCCTGGTTGTCCTGCACATGCCATGTGAGCACACTCAAGATGAACTGCTCCATAATCTTCCCCGGTACCGAGGTCGGGCTGACAGGCCTGTAGTTCCCCGGATCCTCCCTCCGACCCTTCTTATAAATGGGAGTCCCATTGGCAAGCCTCCAGTCCTCTGGGACCTCCCCTGTTGACCAGGAACGCTGATAGATGATAGAGAGTGGCTTGGCAAGGACCTCAGCCAGTTCCCTCAGTACTCTTGGATGGATCCCATCAGGTCCCATAGATTTGTGAGTGTCCAGATGGCGTAACAGGTCCCTAACTAATTCCTCCTGGATTAAGGGGGGTATGTTATGCTCTTCATCCTTACCTTCCAGCTCATGGGGTGGAGTACCCTGAGGATGACTGGACTCACTATTAAAGACTGAGGCAAAGAAGTAACTGATGTAACATTGTGTCCTGGTTTCAACTGGGATAGAGTTAATGTTGACGCGGAAGTCACGGACACTGCACACAATCAATATGATCAAGCAGATGCCACTTTATTGCCAAGATAGCTCAGTTTATATGTTCATTCTAGTTACTGTTCACGCATAAGCAAATTAGAGATTGGTTAGCATGAGCTGTCCACGCGCCTAGTTACACCTAGTGATTGGTTATATCAACACTGTACACATGCATAAACATAAGGCATAATTGGTTGTATTAACTAAAACATGCGAAACTTGTCTCAGTCTAATTGGTCAAGATAAGCTGCCGAATTGAGGTTCTTTGTGCCAAGTTCCCTTTATCGTGGAATGCGCACCTGTGTTCTTCTAATTGGCATCTTTCTTTTTTTGTCTTCTTGTTTATTCTGTTCAAGGCCTTCTAAAGGCATCTGGAACGCTCTTACTACCGTTAGCTAAATATGTGTCCACAAGCAAAGCATCCTTGAAGTCTGCTGCCTACAAAAAAACCTTGGCTCACAAATTGATCAATTCTATCGAGTCTGGATTGTTCACTATGTGCCCATTACTTTCCAAGTATCCCACAAGTTAATTGTCTTCCTAGTAGCTGGTATAGTGCTATGTTTTGAGTTCAGTATGCGAAGAATGTTGATAACACTGATGTTTTCAATTGTTGCTAAGTAATGTTTAGTCTAAAGTCAAGGATTTTTCAGCTTCTCATGCCCAGCCAGCGACAAAGCTGGAGGGGCACAAGAAGTTAGCACAGGACACAGTCAGGACAGCTAACCCAAAGTGGCCAATGGGATATTCAATACCATGTGACGCCACATCTAGTATATAAACTGGGGGGAGTGGGGGCGGGGGATCGTCGCTCGGGGACTAACTGGGTGTCGAACGGCGGGTGGTGAGCAATTGCACTGCGCATCATTTGTACATTCCAATCCTTTTATTATTGCTGTTGTCATTTTATTAGTGTTATCATTATCATTATTAGTTTCTTCTTTTCTGTTCTATTAAACCGTTCTTATCTCAACCCACGGGTTTTGCTTCTTTTCCCAATTTTCTCCCCCATCCCACTGGGTGGGGGGGAGTGAGTGAGCGGCTGCGTGGTGCTTAGTTGCTGGCTGGGGTTAAACCACGACACATTGAGAGG